>NC_079448.1:49066221-49223285 GCF_903798145.1 Danio aesculapii | reverse complement strand
CATTGGCTTTGATGCAATGTTAGTTTTTGTGCAGCATAAGATAAAAAAAATTTTCTGCTTAATTTTCTGTTGGTGGCTGTTTTTGCCCCGTTGACTTCCATTATAACCACATTTTTTGATTGCGAAACCATGACACCATTTTATTTGTTGGTGGTTTTCCCTATTGGAAGAAGTCAAATTAGTATTTTTTTTTTTCTGTTGATCATCAATTGGCACCATTAACCCTTTATATAAACCTATGCAAAATAAAGCTTAGTTTGTGGATTTTATAAGTAGTTATATGGAGTATAACAGCAAATTAAAGTGTGTGCATGTGTATATGTGAATGTGTGAGAGTGACCTTTGTGCACTTACCTTGATGCCTTTGAGAAAAACAAAATAAGCATCTCAGCTCTCAGAACTACATGGAGTGAACAAAAACAAAGATGGTATACTATTTGTGAGAAGTAAGTATAGTTACTTTTTAAAGCAATATACAGTTGCAGTCATAATATTAGCCCCCCTTTGATTTTAAATATTTCCCAAATTATGTTGAACGGAGCAAAGAAATTTTCACAGTATGTCTGATAATATTTTTTCTTCTGGAGAAAGTCTTATTTGTTTTATTTCAGCTAGAATAAAAGCAATTTTTTATTTTTTAAAAACCATTTTAGGGACATAATTATTAGCCCCTTTAAGCAACATATTTTTTCCAATAGTCTACAGAACAAACCATCGTTATACAATAACTTGCCTAATTACCCTAACCTGCCTAGTTAACCTAATTAACCTAGTTAAGCCTTTAAATGTCACTTTAAGCTGTATAGAAGTGTCTTGAAAAATATCTAGTCAAATATTATTTACTGTCATCATGGCAAAGATAAAATAAATCAGTTATTAGAAATGAGTTATTAAAACTATTATAATTAGAAATGTGTTGAAAAAAATCTCTTTGTTAAACAGAAATTGGGGAAAAAAAATAAACGGGGCTGATAATTCAGGGGGGCTAATAATTCTGACTTCAACTGTACCTTATACACCTTATACAACATGCACTGGCTGTGAATAAACACGTGGCATTAATGTCCGATTATTATACACAAGCATTGACAGTTTCTTACTCTTTCATGATCTGTTTTAATGTTGTTAAAACTATTCTTAATGATAAACGATTCTGTTCTCCAAATCACATTAAAAAATCCATTCAAAATACAACATATTATCTTTTATCCCATTTGTCTTGTTCTTCCATTCTTGTGCTAATGTTATCAGGTATTACATCTGAATGATACAGACTTTTGCTCATCAAAACACATTCAAAGGGCAAGAAAAAGAATTCAAAATGCAACATATGATCTTTTTCCCCATTTGTCTTATTTTTCAATTCTTCCACTAATGTTATAAGGTAATACATCCTCTCTCTCTCCATTGTCCTCAGTGGTATCATCCATCAGCAGCAGCTCTTGACCAGAGCAAAGGCTCAGTCATATTCATCTGATGCCAGTGCCTAAAAACAGCCTGACACAGAGGAGAAAAGTGACTGAGCCTTAAGAAATCTCTCTGTCCTCCTCTCATATCTCGTCACTGACCCTCAGGGTGCCTGAGCCTTGCCAAAATATTGTTCTTCTTGACGAGATGGCCTTGTCAGCCTCTCACTCGTTATGTCTGTCAAAGTCAGTTCCTCTGAGTCTGAACGGGACCTTCGGCACTTAAACTGTGAATGTCGCTTCCACTGGCCTTGCTAAAACTGACTGGAGTATACATTACTGAAGTCTGGTGCTGTGCGGTCAAATTAAAATCGATATGGTGATGTGCAGCCTTGTGCTGTTATTAAACTACAAACAGATGTGAGTTAACAAATATATAGCCTGCACACATTGTTTGAAGCTTCTAGTTTCATTGAATGCATCACAGGTGATTTGTGTTTAAATTCTGTTTAAGTAATTAATGCAGTGTGTTTCAGTCTGTTATTTCGACATTTGCTCATATACATTTCTGGAGATTGCGAATTATGTAGCCAGATGAACGTATGGCTGAATTGTGTCTTTAAAACGAACGCTACAGGATGGTATGATGCCGTTCCTTTTGACCTCCTTATGGACATCATTCCCGCTGTTACCAGTTTGTCCAGTTAGCTAGCCATCTACACAGAGAGTAGTTGACTATAGTGATGGGGTTCGAGTCCGACGAGAATGGTTCCAGAAAGCGCGTGAGACAAAAACAGAAGCTAAAATAAAATAAACAAGTAAATTATTGGGTGAGAATGTGGTCAAATCTGAAAATGTCGTGTCACAGATGTTTTCACATTGCATGACTATCTGGGCTAGTGTTTTGCTGCTGCTGTGTTTACACTGTAAGATGGATCAGTGACATAGGGTTTCACACTACATGACTTTACAGTAGGAAGAATCGCCGCCAAATTTGTCTCAGTCCGCAAACTACATCTCACAACCAAACACACACAAGAAACTACATGAAAACAACGCATGGTCACAGTATATATTTTGTTATTAACTACATAATAAGAAAGAAGCCTTTAATGGGGTGGAAAATGTACTTATTTTGTTCACCTGGCTTTTCCTCCAATTCTTGGGTCCAAATAAACTGAAAATGAGCACTTTTAACTTCTCCCCAACCTCCCCCTGGCCTGCAGATACCCACACTAGTGGATGCTGTAAGAGGCTAAATTATTATATGCGTTTGTTTATATGACAAAACATGTATTTTTGACTCAAGAAGGTCCATACTGACTCCAAAGGCAGATACTGATAAGATCAGGGACTGGTGTGTGGACTTTGGGGGTTTTACGATGTGGTCACATGTTGATTGGTCAGTTTGAATGTCTCAGCATTTGGGCTTTAGTCACATGGTCAAGAAAGCTACAAAATAGGTGGTAAAACGCTGCTCTGTCTCTTTTCTTTTCCATGTCTTTTCTTTTCCTGACCTGTCTTTCCTGGTCTGCTTTTCTCCTCTCCTTCTCTGGAGTCTATCTTCTCTGACTCTACTGCAATCAGGCTAACTTCTGGGCCTGCTCTCTTTGTCTCTCTCTCCATCCTTCTGTGTCTCCCCTTCTACCTCTGGTAACTTTAATTTTACATTTAAGCTGGGTACAATTTATATCATACGCTTTTATCATTTCATATTTGATCATTTTATACAGTTATTTTGTAACTAATTCAGTTGTAACCATAGAGAATTATTGTCATTAAATCATCTCATTATCAAGTATTTGTGAATTACTTTTGATTTAACATCAACACTTAACTGTTCCATATTGCAATACAATACAATCACATAATATCAACGCTCTCCCACAATATTAGCTATTAATACTGATATAAGATTGCAGAAGAATGGTTTGACTAGAATGTACAGTTTTTTACCATCAATACTGATAACTTTTTAGTCATTCGGCAGAACTACAGTTCGAACCGCTGTGGTTTTAAAACCCAATCTTACAATGCTAATCTCTCATTGGCTGTAGGTGATCGCTGATGTTATTTTCAATCTGAGCACATTTCACACGGCATGATTTTGAATCGGCGACAGCTCCAGATATTTAGCATGCCAAATATCTCACGGTGTCTGCAACTCATTGGGGATTCTCTCAGATGGCGTCTTTGATAGTTCACGTTGTGTGATTGATACTCACGTGAATGAAATGCATTGGAATTTGTTGGAACTGGCAGTGATTTGATCTGAACATTCATACAGCTGTCATTTTATATTTATTATCACAGTGATTTCATTTGAGTTGTTGTATGAAATCCGCTGTTTGTGTTTGATTTGATTATGTTTGATTATGCTTTGAATCAAAAGCATTTGTTTTTTGTGTGTGAATGTGTGTATTTATTATGCAAGCAATGGGCTCTATTTTAACGATATAGGCGCAAAGTCTAAAGCGCATGGCGCAAAAGCATTAATGGCTTGTCTGAATGCACTTTTGTTATTATAAGGACAGAAAAATACACTCTGTGCCCTGGCGCATGTTCTAACAGGGTTCTGCTTATTCTCTGAATGAGTTATGGATAGGCCCACACAGAATCTGTGCGCGCAGAATTCCGCAGATTTCCGCAGATTTTTAGCCAATCATTAATTCTTTTTATTTACTTGAGTAAATGTGTGTAAATCTATATTTATTCAGTTTTTTAATTATTTCAGTAATATTATTGACTAATATGAAAATATTCATGTGATTTATGTACAATGCAGTTTGTGCAGTAATATTTTCTGTCTTTTAGTAGATATATTATATGAGCGACTTGCTTTGTTTACCAAATAAAGTGAATCTAATTCGATTTGCATTTTAAATAGTAAATAAATGTAAAAAGATATTATTTTTTATTTCACATATTAAGGTTTTAGTTATGATACTCCCAAAATAATTCCACAGAAATCCACAGATTTTTACCAAAATTCTCTGCAGAAATAGAAAAAAACGTCCTCAAATGTCTGGCCCTAGTTATGGGTAGGCCTACACGCAATCTGTGAACGCAGAAATTTTGTCGCATCATTGATTCTATGTATTTACTTGTGTAAATGTGTGTAAATTTATATTTATTCAGTTTTTAAATAAATTTCAATGATAATATTGACTAATATAAAAATGTTTATTTGATTTATTTACAATACAGTTTGTAAAGTAATATTTTCTGTCTTTTAGCAGATATATTATATGAGATACTTGCTTTGTTTCCTAAATAAGTGGATCTAGATGCATTGTAAACATTAAATAAAAGTTAAAGAGCTATTATTTTTTTATTTTATATATTAAGTTTTTAGTTGCGATACTCCTAAAATAATTCCACAGAAATCCAGATTTTTTACAAAATTTTCCGCACATATAGCAAAAAATGTCAGCAGATTCTGTCTGGCCCTAGTTATGGGTATGTTTTGAGCATAACATGCATTAAACCAATCAGAATCTCATCTCCCATTGTCTTAAAGAGTCAGTTACGTCGCACCATGGCGCATTTGTTATTTACATGGTGGACTTTGTAAGTAGAAAAACTGAACGCTTCACTAGCAAGAAAACAGTTAAACAGACCATCTGCGTGAGGATAAAGAACGAGCCTCCTCCATTCAGCCTCTTTACTTTTTATTTACTTTACTTTTACTTTCGCGGATAAGGAAACGGTGTTGTACGCACTCCACTGAAGAAATCCATTAGCCTACATATTTTATTTAGTTTGTTAAACGCAAAGATTTGTTTCAAAACTATTTCTGCCCCAAGTGGTGATGCATACGTCTCCAAAACCGACAGGTGGACAAATCTAATTTTTGTAAGATTTTAATCCTTAATTTTTTTCATATGTACAGATATTTCTGTATTGCTAAACATCCTGTGTATATTAAGCAATGTGTAAGTGTTTGGACCTGCATAGGTGCGTAACTAACACGCTCTCCACTGGACTTTTGAGCAGCTTTTAGTTGGTCAATGTCGTGGTCTATTTCAATTCCTCAAAATAGCAACGCACCAACAATGCGCCTTAACACACCTCCTTTTCAGACCAGCACACCTATGAGTTCACAAGGTGGCACAAATAGATTTGCTATTTAAACAACGTGGCGCAAAACGTGAAAATTACAGTTGGCGCTGTACTGAAAATAGCAACAAATCACATCAAACATGTCTTGAGCCTTATTCCGCTGGGTGTATGATAGGACCCAATGTCTTTTTTACCAAACTGGCCCAAACATATTCTCAAAAGGCATAGAAGTGCTGATAAAGCTAAACCTATTGGGCTGACATCAGGGTCTGCTAGTGGTCACATATTTTGAATAGTGGGGGAAGTTTTAAACCTGCTGATTGGTCTAATTTGAATTTAGCTTTTGGTCACATGATCAAAGAAAATACAAAAGAAAATAACAGTTAACAAAAGTAGGCAGCAACAGTGTGAAGGTGACAAGAGAAGGTAGCTTGCTTGCTCTTTCTCTCTGTCTCTATCTCTGTACAATACAGTCACAATAGCAACACTCTCTCACATACAGTAGGGTCATTTGATATTCTAACTGCACTTATTTACTTTGTTACTATCAGTATTAGAGGGTGGTTTCTGACTAGAAATGTACAGTTTTTGCACCTTCATGCTAATAACATCTCTATAAGTCATTCAGCAAATCTACAGCTTGAACCACTGCAGAAAACACCGCCTTAAGTGTACCAAATTTGTCAATAAAATCCTTTTTTTTCAGCAGTGTGTGCCAATCCTACTCAAGATACAAAATCTGAACATTACCCATTCAAAATTCTGAAAAGCAATTGTTATATTCCTCCCCGCTGAAAGACAGACAGAGCGAGAAGGAAAAGAGGGAGGTTGTTCTTTTGCGGGTTTTCGAAGAGTGATAATAAGACCCTGAGCTGTTTTAATGTCACTGTCACCCCCAAGCCTGAAGAGAAGCCACATCCGCATCTACCGGCAGGTAATGAGCTCCTCAAAGGTGCACCAGCGTCTGCGAAAAGTGAGAAATCAGAGATAAAGGGACAAGGGTAAGAGAAGAGAATAGAAGGAGCCTGTGACAGGAGAAAAGAGAGTGTGGAAATCAAATTAGAGGTGAAACGGGAGGTAGACAGCTGGAGAAGATGACTTACTTTATGTAGAATAAAGCTAGAACTACTGAGACTCAGAGAAAGACAAAAACAATGAAGACGATGGGGGGAAAAAAGGACAAAGCAAGTAGGCAAATGCAAAGTTTTCCTCCCGCACATCACACTGGGGGAGTCTGAATAATAGCCTGCCAGCCAGTTGTAAATTTGTCATTGGAACAAGTCATATGGATATCCAGCGGCAGGTAGATTGTTATTGAATGCACTGCCTGTGAAATTCTCCAGTGGGATGTTAGGTGGTCAGGCGCAGCAAAAGAGAAAGACTTTACGGCCCACTGCGTTCACGCGTCCATTTCCGCAGTGCTGGAGCTTGACAGCCGTGCGCTGGCCGTGTGCCCTTAAAGAGTGGAGTCGCTGACCTCAGACTGAAGCCGGCTGTGTGTTTGATGTATAGAGCATGTAGAGCGATGCTCTATGAGAACACAGAGGAGAGTCGGCGCAAAGAGCCTGATCCACTGCTACTATAAAAAAGAAAATCTGCTCCAAAAGGTAAAACTAAATAAAATCTGCAACCTGCAGCTCAAAACAAATGTGAAAAGTTATTGCGTATCATATTTAACAAATCGTTTACTGTGAATTTTATGTAATTTTGCTCACATGGATAATTGAATATTAATCAGATGATGTCATTAAGCTTCTGTGCCGTCAACCAATCATTGCTGATCATGATTTCGAGGATCGATAGATCTGTCCTTCACATAGCAGCTATCTCAGATCAGTTCATCCAGACATTTTAATCTGATTCAAGAACTTTTTTGAGGAACTAAATTAGCCAGAGATCAGTTATCAAGATTAACAGATCCAGGATATGCCAAATCATTTTAGATCATTTAAGCCAGGTACGAAGAACGGACCCCAGGAGAGGAATTAAGCCAAACTAACAAACAAAACAGGGTTCCGTCTGGCAGTTAAACCTCTAAATAAACTACAAGAAAACTGTGATGAAAATTATTGTGTAGCTCCTTTCTTAATATCTGAGTGTCTGGCCTCTGTTTTTATCCCACCTCACTCCTCCGTGGTAAGTGGACACAGCTGGAGGAAGCAATCAGCAACTTGTTAGAAACTCAGGAGGGAAGGAGTCAGGGCAAAAAAGGAAGAACAGGGAGAAGGACATTCACACAATATAAACATCACAATACCTGCGCTGCAGTGTCTCTCTGTGCTGCCGCTTTCCGTACGTTCTACATCTCAAATAACGAACTCGCATGCTTATAACCCGAATATATATGAAAGACACTTGTCAGATGTTATTTTAGGGAGCAGGCATGAGGTTCAGCTTCGTTTTCTGTCTGATTCAAGCTAAAACTGATACGGCTAACAGCTAAACAGATTGACAGTATATACACAGCTGAGGCAATGCGTATGCTAGTAGAGTTCCTAGTGACGTGGAGCCGATCCATGAATCACAGCACATTATGTTAGCTGACCAATCAGAGCTTCTTGGGGCGGGCTTTCGAAGGAACTAGGAAATATTATTGTCGTTTTCATGTTAGCAGAGTAGCTGTATATAATCGGAGTAAGAATTCTGAAAAAATACCGTGATTTTCTACAAATGAAACATGAGCACACATTGCTTTGCATCTTATAAACACAACCTTAAAAATAGCCTTAAAAATACGCTCTGTGGTCCTCCTTTAAGGTTGATCCCAAAAGATTTAGAACACAGTATTATTTTGTGCATCCATATGCGTAACAGTGTTTCACATAGAGAAAAAAATCTGCCATCTTTAAAAAAAAGGGCATACAATAAAAATCAGCACCTACTTGCAAAACTGAAAACCTGCTTTGCTTTCATAACACAAATGATCCATTTTCATCATACTCTGCAGTCTGCAAACAAAACCCTCACATCATTATCTTATTTATTTATGGTATACCGTCTGTATCCTTGAGCTTGCTATGTAATCAGAATATAGACGAGAGATAAATTTTGCAAGCGCAATATGGGGCTGCAGGTGTGCTTTGTTATGAGGCAGTTTAAGATCGCTTGAAATGCACATGACGAATAAAAAGGCCTGTTTCTTACTGAAGTTAGGGTACAGGTAATTAGATACTGGTTGATTGTCTGGTTGACCATCCATATGATAATGTACTTTTTGTTGTCGGTGGTGATAGTTTATTTATTTGATTATTTATTTGAGTATTCAAGTTTTATTGGTTTGTATTTTATAATTTGATTAAATTGTATTATTTGTTGTTGGTGGTGGTGGTGGTGCTGGTTATGTTTTGTTTGTTTGTTTGTTTCATTATTTTATTTTTTTTGATTTTTAATTTATACAATTTTATTAAATGTAATTATTATTTGTTGTGGGTGTCACGGTGGTGCAGTGGTGAGATTAATAAAGGGACTAAGGCAAAAAAGAGAATGAATGAATGAATGTAGTGTTTGTTATTGTTGTTGGTTTTTATAATTATAATTTTATTATTATTATTATTATTATTATTATTATTATTATTATTATTATTATTTGTTTTAGTTGTTGTTGTGGTGGTGGTGGTGGTCGTTTTATGATGGTCGTATGTGGTCGTTAAGATTTATGTTATTATTTTAATGAAATAATAATAATATTTATAATAATAATAATTATTTATTTGTTTATTTATTTATTTATTTATTATTATTATTTTATTCATTCATTTAATTTCTTTTCAGCTTAGTCGCTTTATTAATCAGGGGTTGCCACAGCGGAATGAACCGCCATCTTTTCCAGCATGTGTTATACACAGCCTTCCGGCCGCAACCCAACATTGGGAAACACCCATAAATATCTCATTCACACACATACACTACGGCTAACTTAGCAGTCTTTGGACTGTGAGGGAAACCGGAGCACCCGGTGGAAACCCACGCCAACATAGGAAGAACATACAAACTCCACACAGAAATGCCAACTGACCCAGCCAGGGCTTGAACCAGTGAGATTCTTCCTCCGGGTGCTCCGGTTTCCCCCCAGTCCAAAGACATGAGTACAGGTGAATTGGGTAGGCTACATTGTCCAGTGTATGAGTGTGTATGGATGTTTCCCAGAGATGGGTTGTAGATGGAAGGGCATCCACTGCCTAAAACGTGCTGGATAAGATGGCGGTTCATTCAGCTGTGGCGACCCCAGATTAATAAAGGGACTAAGCCGAAAAGTATTATTATTATTATTATTATTATTATTATTATTATTATTATTATTATCTTTTGCTGTTGTTGTTGTTTGTGGTGGAGGTTGTTTTTTTGTTTTTGTTTGCTTGTTTCACTATTTTAGTTTGATTGAATTTCATTGTTTTATTTTTTAAGCAATAATTTATTTTAATTTTATTTAATTTTATTATTATTATTATTATTATTATTATTATTATTATCTGTTGTTGTTTTTGTTGTTGTTGTTGTTGTTTGTGGTGGAGGTAGTTTTTTGCTTTTGTTTGCTTGTTTGACTGTTTTAGTTTGATAAAAAAATTTTGTTTTATTTTTTAAACAGAAATTTATTTTAATTTTATTATTATTTTTATTATTTTATTATTATTATTATTATTATTTGTTGTTGTTGTTCCATTAACTTTGGCTGGTAAAATCTTCTAAATGACCTGAGAGTGAGTCCTCGAAGAAAGATTTTTCGTTTGTGGTCTGACGGTCTCTTTGAAGTAAGAACGAGAAAGTTATAAAATGCATAGTATATCTTTTAAACAAGAACAGTGTTGCCAAGTGATCACAGATAATGAGATTTTATCTCTGATATTCCCCCTAATTAATGACTTACAGCATATTTAATGCTCGTTTTATTATTGTTCCTTAATGAGATGATTATTTCCTCATCAAACCGGCTCATTAATGTTAACGAGCTGTCCCTCAAGCTGTTTTTATTAATGCCACCATTCTAGACCCCACCTTCGGACAGAACCGCATTTCTGATCTCAACAGATTAGCGAGTCAATGGCGGTCATGTACTCGACACACAGCGGATCAAACATGCAGATATGAATGCAGGTGGCCGTGCGCTTTAAAGCCATTTCAAACAGTGCGAGATCAAACCTGTTTTTCCTCTGTGTCGGTTCTCTGGGCTGCCAGGACGATGTGCCGAGTTTTGCTTCAAAGTAAATCACACAGGCCACTTGAGAATGGTTTTATGGCTTGTACTAAATGTCTTTGTGCTCAACGCTGCATTTGTGATGCTTGTCAAAGAATACAGATATTCTGAAGCGTTTTAAGAGGATCTGGCACACAGTCAGATGGTGAAGTGCAGGTTTGTGTGCCACTGAACTCAACTGAATGCTTTTTAAAGTCAAGCTCATTTTGATGCAGAGCACACGGGATACAGATATTGCATTTAAGGACACTGAATTTAATTAAATTATTTTTTTTTTCTTTTTTTGAAAATGTGATGACAACAATTTAATTGAAAGCCATGTTTTAAAGGAGCCTGTTATGCAAAAATCACTTTTTAAAGGATATAAACACAGTCGTGTGGCAACCATCTGTGAATATAACCAGCTTTTAATGCTAAAATGTATTAAGTTTATTTTTTATAATAACACTTGATAAACACAGTCTGCAGAAACACTTTGATTGGCATTCTCCCTCTGTATGTGTCATCAGAGGAGGAAAGCCCCGCCCATTAGTGACCCTCTCTCCCTCATTAGCTTAGGACTTTGTTTTTAAAACTTCTTGTTTTTGAATCTGCCATTATGCTGACATATAGGCATTTGTAGCTCCGCCCTCTTTTGAAAAGAGCACAATCTCATTTGAATTTAAAGCGACAGTCACCAAAATAGCACAATTAGGATCAAAGCCTAAAGGGTCAGTTTCAAACAGTTATAAAACATTATGTGTGTGGTATTTTGAGCTGAAACCTCACAAACACACTCTAGGGACAACATAGACTTATTTTACATCTTGTAAAAAGGGGCATAATAGGTTTGAAGAGTGTGACATGAAGAGTGTGACATGAAGAGTGTGACATGGTGATATTATGCTTACAATACATACCCTAACATAATTTGTGTTACCTGTTACCTGATAAATGTTATCTGTTCTTAAGATTCTTTCAATCTAAAGAGATAATTTAAAAGAAAACTTGTGATCTCAATACATTGTCAATGCCCTTACTGTTTTTTTAATTATTATTTAAAATAACTTTTGCCAATTTTTTTAATTTTTGTATATATATATATATATATATATATATATATGCACAGTTGAACTCGAAATTATTAGCCCTCCTGAATAAATAAATTATATTTCTATTCCTAAATATGTTTTGGTGAGCAAGCTCTTGTTTTGATAAATATAAATGTTTAATAAAACAGTTTTGCCTAAATGCACCAAAAATTATTTTAAAAAAGTATGGTCACACTTTATTATGATGGCACGTTTTTTTAATTAAGTTACATTGCATCTGCATGCCCACTAATTCTCATTAGATTATAAGCAGACTATTAGGTTGGGGTTAGGGTTTGTGTAAGTTGACATGTACATGCAAATTTTCTTATAGTCAGTTAAATGTCTGTTTAGCAGCAGTATCAACAGATATTAAGCAGACCGTCTACTGATACTCAAATGGACCATCAAAATAAATGTTACCAAAAGTATGTTTAAATTAATAAAGATGTTCACTGATGATAAAATTAGTCAGTTTGGGATTATGAATTAATGTATTATTTTAGTTTATAAATGCATGGCCATATTTTTAGCAGTAGCCCAAAATACATTGTATGGGTCTAAATTATTATTTCTTTATGCATTCATTAGAAAATGAGTTCATTACCATAAATGTGTTACATTACAAATACATTTAACAAATAAACACATTTATAGTACACATTATAATATTCATACATATATGTATTTGCAATATGCATAGTAAGTGCTAATTTAAATGTAAAGGCAATTTTCTAAGTATTTAGATTTATTTTTTGTTGAACCCTCAGATTCCAGGTTTTCAAATAGTAGACTTTTGTTCAAATGTCATATCCTTACAAACCATACATCAATGGAAAGCCTATTTATTTGGCTTTCAGACAACGTCAAAATCTCAATTTCCGAAAACTGACCCCCAAGACAAGTTTTGTGAAAAAACAATTCATATAAGCTGAATGTATTCATTCATTTTCCTTCGGCTTAGTTCCTTTATTCATCAGTGTCGCCACAGCAGAATGGACTGCCAACTTATCCAGCATATGTTTTACACAGCAGATGCCCTTCCAGCTGCAACCCAATACTGAGATACACCCTTATACACACATATACACTACGGCCAACTTAGTTTATTCAATTCACTTTTAGCGCATGTGTTTGGACTGTGGGGGAAACCGGAGCACCCGGAGGAAACCCACACCAACACTGGGAGAACATGCAAACTCCAGAAATGCCAGTTGACCAAGCCGGTACTCGAACCAGCGACCTTCTTGCTGTGAGTCAACAGTGCTAACCACTGAGCCACGGTGTTGCCAAGCTGAATTTAAACAAACAAATTAATTTGAACATTTTAGCACTGAGTTTTTTTCAGTGTGGTCCATGCTCATATATTATTCCACCAGCTATAAATCACGTCATATTACCACAATCTCTTTGACAATTTCATTTGTGTAGATGTCCTAAATGCCCATCACAAACTTGTTATGCTCACGCACAGGACATGTGAAGCTGATTCGATGGCTGATCGGGCGTTCTGATGGAAATCTGGTCATCATATTACATCGATGCCATCAGCCTCTCATTCATGCAGAAACACACACTAGGCTGAATCTCAGTTCTTGTAAGACCTTTTTCAGACAGCTATTACCACCAAAAGCAGGCACACACTCCTTTCACATGTTTACTGAGATGAGAAACAGTTGTATGATGGGTCCATTATCAGTGACCTTCTGTAGCAGAGGGGTTGCTTGTGTCATACATTAGAGGACAGATATATATTTAATAGCCCTCACCTATAAGAAACCCTCTTAGGGATGAAGGTTGTACAAATAAGATGGGAAGGTCGTTGCAGTTTTGTAAATGTGCTTCTCTGTTGGAGAATTTTGCTGGGAGAGAATGCGTAGATGGATCATTCTGTCACTGGGGTGCTTGTACCTGCTGTAGGGTCCATATTAGTACCTGAAAATTTCAAGAGATATACTATTGTTCTGTGATTCATTTCCTGAACCATGACGTAGCTCACGGCTGATCTATCATAGTACAATGCATCAATTGGGAAATTCACAATGTACTAAGCAAAAAAACAAAAGATTCATTGGATTTACTCAATTTTTTTAAAGAGCCCCTATTATAAGTTTTTGAAAATGACCTTCCATGTAGTGTGTTATACAGCTCTAAGTGAAGTGTAATATCCAGCTAAGGCTTAAATCTGAAAGTGCACCGTGTTTAAAACTATTGATTCATCTATAAAAGAGTCGACTCATAGTGCTTCAAATGAATCACCTTGATAACAAGTCTTTAGCCATTTCGCTGTGACGTTGATACAAAACTTAAGCCCCACCCAATGGTTGCACGTGCAAACCTTGGAAAATTGAACCCCTCAGCCCCGCCCACAAACACAGTAGCAAAGAAAAAGAAGAAGACAAACACTGTAGCAGACCCCGGCTGAATCATGTCGTGTAGATGCTGTGCTCAGCTGGATATTATTGGAAGTGAGTGGGAAAGTTAATGTTATTTTCTCTACCCAAAGATAAAACTGTGAAGAGTCAGTGGTTGAGGTTTATTTTTGCAAAAATACCTCAGCATTATGGCCCTCATTTTTCTGACAACTGCTTCTGGAATCTACACGCTTACAACGGGGATTCATCAGCTGTTTGTTAAAGGAAGGATCAGAAAAGACTATTGTTGTATGGGACTTTGTCAGAGCTTGACAGGAACTTTAAGTACACAGTTCATGGACCAGTTTCTTCCTCCATTTCACAAGTGTAAGTAAGTGCGATTAAAATGGTTGCCTCTAGCTTGCAAATTATGTATTTAATTGTGTTTTGTTACTTGTAACCACTTGTAGTGTATCTGGTTAACTCTTTATATTCTCATATCGCGTCTAAAGCCACACTTTGTTTACGAATGATTTAAATGCATATGTGAGCTCATGATTTACTGCCGTTTGTCATTGCTATGGCCACCGTCAGCTGTTCTTACAAACATGCAGCAGTCAAGGTTCAGAAAAGTTCAGCTTTGGCCACTGTGTGCATTAATACTGAATGTGTGTTACTGTTTTTACTTATGGTTAAGAATAGAGCAATATGTGTCAGAATCACACCCCTACGAGAGCAAGCTCCTGATTGGATAATGCGACGCGAATGTCTAAGTTCAGATTTTCCAACTTTAGCGATTCGCTCGTTATGTACGTCACACTCAGCTCGCGCTATTTTATTTGTGCGAAACACATGATTTGCTCTGCCTCATTTGTGTGAATCACACCACAGGATGTCTATTCACGTCTTTGCATTAACATGTAAATCACTCGCGCTTGATGCTTCATCCGCGTCTGGTGTGAACGCACCATAATGAGTGTTTCATTATTTTATGTTCAGTCAACTCAAATTTGTAAAAACCATTAACTAAATCAATTTGCATTGGGATGACGCATTTTTTACAGTGTAAAAACAACCGTAATGACGTTCAAAATGGAGTGGAGTACCAACTTCATTAGAGAAAATCTGCATTGGTATTAATTTTTTAATGCACATTGTTTTTAATCCAATATGAGTTTTTGATAAAAACATGCATCAAATTCCATGTTAATTGTAACATATGTAAATGGCACATATAGGGCCTATTTACAATCATTATTGAGAAATTTCCATATTCTATTCTCAAGCATAAAGCCACTTACAATCGCTAACATTGTTTTTAGTCTGTAGTCTGTACTCATAAATAAATCAGATAAATGGTCAAATAATGATCTAAAAACTACTTTCATTTATTACATTCAGATTCAGAAATATTCATTTATTCATTTTCCTTTGGCTTAGTCTCTTATTTATCAGGGGTTGCCAAAGTGGAATGAACCGCCAACTATTCCAGCATATGTTTAGGCAGCAGATGCCTTTGAAGCTGCAACCCAGTTCTGAGAAATACTCGTACACTGCTGCATTCGGGCACACACACACACACACACACACACACACACACACACACACACGCACACACACACACACACACTCATACACACACTCACACACACTCATACACTATGGCCAATTAAGTTTATCCAATTCACCTATAGCGCATGCTAGAGGTCTGCACGGGACAGATTTTTTTAGTCCCGCTCCAGCCATGTTTTATTCCACACCCGACCACTCACGCTGTATGTGCTGATCCTAACAAAAAACAGTCCAAGAGTGACATCTAGTGGCCATAGAATTGTATTAAGTTTGTACCTCTAGATTTGCCGTAGATAGTGTTGCAATGGAGGAAATTCAACTGAGCTGTATTTCACTGCCTTGTGGGTTTATTTTACAGGAAGTCTTGAAAATATAAGTCTGTAAGTGTTTATTTTAATATTTTTCTTCATTTATTGAGTGGAGTGTAATTTTAAGAAACATGTATAGAAATTGTATTTCCTAAAGGATAAAACAACAAGATTATTTGTTTGCCCATCGCTATTTGTTAAATCTGGTTAAATCTAAATTGTATGTTTAGGACATATTATTGGACATTCTTTTTGTATGTTTAGTTTTACAGTTCTTCTTTCAAGTAAAGTACACTCATTGGACATCTGGCGTTCGAGTCTTTGTTGGAGGAACCTGTTAGCTCTCTGCTGAGCTGGCCAGGCACAAGCACTTCAGCAGTCATCCTAGTAGGGGCAGAATACTGCATATTCAGCCTTTGTTTACCTGCTGCTCACTTAGAATAATTTTCTACCTGACCCAATCGTTCCTGGTAAATTTAGATCTGGTTTCCATAATCTCATGTTTAAATCGGGTACTACGAAAAGAGAGAGAGATAACAGATAAAACTGAAGGTTGTGCTAGGATTGTAGGCTAAATGTTTTAGTTTGCCCGTTTGTGACATGAGTGCCGCCTGTAACCTGAAGTTCCAGTATTGTGACTGCTAAAGTGTAAAACTTTGAGGTATTATCACATCACACAAAGAGTATTTTTTTTCTATGACGCATGAAAAAAGCTCCCATTCATCAGACTTGCCGGATGTAGGGTTCCTAACAGTAAACTGGCCATTTTCTAATGCAAGCTGAAGGACAGCTTAAAGCTAAAGCTCGATCTGAGGATCGTTATGCAGATGATGCGTGCACAGACTGTGTGAAAAAAGCAGAAAACACTGCTCATGCGTTCAGCATGTGTAACAGTCGTGAGCACTGACTGTACCGTTGCTCAATAAGAATGAGGAAATCACAGATATGCTGTTCCGAAATAACGTCGGGACTTGGGAACGCTATATGGTTAGACCGCTCGCTCCCATATAAATTACACCAGAGTTGCTGACCGCTATTGCATTTTATTTGGAAATTTATTACCATGCTCAAGAAGTCTGGTCAGGTCCCGCAGCTCCCGTAGTACAGCCATGTGAATGCAGACTTTGGGACCCATGTCTTTGGATTGTGGGGGGAAGCTGGAGCTTCCAGAGGAAACCCATGCCAACACAGGGAGAACAATGAAACTATACACAGAAATGCCAACTGGCTCAGCCAGGGCTCGAACTAGCAAACTTTTTGTTATGAGGCGACAGTGCTAACCATTTAGCCACCATGTTGAAAATTTATTTTTTTAATTAATTAATTTATTTATTTATTTATTTATTTGTTTGTTTGTTTGTTTGTTTGTTTGTTTGTTTATTTATTCATTTTATTTTTATTTTTTAATGCGTACTTTTGCAACTTTGACAGACTCAAACCACTTCAGAAATGTTGTTGTTTAGATGTCGTATACAGTACAGCTACATTTCTTAAATAGCCTACTATAAATTAAAACCATTACATGCAGATGAGCTCCACCTACTTCTCAAAACAGGAACCTTTACAGTGTGTGCCTTGCTTACTCTTTCATCAAGATACAAAACATCTGTAGAGCTACAACCAAGGCATTTAAAGGAGTCCAGTAAAATCTCCTACTGATAATGCACTTTTGAGTGACTTTATGCTTTCCAAATCCTCATATCTTTTTCATGCTCAAACAGCAGCATTATGCATTAAAGTAAGTTCAAACCGTAAAACGCATAAAAGGACCCTTTAAGCATAACTAAAGCAAAACACAAGATGGCTTGCTTTATTTTTAAGATAACTTTTGAAAAATAAGTGCTTTCAAGTAAACAAAAAAGACAGGAAAAAATGTCTCGCATGGCCTCTGTGGGTTTCTGTATTTTCGGAAACAGCCATTATTTTTTCAATCCCCTGTTGTGTCACTATAATATCTCCACGCTGCAAATGAATCTTCGCTGCGTATTTCCACAAACAAGATCTCTCCCAGCTTCAGTCCACACTGAAAATCAAAGGACACGCGGACGGGCTCCTGTTGAAGCGTGGCTCATTCATGCAGCTCTGATTCAAGAAATCTCCATGCTTTCCACTCATTTTGCACAGTACGAAATATTGCAGGAAAGGTACCGCTTTCAAATCATCAGTGGATGAATATTTCTCCAATCGCACATCTGCATTTCCTGGAATATGATAGAAGGCATGCAGTCGTTTGCCACCTTGCCAAAAAGAAATGTGAATGCTAATGTGGCGTGTGTGTGCACACATAGGTTTGACGATGCTGACCTTCATCTCCTTTGGGCAAGGTAGACTGTAGACAGCCATTTATCTTTTATTCATTCTGCCATTTCTAAGGAAGGAAGCTTTCCTGCCACGATGGCTTGTCAAAGTAGAGGCCATTTTGTGATGTGTGGCACACTATGACTGATCATACACACCTCAGGCTCACACATATGCATTCATATATCTCAGTATATCACACACACATACTTGTGTATATGGTTTGCAAGGACTCTCGATAGGCGTAATGTATTTTATACTGTAAAAAAACTCTTAATATGTGGTCTTACCCATTCCCTATGGATCGTTTTGACAATTTTAGGTTTCTCAGTAGGAGTCGTCATAGTCCGGTAAACTTAGAGCGCAGTGAATGGGAGAATGCAACAAATATTTTGTTTTTACAATCATATTTGCTGAAATAATAAAAGAAAAACTCCATGATGGGGTTATGAAGACTTTCAGAAAGAGAAAAAAATAGTGTGAGACTGATAACGGCAGCCAGAAGAGAGAACAATGTCAAATTTACTGTCCTGCCCCATAGACGCTGCATTAGAAACACTTAGCACAGGTTTTTTTTTTGTAATTTAATGCAAATATTATATAATAAATACATACAAATGTACATACGTTTTTTTTTATCTAAATATTAAAAGCTTTCAAGGATTTAACCTCCTCGGGCTTAGTGGCCACATACCTGGACAGCACATTTTAGCTCTTATGTGGCTATTTAAAATACTTTGAATGTTTTTGTTACAGACATAGTGTCATCCTGCAACTGTTTTGCAGCATATTAAATGTCCCAAACACTATTTTTTTAACTGTCCAAAATAGTAAAAAAAAAGTTGTCCCTCAGCCCAACCCTCATAGGAAACATTTTTAAAAACACTTTAAAAATTATTTATGAGTTGTTTTCCTTATGGGGACCCAAAAATGTCCCCACAAGGTTGGATTTTACTGGTATCGCTATACTTGTTGGGACATTTGATCCCCACAACGTAAGGAATACAATGTACACACACACACACACATTGCAGTTAGCAGTGCAGTGATGTGGAGATGAGCTGTGACTGACTTGACATCTGTCAGTGAAGCTAGTTCGACAATCTTTAAAACCAGCTGCTGTTCCTCAACCTTCTGCTTTCTGGCTTTCATTTTCTGCCTTTCATAATCCATCTCTTATGCTCCAGAAAAACAACACCGCTATTCTCGCTCGAAGCCACACTGCACCACCTGAGCTACATATAATGACAAAAACATCTCCAATATTGTCAAATGCTTTGTGACAAGACTTCCCAGCCATTGTTTCCAGAAACTGTTTCAAGTCTCGAACACATTTCCAGCGCTTCCTTTGTCACGACTGCTAGAATAACGCAGAGTCTGTCCTCCTCTGCCATGTTCCCGAGACACTGAGTGATTCTTCTGCTACTCATTAGCACTTTCAACACAGCTTGGTCTTTTCTTCAGCGTAATGATTCAGCTGTTTCAACAATTCTGTTCCTGTTTTTATCATAACAATTTGTCATTTTGCTGTTAAGAAAAGTAACTTGAAAATAATAACTTACAAGATTAGTTAGCCAGCAGGCACCTTGATGTTAGATTAACTTCTAACACTGGCATCAAAAACACTTCAAAATTGTATTATTCGGTTGTCCTGTAATCAGTGTCTGATGTGTTTTTAGTGTGTTTAGCTCACTGAAGCTAAGCGGGGCTGAGGCTGGTCAGTACCTGAATGGGAGACCACATGGAAAAACTAGGTTGCTGTCAGAAGTGGTGTTAGTGAGACCAAAAGGGGCCACTCAATCTGCGGTCTGTGTGAGTCCTAATGCCCTAGTATAGTGAAGGGGACACTACATTGTCACTGAGCATCGTCTTTCGGATGAGACAATAAACCAACTTCCTGATTCTCTGTGCTCATAAAAAAAATCCCATGGCACTTATGGTAAAGAGTTGGGGTGTAACCCCAGTGTCCTGGCCAAATTCCCTTCATCGGCCCTTACCAATCATGACCTCCCAATCATCACCATCCACCGAATTGGCTCTATCACTGTCTCTCCACTCCACCAATAGCTGATGTGTGGTGAGCGCACTGGTGCCATTGTCCTGTGGCTGCCATGGCATCATCCACCCCTCTCATGATTGTAAAGCACTTTGGGTGTATGGCCATACGTGATAAATGCATATTACTTTACTTACTTACATTAAGGTAATTTACATGTATTGTATAAATACAGACTTCGGAATTGAAGCTTTCAAATTAATAAAAAAAGTTCTTAATAATAATTATAATAATGATAATAATAATAATAATGCATAATACTCTATATTACTTCTTGTATTGTTATTTTGGTGGTCAAAAGGGCATCAATGTGTGGATGTCAAATGGACATCAAGGTTTTGACAGCAATCGATTTGCATTTATGTGTGTTTTTTTGTGTTTTCTTCACAGTTTTTTTCTTACAAAATAATTTTTTCAATTCGTACAAATTACTGATTCAGAAATGAAATGTGAATGTTGATAGAGTCATTGAATTATTAACTCAACCTGTTTGTTCAAAATTCATCCAATTCATTCAGCAATGAGGTGTGACTGCTGAGTGAGTCATCGAATCATTTATTTGATTTGTTTAAAATGCTGATTCATTCAGCAATGATAAATATGGCATTGAGTGAGTAATTAAGACGATGGATGTCAATCGGATGTTTTCACATCAAATCGATTTGCATTTATTTATGTGCTTTTTTAGTTTTAAGATTTGTTTTTCTAGTAAAAAGTGGTGCATATGAAATTAATTTAACTGATTTGTTTACCGTTTTTTCATCAATGAAGAAAATTACTGTTGAGGGAGTATTTGAATCTTGTTGTTGTTTAATGAGTCAATGAATCATTAACTCAACCAATTAATACAAATTACTGATTCAGAAATGAAATGTGAATGTTGATGGAGTCATTGAATCAATAACTCAATCTATTTGTTCAAAATTCATTCAGCAATGAAGTGTGACTGCTGAGTGAGTCATTGAATCATTTAATTGGTTTGTTTAAAATGCAGATTCATTCAGCAATAAAAACTGTGACCGTTAAGCGAGTAATTAAGATGAGAGTCTTTCTCTCTTACACTTATAGTCTAACATTTAGTATTTGAGTTAATAGCTCAACTATTCAGGAAATACATGACTCATTGATTTAATGATTCATGGAATGATTCAGCAATGAAGAAGCACCTTTTTCTGTCTGAGACATAAACACAACCCAGGCTCATTCTGAGAACGTAGTTCCGTGGACGTTTCTGGAGACCGCGAAATACGTCCCTTGAGGTATGTATTTTTGCAGTTTTTGTTTTCGCGAATCCTCGAGAGACCGATGTGGCCGCTTTTTCCTGCACCGTTCTCGCGTAAACCCGCTAGAGGCCGCTGTCGAACGACCTTCTGCCTGTCTGCCTGGATGACAGAATGATTGACCGTGCGACCGGCCAATCGGCTGACCCACCCTCCTCCGTCCCTAAACCCAACCAACGACGATTCACAAAAGCCGTCCAGAAAAAGAAAAGCCCTCGTCTGATTTTTACCACGTTTTCGGATTTTGACTACATTCTCACCCTGTGATGAACTTGTTCGCTTCATTTTTTTGATTTTGTTTTTGTTTTCTTACCTGATTTCTGGAACCGCTCTTCCCCGGACTTGAACCCGGTCGTCGTCGTCATCGTGGTCAGCCCCTCTCTGCGCCAAAGTACACGAAGAGCTAACCGGACAAACTGGTTGCAGCGGGAAAGCCCTCCACACGGAGGCGAGCGGCCGGCCGGCAAGCGCCGAAAGGAACGGCGTCACACCGCCCCGCAGCGTTCACTTAAAAAAATGAAATGCAGCCGTACGTACCCCCGGCTACGTATTTCGCAGTCTCCAGAAACGTCCACGGGACAACGTTTTCAGAATGAGCCTGGGTTGCATAAACAAATATTTATGTTTGTCAATGTATTATATATTTATATTTTACATATGTGGTTTATTGGTGCATTGTTTTGTTTGCTTGTTTTTTGTCTGGTTATTATGTTACAGGCAAGAATGCAGTTTTGTTTAAAATGACTTTTAACACCTACACTGTGGTATTCATTATCATTTTTCAATCCTGTATTTTGTAAATCATGCATCTAAAAAACAATAAAAAAACAGGTTAAGGGTTTGATGCTCAATGCATAATGATAAATACAATCCTCAAATACACTATAATTACCTTCTTGCCTACCAAAAATCCTCAAGTTTTTCTGAGTCAAAATGTGAGATCCACAAAGCATGCAAATTCACATTATTTATTTAAATAGCAGACCTGTCTGATTCCTTACACCACCATTAGTAAAAAAGACTTCATATCGGCGCAGCATTGATGCATTAATAATGTTGCAGACCAGCGAATTCATGTCCACACACACACAGAACTGACCAGCGTTTCTCTTCCTCTCTTCATAGATGACAACTGCCGTCTGGGAGATTATAAAAAATTGAAGAGCAAGATGTTGGACATACATGCTCAGAGGTACTTGACCGCCGCTAACCAAGGCAGCCACGAGATGGATATGGCTGCTAGGAAACATCTGGTGGACATGATGTTTAAGCGCTTTGATGCAGACGGCGATGGAAAAGTTGACAGCAGCGAGCTTTCACAGGTAACACTGAACTATAGCCATCAAATCAAACGCATTTAATAGGCATCGCATCTCACATTGGTGTCAAAAAAACACCTAAAATATTGATTATTTGACTGTCCTGTAATACATTTTTGATGTGTTTTTGATGCCAGTGTTAGATGTTCATCAATTTGCTTTCTTGGTGTTTTATTTGATGTCATTTGACTGGGTAGTTTCACTAAAAGATGGCACAAGTAGCATTAATTTAACTGATTTGTTCACTTCGCTATTACTGTTGAGTGAGTATTTGAATCAGTAATTCAATGATTCATTCAAAACTGATTCGTTTGGTAGTGAATCAAGTTGCTGTTTAGTAAGTCAATGAATCATTAACTCAATTCTTACAAATCACTGATTCAGAAATGAAATATGAATGTTGATTGAGAAATTGTATCATTAACTCAACCTGTTTGTTCAAAACGCTGATTTATTCAGCAATGAAGCGTGACTGCTGAGTGTGTCATTGACAAATTCTACTTTTTTAACTCGTTTGATAGGCATTGCAATTATGTGCCATCTGTTTTTGACCTTTTTTAAATGCATCTGACATGTTGATTTTTATCTAAAGCAACAGTCAGTTTCAAATAAAATGGAAAAACCGACGTTTATAGAGTCAAACTATGAGGATGCATAAAGATCCTGATGTTTTGTGATGGTTGAGTGAGATGTCCCTTGTCATATTGAGCTTTGTTAATAATTATTCATTCATTTTCTTTTCGGCTTAGTCCTTTTATTAATCTGGGGTCGCCACAGCGTAATGCACTTCCAGCTGCAGCCCATCTCTGGGAAACATCCATGCACACTCACTCACATTCATACACTACGGACAATTTAGCCTACCCAATTCACCTGTACTGCATGTCTTTGGACTGTGGGGGAAACCCAGGAAGAACATGCAAACTCCACACAGAAACGCTAACTGACTCAGCCGAGGCTCAATCCAGTGACTTTCTTGCTGTGAGGCGACAGCACTACCTACTGCACCACTGCGTAGCCAGTGTTAATAATTAATGCATGATTTTTATGACTTGCAAATAAAAGCATTGGCAAATGTCTGATAGTTCTGATTAAATTAAATTAAATTAAATTAAATTAAATTAAATTAAATTAAATTTAATTTAATTTAATTTAATTTAATTTAATTTAATTTAATTTAATTTAATTTAATTTAATTTAATTTAATTTAATTTAATTTAATTAATTAAAATTGAAATTAAAAAATAAATCAAATAAAAAAATATATATATTAAACATAAGTATTTTTACACACTTGCCTTGCAAACAAAATCACACTAAAATAAAATTTAATAAATAAAATTTAATTTAATTAAATAAATTAAATTAAATAAAAAAAAATAAATAATAATAATAATAAAATAAATAAGTAAAACTTTTAAACATATTTTTTCACACACTTGCTTTGCAAACAAAATCACACTTAAACGTGAAAAAAAAATAAAATTAAATTAATAAAACAAGTATTTATTATCCTACATTAGGATATTTCAGATTTTTTTCACAATAAAATGAAATAAAAATAAATAAAATATTTATAATAATGTTAAATAAGGCAGCACGATGGCGCAGTGGGTAGCGATGTCGCCTCACAGCAAGAAGGTCGCTGCTTCGAGCCTCGGCTGGGTCAAGTGGCATTTCTGTGTGGAGTTTGCATGTCCTACCTATGTTGCCGTGGGTTTCTTCCGGATGCTCTAGTTTCCCCCACAGTCCAAAGACATGTGGTATAGGTGAATTGGGTAAGCTAAATTGGCCATAGTGCATGAGTGGGAATGAGAGTGTACGGGTGTTTCCCAGCAATGGGTTGCAACTGGAAGGGCATCCGCTACGTAAAACAGATGCTCGATCAGTTGGCAATTCATTCCGCTGTGGTGAACCTAGATTAATAAAGGGACTAAGCCGAAAATAAAATAAAATGAATGCATGAATAAAAAAGAAGAAAATAATAATAATAATAATAATAAAACATACATAATTTTTCACACATACGCCTTGCAAAAAAATCATTGGGATATTTTAAATTATTTTTACATTTTTACATTAAATTAAATTTACATTAAATATAAATAAATAAATAAATAAATAAATAAATAAATAAATAAATAAATAAATAAATAAATAAATAAATAAATAAATAAATAAATAAATAAAATAAATAAAAATAAAATAAAAATATTAAACAAGTATTTTTCACACACTTGCCTTACAAACAAAATCACACGAAAATAAAATAAATAAATTCATTTCAATTCAATTAAAATAATTTTTTTTTAAATAAAATAAAATAAAATAAAGTATTTTTACACACTTACCTTACAAACAAAATAAAATAAAAATAAAAGATAAATTAAACTAGGAAATAAAATTAAATAAATAAAATAAAATAAAAATTGATTAATAAAAATATTAAACATACGTTGTTTTTTTTTCACACATATACCTTGCAAACAAAATCACGCTAAAATAGCACAAAATCAAATAAAGTATACCATTGTAAATATTATTAACAACATTTAGGATATATTGAATATCCTTTTGAAATTGTGCTGAATTAACCCTCATTACACATTTGGGATTGTTTATATTCAGGTTATTCTGAACTCTGCTATATCTATTATAGTAACATAAAACATATTTAACATTTTGTCACACTTTTAATGGCAGGATTGTGTTAATGAACATGGCTTGTGTAACTGTCGAGTGCAAAAAGGTAAAACACAGACGCATAATAAAGATCAAAAAGCAAATTTCCAAGCTTTTAGTCTGTTTTACTGTCAAAAAAAGGCTTTCCTTGATGAAAGATCTCAAAAACCTTCTTTCCTCTACAATATTTTCACTGATTTCTATATAGAAAAATTAGTTTTGAAACAACATAAGCACAGAGTTGACTTTTTTAGATGGACTTTGCTTTAATATTAGTAAGAAAGAAAGGAAGAAAGAAATAAATCACACAGTTCAATCAAAAGCCAGTATCTGAATGCATGCTGTTTGATTTACTGTATCTAAAGCCTAAATCTCTGATATGGCTGGGGATTGCTTTTACCCACTTTTCATTGCATTAATTTGAAACAGCAAATGAGCATGCGAGCTTGTCGTTTTTTTTAATAACTCGCTCATAGACTGATCCCAGGTCAGCTGTGCTTTATCTTGGCCTGCGGCAGAAAGATTACACCTGTCCACAGAGATATACGATGCATAGCAAAATGAGCAAAATATGAATTTATTCATATTTCTCCAGAGAGAAAACTCTGAACGCACTTTTCACTCTCGGTTACAGGCGTGAGCCATTTCAATTTTATTGTGCAATATTTTCATGTCATTTGCATATTTCTTCATTCTCGGTGGAAGGAGCACAGATCTCTTTTCATGCGTGGCAGATTGAAGACAATGTTTTAAAAAAACTAAAAATTCAGATCGGCCCTGAATACAAAAGCTTGGCCTCTTGACATGAAGCTCGTACAGGTCGAAAAGGTGATTGAGGAATGGGAACGTATAGAGAAATGCCTTGCAGCGAAATCAAAACACTCGCCTCTAATAGAGCAATTAAACTCGGTCAGTATTCTGCTCACACAGCTCTACCTGTACACCTGGCATAATCCAAAATATGAACATTTCCAGACTTGTTGAGTTCGATTTTTTTGGTTGCACTTAGGCATGTGCCGGTATCACATTTTCATGCTGCGATTAATTGATTGAGCTTTTATCACGGTATACGGTATTATCACGATATTGTAATTTTACTAGAGAAACAGGTAAAAAAACACAAAAAACTTCAGTTTCGTCAACTTAGTAACTTTAATAACTTTTTAATTAACTAAAAGTACTTCAAACATTTAAATACAAATAAATATAAATAAAACAATACACAATATAAAAGTAAACTTGAGCAATTATATCAAAGTGAATGTGCAAAGGGAAACCGTCTTCGATCAGCAATCCCTCTGCATTTTTTTGGAACCCAAAATATTTCCAAACCTCTGACTTTTTTTTTGAAGGGGGATAAATTGTCGGCAGCTTTCCTCCTTCTGCCATGCTTCTTCTTCGTGTGAGGATTATAGTGCGGTGGCAGCAGCGGCGCGCGCTGTGTGCACACAGTGCTTCTACATGCGGGGATTGTTTACATCAGAGTGCGCATCAGTTCTGCGCAGCATATACGCAGTGTTTCTTCAAGCGGTTGATGGAAAATAAGCTGAAGGGGGATAAATTGTCGGCAGCGTTCCTCCTTCCGCCATGCTTCTTCTTCGTGTGAGGATTATAGTGCGGTGGCAGCGGCGGCGCGCGCTGTGTGCACACAGTGCTTCTACATGTGGGGATTGTTTACATCAGAGTGCGCATCAGTTCTGCGCAGCATATACGCAGTGTTTCTTCAAGCGGTTGATGGAAAATAATCAAAGGCGCGTTCTAAGAATATAAATTCTGATCTATTATTTTTCACGGTATTTTGAAGTGCCCGCGATAACAATATTGTGCATATTCATTACTGTGATTTATCGCATTACCGAATACCGGCACAAGCCTAGTTGCACTTTAGAATAATGGTCCAATAGTTAATGTATTTACTAACATTAACTAAGTATGAATAATCTTTTAGAGCATTCATAGTTCAACATTAACTAATGCATAGGGCCAGACGGAATCTACGGACGTTTTTTGCTATTTCTGTGAAGAATTTTGGTAAAAATCAGTGGATTTCTCCGGAGTTATTTTGGGAGTATCATAACTAAAAATTTCATATGTGAAATAAAAAATAATATATTTTTAACACTTTATTTGGTAAACAAAGCAAGTCTCTCATATAATATATCTACTAAAAGACAGAAAATATTACTGTTCAAACTGCATTGTACATAAATCAGATGAATATTTTCATATTAGTCATTAATATTACTGTAATTAATTAAAAAAAACTGAATAAATATAGATTTACACATATTTACTCAAGTGAATAAACAGAATTAATGATGGGCTAAAATCTGCGGAAAATCTGCAGAATTCTGCGCGCGCAGATTCCGTCTGGGCCTACTAATGCATTATTAACAGTGGTGTAAAGTAACACATTACAAATACTCAAATTATCAAGTAGTTTTCCTCAGGAATTTTACTTTTACTCCACTACTTTCCTTTAACCTACAGTCACTACTTTGATTTTTTAATCCCCATAGACAAGAAATAATAGTTATGTGATTCCTGTCCAATCAAATCACACATAGAAGATAAATCGCATCATAATGAACTACCTCAAGACATGGGCGCTTTATAACTGCAGCAAACTGTTTGGAAGCATTAAAAGTGTCCAAGATGATGTCCAAAATCTTTACATGCTTTGACCCAGAGACTGTTTAGATGCATGTCACTGATGAAAAGATGACGGATGTTTACTATATGATGACCGAAATAGCCCAGCAGGCACTAGATGTCAACATGATGTCAGATTGACATTGCATTTTGTTTGGAAATGAAAATCAGGTTGATGTCATAACCCAATGTCAGGCCTACATCAATGTCCAACACAACTAAAAATCAACCAAATATCAACGTCTAATGCCGTTACAGCTTGACATTGTGTGGACGTTACCATGATGACGTTTATCAGATGTTGGATTTTGTTTGCCATACCTGACAAAAAAAAAAATATCAGTATGGGACATCAATATGACATGATGGTTTAAGATGTTGGCTCGACATTGGATTTTGGTCACTTTCTTACACAACTTAAAATCAACCAAATATCAACGTCATTTGAAGTTGTTATTGGACATCGAACTAACGTTGGCTAGATTTGAATTTTGGTCACCCGACATCCCGACCTAAATCTAACCTAATATTAACGTCTTATGAGGTTGTGTGCCTGCTGAGCAATAACTAAATGCACTACAGTATGTATTTATTTATTTATTTATTTATTTATTTATTTATTTATTTATTTATTTATTTATTTATTTATTTATTTATTTATCTATCTATCTATCTATCTATTTATTTATTTATTTGTTTAATCTATTTATTTATTTTATTATTATTTATCTATTATATTTGTTTATTCATTTATTTATTTAATTAATTATTTATTTGATAATTATATTTATTTATTTATTTATTTGTTTGTTTTATCTATTTATTTATTTTTAAATTTTATTATATATTTATTTGTCTGTTTTATGTATTTTTTATTAGTTTTTTTTTAATTTATTTTATTTATTTGTTATTTTTATTTATTTGTTTTATTTATTTATTTATTTATTTAATATTTATTTATTTATTATTTTTATTTATTTATTTATTTGCAAATCTTGAATTAATTTTTTTTTTCCCTTAGGGACATTTTTATTTTTAGGTGTAGTCAAAAATAATAATTGTACTGTAGTTTATAATAGGTTTAAAATAGGTTATGTATATATAAATCACACATTACTTGATATAAAACACTATATATATAAATCTTTAACACACACTTTAATATGTGCATCTCTAAATTAAATAAAAGAGTGCATCTGTAAATGAACAATGCTAAAACTTTTCCTCCAGAAGTAGCTTTCCCCAGTTATTTGGTGCATCTCGAAGTGCTTATGTGTAAAAGTGGAAGAATAAGAACATGCCTGAAGCTGTTCTGAGATTTCATTTAGCACGGTGGATGGGACATGTAGAATCGTTCATTATGGAAAACGTTGCTCTCATCCCCTGTAGCGAGGGGCAATGCAGATCACAGTGGCACATCCACAAACGTAAGCATCTGAAAGTGCACTTGCTTGTTTGTTTTTGTTGTTGAAGCAAATGCTAAATCGTGCCTGCATAGCAAAAGAGGTCAAAGTGAAGGTTGCCAGTCAGTTCCTGCGCCGCTATCAAGTCTCCCTAAGAGGATTAGTGTTTGTGGCAGATAATAAAAGGACAGGATTGAATTTGAACACACAGGTCTGGTTTAAGTTTGTAAAGTCAGTTCAGGTCAGTCTTAGCGCTAGATGTCATAAATCTTGTACACAAGAAAAAAGTAATGTCCGGGCAGAAAATTACCAGTGCAGTTTCTATTTACAGAACATGCATTGGAATAGAAAATACTGTCAATTTATTACCAGGGTTATTATTTTTTTACCATGGCATTTTATGTAAATATTATGTACAGCAGGCTAAATAAGTATTGAACACCTCACCATTTTTCTCAGAAAACATATTTCTAAAGGTGCCATTGACTTGAAATTTTTACCGGATGTTGGTAACAGCCAAAGAAATCCATATCTGCAAAGAAAACAAAACTAATTAGTTTACAAATTAAGTTACGCATAAGAAAATGAAATTACACATTGAAAAAATATTGAACAGATGAAGAAAGGGAGGTGTAGAAAGACAGTGAAAGCCCAGACAGCAGCTGAAATCTCTCAGTAGTTCATATGCAACCCTTCCTCAGTGTAAATGAATATCAGCTGCATCACTCCAACATCTACATTAGCAGGATGATGAAGATGAAACTAGGGTGGACATTTCAGCAAGATGATGATCCAAAACACAGCAAAGGCGACTCTCAAATGCTTTCAGAGAAAGAAAATCAAGCTGTGGAATGGCCTAGCCAATCACCTGATCTGAATCCAATAGAAATTTAAAAATAAAGCTCAGATTTGATAAACAACACCCACAAAACCACCAAGATTTTTGTACCCTGTTAAAGTCTGTGAAAAAACTCACACCTGAGTAATGGATGTGACTTCATTCGTCATATAAGAGGCGAATTTAAGCTGCCATCACCAAAAAAGCCTGTTATATAAAGTATTAATTAGACTTCAGTAGTTCAGTACTTTCTCCTTGTGTCATTCCATTATTCCACAGAACTTATTTTTCAGATGTATTAGTTTGTTATATTTTTATATTTGTATTGTTTGGGTTTTTACTAAAATCTGGTTCAATTCCACGTCAACAGCTCCTTAAGAAATATTATTCCCAGGAAAAAAGCATGACATGTTCAATACTTATTTTCCTTGTTGTATACATAAAGTTGAAGTCAGTATTATTAGCCTCCCTATTTATTTATTTTTCTCCAATTTATGTTTAACGGAGAGAAATGTGTTTTTTCAACACATTTCTAAACATGATAGTTTTAATAACTCATCTGATTTATTTTTTTCTTTGCCATGATGGCAGTAGATAATATTTTAGTATGTACAATTTACAGTTTACAATTTACAGTTTGGCACTGTGCAATATATAATCATTGTTATTTGTTAATCAAGCTTAAATTTAACAGAAAATATGCTGTTGACGTTCTCCAAGTATAATACATTATCCATTTTTTCAGAGTTTGTCAATTTCAGTAAGCTATTGCCAATTAGCTGCCAAATTAATTATGACTGTTCAACAAAATCCTCAAGGCATTTTCAAAATCTTAACCGTAATCCGAGGCGGATCTAACCCCTCACATTCATTATCAACAATCCCTCCAGCTTTCTTTTCACTAACTGTAATTACCATCAGATATTTCTGGCATGGATGAATGTATGATAGACCGTTTTACAGTAATCCCTCATGTTTTTCCAGCATCCGGCTGTTATAAAATCTTGCTCGGTTCTGGATGTTTGCCAGCCGCCAGGATCCGCGATTGTCTGATGCAGATATAGGAATGGCATCTTTAATTATTCAGGACAGTACACAAGAGCAGTGCTTTTTTTGCTTCAGGATGGAGATTTTACATCAGACGTCATGTGGAGACCCAAGATGGCACCACAAATTGTGTAAACAGACATGTCCTTGAATTGGAACAAAAGCATTTATTAGGATTACCCTCAGCAACGTTCACTGCAGAAAGTGCATTAATGCCATTTTTAATGCATCATACAGTAGACACTGCTTTAATGTCTTTAAAGGGACCAAAAAAAAAAAAAAAATTCAGTCATCATTTACTTATCCTTTACTTAATTTGAACGACTTTCTTGCTTGTTAAACGCCAAACAGTATATATTTTTAAAAATGCCGAATATCGGTAACCATTGACCTCCACTTTAGTTTAGGTCACAATCCATGCTATTAACTACATGCATATTACTTGCCTATCATTTACATTTAGTCATTTAGCAGATGCTTTTATCCAAAGCGACTTACAAATGAGGACAAGGAAGCAATTTACACAACTATAAGAGCAGCAGTGAATAAGTGTTATAGACAAGTTTCAGGTGTGTAAAGTCTAAGAAGCAAAGCATTAGTAATGTTTATTCATTTTATTTTTTGTTTTTCTAAATATTATATATATATATATATGTATATATATATATATATATGTATATATATATGTATATATATATATGTATTATAAATGTTTTTTCATTTAAATATCAACTGTTCATTAGCACTCATAAAGTAGGATCTTATCCTGCATCCCTAATCCTACTCAAAACATAAACCCAACTTCTACCTTACTAACTATTAATAAACAGTTCATTAGCAATTTATTATTTATTAGTACCCCATTCAAATCAGTTGTTGATAGAAGAGATACAGCTGTGGCTGGAAGTTATTGAGAACTATTTAAAGAGATGCTCCAATCAGGATTTTTGCAGCCGATACGGGTACCAATTCCTTGTCATGTTGATCTCCAATACCGAGTACCTTCTGATGCTTAAAGCTTTATAATGTTTAAAGCACATTTTCACTCTAAGTATGATACTTAAGTGGAGAATCTCACCTTACCTAAGATGATAAATAAAGAATGTTGCATATAATCCCTTAAACATGTCTCTTTTAACCATTTATTGTGGATATGTCATGGCCAGCGGCAGCTTTACAGAGCAAAACAGATAAAATAGATTTTTTAAAAATGGTAAGAAAAATGATTGACAATGCAGTTTAGAAACATTGCAAATGATGGAAGAGTCATTTAACATGTCTCAAGAAAAAGTTTGGAGAGCCTATTTGATGCATAAGAAGTTTAAATGCACAACTATACATATTACTTCTTTACTAAAAGGAAATAGGCACATAAAATACTGTTTATTGCAATAAGTATGTTACAAAAAGTTAGATTTATTAATTAAATATGTTTTTGTTCAAATCTTTTTATTAACATTTTGGTCAATAAAACATCAATTTCAAAAGTATTTGAAAAACAGAGACTAATTGTCTTTGCTCCAACAGAGCCCCCCGCCCCACTGCACCCTTTCTATACAATGTTATGCCCATGTTTAATCTGTTTCACATCATGTCATGATATATACATACATACAATACAAGTAGATAAAAGTTCCATTATATGTTCACTCATCTATTGTACATATATATACACACACAACGAGTCACAATAGGCTTAGCAAATGTAAAATAAAGAAATCAAATAATTTAGATAGAAATTAAAATAAAATAAAATCAAGGGAAGGAAAAAAAAGTGTTTTCCCAAATGTGTTTTTCCCCCCAAAAAGTTTCCCAAATACCAAACGGCGGGAGACTACTGGAAAACTGGGAGTGGTAGTAGGTGTAATTTAATGATTTGTTAATATCGTAAATTGTAACCTGAACTGAAGTATTATGGTTGTTTTTCTACTATGGAAGTCAGTGGTTACAGGTTTTCAGCTTTATTCAAAATGTCATGTTTTGTGTTCAACAAAAGAAACTCATGAAGATAAGATGAGAGAGTCAATGGTGAGTAAATTAACATTTTTTAGTGAACTAACTTTAATGCCTTGTTTTGCAGGTCATCAAGCAGGAAGGTTTGAGCAGGACGGTGTCCGAATGCACGCTGTTCGACCTCTTCAAATACAATGACATCAACGACGACGAACACCTCACTAAAGACGAGTTTTATGCAGCTTTTGGTGAGTAAAGTGGCATTTAAGTGGTGAAAGTGAGCAAAACTGAGATGTTTTATTCCGCGTAATTAGCTGTGTCTGAGCAATGCGCTTTTAGAAACCGTGACACTGATTTTCTGTGTCATTTTTTGTGATAGCAAAATGGATAATTGCTACTTTTTTTCCAGTGAAGATACAAATTTTCAGTCTTGGTTTCAGGCTTGATCAGTTTCTTCTTCATTTAGATGTTTATTAGTTTATTCTAGTTTGCTTATTGGTTTACTTTGCTGATACCTTCTCAATATACCTTGGCTGGTTAAGGTAGATAATGCAACATAGGCTCATTCTGAAAACACAGCCCGATATACATTTCTGGAGATTGCGAATTATGTAGCCAGAAGAACTTATGGCTGCCTTTCAGCTTTAAAACAAATGCTACGATATGACGCTGTTCCTTTTTGCACTTACCAGCTGACTGCTTACCTCCATATGGACAGCTTTCTGGCTGTTACCAGTTTGTTCAGTAGCTCGGTATGTACGCTGGCAGACTTGAGATGTAGAGCAAAGTTGACCATGATGAAGGGATTTGAGTCTGGTGAAGAACGGTTCCAGAAAGCTGGTACGACAAAAACAGAAGCCAAAAAACAAGATATAAAAAGTAAAAAACAGGGTGAAAATATGGTAAAAATCAGGCGAGGGCTTTTCTTTTCCTAGATTGCTTTTGAAAACACTATCGGTTGGGTTTAGGGAATGGGGTGGGCGCTGGTCAATTGGTCCTTTTGAAATTACAGTAGGGTATATGCCGAGCTAGTGTGTTTCCCATGCTGATAAACTTCCGGTCACCTGTTATTGTGAGTTTATTTCCATTTTATACGGTTCCTTTTACAGCATTGATGTTGTAATGTAATTCAAATACAATCAGTTAAACAGACTTTGGCATTCATTTAGTTGCTCAAGCGTAAAACGAGACAAAAAGCCGTTTGCTCGCACATGCCCGTCAGAATCGGCAGGCTAGCGCAGAATCTCCTTGATTATACTGGGGTAAAATAAATGCTCATTTTATAAAGACATGGTGAGGAAAAATGTTATTTAATGCAGTTCTTCTTGTACAATCTGAGACCCACTTTATATCGGATATCACTCAGCCAGTGGAGATCGCTGATTTTTAAAGAAAACAGACCTTAAACGCGCTGAATTTGCATTGGCATACACTTCACCGGAAACGATCAACCCAAGTTACTGGCAAATTAAAAGTCCTATTAGCATGCTTCGGCATATACCCCATTGGTTGGGTTTAGAGAAGGAGGAGGGTGGGTCAGTCGATCAGTCAGTCAGTCAGTCAGCAGCGGCCTCTGGTGGATTTAAACGAGAACAGCATGCACGAATGGCACTGGTGTGAGAAATTTGATATCTGAAAAAGCGTACACAGCGGCCAACAAAAACTACAAAAAAATTTACCTCCTAGGATGTATTTGGCGCTCCCCAGAAAATGAATATAGTGGTACGTTTTCAGAATGAGCCTGTGTTGACATGAGTGATTCAGTATTAGTTAAAGGGATAGTTCATGCAAAAATTTACATTTTCTGCTCGTTTAAAAACGATTCATTGAATTTACCAAATTTACTAAAATTTTTTAAGATAAGTGTTTGCAAACTTTGTTTCAGCTGAATTTAATAAATTAAGTTGTACATTACTCAGTTTGTTTGTTTAATTCAAACCATATAAACTTTTCACAACCCCTTACTATACCTTAAAATTTAGTAAATTCAATGAACCGTTTATTTCAATGTAGGTGATTTTTTTGTCTTCAGTAGAACATGAATGAGCTGAATGTGTGGTTTTTGGGGATTCGTATAATGGCAGTGAATGGTGACAGATTTTTAGATTAAAAATAAACACATTCAAATGAGTCCAAATCAATAGTCATGGTTCCTAATGGCACCCTAAGGTCTTGCGAATCAAAACAATCAGTCCATGTTAGAAATTGTATTGTTAGTATTAGTAGTATTGTTACATTAGTATTGTTACATTAGTATTATTAGTATTAGTACAGTATTGTTAGTATTATTATTTAATCCACAGCCTGGTTTTTTGTGTATATCATTCGTTCAGTGCAATTTGCTTAAAATGCTAATTCAAGTGACTCTATTGAATCATTGTTCTGATTCTGATGGTATATAATGGAAATATTGACATGAAGTAAAGTTGAGACACTGTGATTTAGTCTGTGATTTCAGTCAGATTTTTGGGCTATCATATTTACTCACCCACATTGCAGTATGAAACATATTAATTTTGACATATAAATTTTAATTGACTTTATATTTAAAAGAAAAAGGAGATCTTTTGTTGTGATTGTTTTTTACAGTGCGGACACATATCATGGAATTTTGGTCAAAAAATGATAACTAATCAGAACCAAGCATAATAAAAAATCCTTCAGATCTCCTATAAACTGCTACATCTTATCCAGAACTGCTTCTTGGATGCCAGCCGTGGTTTTCATGGAAAGTTCACACTATTGGCATGTCATGTAATGAAGTTACATTTCTCCATTAGCCGGTTCCGCAGGGTCAGCGGCCTCTGAAATGGACTGTGACTCTGACAACCCGCCGTTAGAGAGTCAGATCTCGCGGTCACCGTAAAGGTGAATGGATCCTAATTAAGCTCTAATTGAAATCCACACTCATATTTTTCAGTAAGCCAGTGAACAGTGACGGCCAGAGTAAGATTTCTCTCTTTTGTGCTCTCATTAACGGACTTGCTGAAGAGAAACTGAGGGGTTCTAATTAACTGCATGACTCGAGATGCGAGAAACATTTGTTATCGAGCATTTGTGTCAGCCTGAAAACTAAGTTGTACTTTTAAAGAGGATGACGCTCAGACTGCATGCTGTTCAAGCTTGATGAAAGATGTTTTATGTTGAAAAAAAGTTAATAAGACTGACCTTACTGAACTCAGATGGTCTTTTGGTATTATTTTTTGTATGTGTATACTTTATAGAAGTGTATTTTTTCATGTGCGACACACAAATTAGGTCGGTGAGATTCTCTTATGCTCAACAAGGCTGCTTTCATTTCATCAAAAATACCATAAAAACAGTGATATTGAGAATCATTATCATCTTTTCTGTGCTTCATAATATTTTTGGAAACCATGATACGCTTATTTCAGGATTTGTTGTTAAGAGAAATAAAAAAAACAACATTTATTCAAAATAGGATTTTTCTTAACAAATTCTGATGTTTCTTTTGATTAATTTAATGCATCCGATATGATTAAAATATGACTGTACAAAAAAACTTGTACTGACTTTGAAATTTTTGAACTATTTATGTATATATTATGTATATGTCTGCATCACATTATATTTCATATCAATAGAAAACGTTAAAACAGCTTATTTACTTTTGTAAGGAAAAGGTCAAAATATGATGCTCCATCATCAATAAGCAAAACATATAACATGTATCAAACTTATATAAATACATTTAATGCAAAAAATAAATAAACTGAAATATACAGAATATGCCTGTTAAATAATTACAAAGAAAAGGTTATCAAGCTAAATCTTAATATATTGTTGGTATTATTTACAAATCTCCCTGACAAATGGGTAGACATGGTGGTTTAAAAATGTGTAAGAATTTTAAATGTTAATTAATAAGTATCTCATTGCTTTGTATAGGAATTATTGTTCTTCTGTGAAATATGGTAAGATGTGAAAAATAGATATGAAAAATATTTAGATTTTTAATAAAAAAAAAAAGAGTAAAAATTGTATAATTTCAATTAAAAATCAACCAACCCACCGACCGACCAACAAACCAACCAACAAACCCACCCACCAACCAACCCACCCACCAACCAACCCACCCACCCATCCACCAACCAACCAACCCACCCATCCACCAACCAGCCAACCAACCAGCATAGAGAATTACATAAAAGAACAAAAGCCATGCAAAATATATATATATATATATTGTAATTTTGCTGCTAACGCCAATTTCTAAGCTCTTTGAGAAACTATATATGTTTTTGCTGCTAGAGTCAATTTCTAAGCTCTTAGAGAAACATTTTGTGAAATGCCTATCCCAATAGGCAAATGCGATTAAACAGTGGTTTGAAAAAGTGTAAAGATTTAAAATGGCAATTAAAGAGTATTTTGTTGCTTAAATAGTGTTTTTTTTGTTTTTTTTATATATATATAAATTATTGTTAGTCTGAACATCTTATATACTTAAGAAAAAGGGGTAAAATATGGGCAAATTCCATTTAAAATCAACCTACCAACCAACCAACCAATCAATCAATCCACCAATCAATCAATCAATCAATCAATCAATCAATCAATCAATCAATCTATCTATCTATCTATCTATCTATCTATCTATCTATCTATCTATCTATCTATCTATCTATCTATCTATCTATCTATCTATCTATCTATCTATCTATCTATCTATCCATCTATCCATCTATCTATCTATCTATCTATCTATCAACAAACCAACCAACCAACCAACCTTCCAATCAATTAATCAATAAATCAACCAACCAACCAGTCAATTAACCAATCAACCAACCAACCAATCAATCAATAAATCAACCAACCATTCAATCAGTAAAACAACCAATCAATCAATCAATAAACCAACCAAACAAACATGTTATTCAGTCAAACAACCAAATCAATCAGTCAATCAACCAACCAACCAAAAAACCAACCAACCAACCAACCAATCAATCAATCAACAGTTATTGTGTTACCATTATGTTTGAAAACATTATGTTTGTCCTTTGTCTTTGTCCTACAGACATTTGTTAAAAAATAGAAAGAAATACATAAAAAACAAAAGCCATGCAAAATGAAAAAATAAAAATATATATATTTAGTAATTTTGCTGCTAGAGTCAGTTCTTTAGCTCTTAGAGAAACATTTTGTGAAATGCCTATCCCAATACAAATTAAGCGAGTGTTCCCGATATAGATAAAAGCCTTGAATTCTCGGTTCTAAAATGCAGTCTCCCTCAGGATGGCTCAGACGTCTCTCATGCCACAAGAAAGCAGTCATAGCGAAAAGACTCACAGCCTAAATGAGGAAAATAGCTGTCTATTCCAACCTTTTACACCGACGTTCAGCCTGTCTGCTCGGCCTCATTTTGCTTTTTAGTCTCATCTTCCTCTGACATTTCAATTTGGCTCAATTTTCTCTGACATTCAGCAAGGACCGACACATTTAACATGCGTTTGCTGAAGGGATAAAAAATTCTTTACAATAATGCATGAAGCACTTTTTTAATGTAAGAATCCCACTGTTTATACAGCAAGCTTCTGAGCATAAAGCAGCTTTTCTGAAGGGGAAGCAGAAGTTTTAGTCGTCTAGATTTGCCCTCGCGCCATTCCAAAGATCTCAGCGGGAGTTCAGGAAAGATGGGGAAAAGCCCTACAGGCAAACCCCAAAAAATGCATTACGCTTTTCTTTTAAACTCACACATGAAACAGACAAGAGACGTTTTGTCAGACGTCTTCAGAGACACCTGCTCTTTTCAGCCGCTGACACTTTGAACAAATGTTTTGTGTAAAAGTTTGAGGACTATTGCTTTATAGACGTTGTTTGTTTAGAGCTCATGCTGTGCGCTTCTCTTTAGATATCAGGATGAAACTGTGAATATGTGAAGGTGTTTAGATGGATTGACCTTCGTTGTGCAGTTTACTTGCTGATGTATGTTTCTTGCTTTTTTTTGTCGCATGGACTCCTGTTGTAATATATTTTCTCAATAAGTTTTCTCAGTTTGCTTCTGCAGTCATTGATTCTGTTCATTGATTTTGTGTAAAGAGTTGTTCACACTCGCAGCGATTCACAGCATCACATAGAGATGCAAGATAGTGGAAAAGACTGACACTGCATAAAAGTGTGTGTGTGTGTGTCCACAAGTGTAGCAACATGTATATCAATACCAGTAAATTTTGACCTTGTGAGGGTGTTATTTTTATTCCCATGAGGAAAGCTGTTCATAAATCACACTACAGTGCAATATAAACATCATTACATCTTATCACAGCCTGTGCATTGTGACAGCTATATACAGTACACTACCTGACAAGTCTTTTCACCTTTCCAAGTTTTAGGAACAACAATTAATAACTTGACTTCTAGTTGATCATTTGGTATTAGAAATGGCTTAAATGAAAAGCAAAAGCCTCTAGATTATGCTTATTTTACCAAAATAAAATATGATCAGGCCTTGATTTTTAATTGTTTCATTAGGACAGTAAGCTCTGACTTTGATTAGACTAAAGTCTTGTCACTTAACAGAAATAATGTCCAGTATAGAATATAAAGTCATGCTGCAGTGGAAAAAAATTAATATTGTGCATGACTTCCATGTGATCGGAGGACTGCATCCATACATCTCTGCAATAGGGATGTCCCGATACAACGTTTTAACTTCCGATATGATACCGATATTGTAGCCTTCAGTATGAACCGATACCGATACAAATCCGATACAATAATCAGCATAAATCATGAATACTTTACTTTTACCTATTTCATTGAGTGGAATGTATGAACGGCTAGATCAAACTGAGAATAAAAGTCAGCAACAATGAGTATGGAAAACAACGACCAATTTATTAACTGTTGGTTGCATAAATGTGAACCTTTTACATAAGAATATATAAAAAGAATTAAAGAATAAATATTAAGACCCTGAAAAATATCAACTGAATATACAAAAATATATTTTTTAAAGTGCAAAATACTAATTAAAGGTAGCTTCAGTTATTTATTTTTACCATCAGCTGCTAAAGGTTGAGTGTCTAAAGTTTCAATTTCACGCACAGCTTTTTCTGTTTCGAGCTGAAAAATATCTTTCACACTGGGGAGCAGAAATAAGGAGTTATTGTTATAAGTTATTGTTAAATTAATAAAAGTGTGCAGTATGGTTAGTGCAAACATTTACATGATCAGATCTGTTTTTGTATCATAAGAAGATTATGGTTGTATTAATGTTCCCAAACAAAACATTATTAATTTTATAACATTATTTTATACATATTTTATACATATTATCTTTAACATAAATATACTTGCAGTAGCTATATTGAAACACACCTTTTCTCCACAGCACATACAATAATGTGACTTTTAAGAATAATTTTATTTATCAAAATTCATTTCATTTGCTTAATATATTGCACAGATTCCACCCTACTTTCCACATGGGAAAAGTACGACAATGCAATAGACAGAACTGCAAACTCATGTGCAAAGCTTATCAGAGCACTTTATCTTTCTGGGCTTTTTAAACAAGAGTTAAATATGGGAATGCCTCTAACTGAATTTTCCTTCTCCTTCAAACTAATACTATTCTATCTTTTAAACTGTAAAGGCCCTCAACAACAAAATGATTTTTTATTCTAATTTAACAGACAATTAAACTAACAAAATGTTTAGCATTTAACACCTTTTACATGACAGCTATAGAAAACGAAAGCAGAATCCGGGACATGTTAGGCGATTTCGAAATCCTGGCTGAATGCATTTTTAAGTCTCAAATAGAGGACATGTCCGGGAAAAGAGGATGTATTGTCACCCTAAATAATGAGCTGGATCAGTCTATTTAGTAAAAGGCTTTTCTTCTCCGCGTGTCCTCGTGCTCTTCTCAATGCTATTACCAAAGTCAGAACAGATGTCCAGCGCGTCTCTGTGGGTCTGCAGCAGCAGAGCATCCGAGTCTGTGGCGGAGTACTCAAGTTTCCCACGCACACAGAACCGGGCCGCTGAGGTAAAGTCTTATGTGTAGGAAGCGCTGGTGTTGAATTGGGTATCACACTGGATGAACCTGAATATGCCCTGACCGAATTGTAAACGCTTTAAATGAGGCTCGCACGATGTGTGCTACGTCGCCATTCGATGCCTTGCATTAAAGAGCCCATATTATACATGAAATAGGGTCATATTTAGGTTGTAAGGGTCTCCAACAACAGTCTAATATGCATGCAAGGTCATAAAACACTTTGATGGTCTTATAACCTGCATTTATTTTTACCTAATTATCCCAACGACTCCCATATGAATCGTTCAGCGATTCATTTGTTCCCAACCCCCTCCTCAGCACGAAGCTAATCTGCGCTGATTGGACCGATGACAGCCTGCTGCGATTGGTCGACAGTGACAGGCTTCAGCACGAGACAGAGTGAAATGCCCAGCTGGTAATCAACTATATAAAAGTAGTCACAGTGCACACGCGCTTCATAGTGTAAGGCTTTTTTCACACACACACACACAACCCTCCTCAGAAGAACTGGGGAGATCGACGCGAGTCTCTCTCTCTCTCTCTCTCTCCCTCTCCCTCTCACACACACACACACACACAACGCTCCTCAGAAGAACTAGGGAAAGCGACGCGAGTCTCTCTCTCTCTCTCTCTCTCTCTCTCTCTCTCTCACACACACACACACACACACACACACACAACGCTCCTCAGAAAAACTAGGGAAAGCGACGCGAGTCTCTCTCTCTCTCTCTCACACACACACACACAACGCTCCTCAGAAGAACTAGGGAAAGCGACGCGAGTCTCTCTCTCTCTCTATCTCTCTCTCTCACACACACACACAACGCTCCTCAGAAGAACTAGGGAAAGTGACACAAGTCTCCTAGCTTACGATCGATCGCCATAGCAACGACAAACGGCAGTGGAACGCTAGCTCACAAAAGCCTTTAACGTTAAATCCGTAAACAAAGCGGCACGCGTCGCGTTTTTAACGTGGCTTACATGTGATAAGAGAATATAAAGAGTAACCGCGTGTACTGTACCAGGTTAACAACTCATCTTTGGGTAGAGACTGTCAATATTATCCATCTGAGCGCAGCGTGACTTCATTCGACCTGCGGCGTCTGTGTGTGTGTGTCTAGTGTTTTTTCTGTGTTAGTGGGCGGGGCCGCAGGTTTCAAATCTCCCTGGTTTGCGCGCGTAACTACTGGCGAGGCTTGTGTTTCGTGGCTGCGTCATCGCGAAACACCTAATGACTCGTTATCAAGGCGACTCGTTTGAAGCACTATGAGTCGACTCTTTTATAGATGAATCAATAGTTTTAAACACTGTACACTTACAGATTTAAGCCTTAGCTGGATATTTCACTTCACTTAGAGCTGTGTGACACACTACATGGAAGGGCATTTTCAAAAACCCATAATATGGGCTCTTTAATTAGCAGCGTATGCGAAACCATGTAAAGATCGCTTGACGTGTGTCGTCGTTGATCGCGTCAGCGTGCGCTACCGTCACAATAGATTTCTGTCGTAATACACCATAACTTAGTGTGAAGAGCAGGTTAAATCTTAAAGGGACTTTGCTAGCAAGCAGTGTTGTGATCACGTAGGCTTTGCACGCTGGCTGCTGTGGACGCTGCTGGATAGAATAGCTGTAACGGAGTTTAGAGCGCATCGGACTGCTTATATCGGAGATTTTTTAACGCAGTCTGATTTACATTTTTGGACTGATATCGAACATATTTCCAAAATCAATATCGGATTGGGACATCCCTAATCTGGAATGGCAAAGAAAGCGTTTTTGCAGGACTCCCAAAGTTCATCAAGATTTTTTGGATTCATCTTCAATGCCTTCTTCATCTTAGCCCAGACATGCTCAATAATGTTCATATCTGGTTCATAGCTGGCCAGTCCTGGAGCACCTTGACCTTCTTTGCTTTTAGGAACTTGGATGTGGAGGCTGAAGAATGATGCTGTATTCACACCAGATGCGATACGAGTGAAAAAGGTCAAGGTCAAGGTTAAATTTATTGTCTCCCGTAGGAAAAATTTGTTTTAGAAAAAAGGTTTTGCTGTACATAGACACCAACAAGACAACATATAGCATACATACACATTAAATATCTTATCCTAAAATACCTCCTAATATAAATACGATTCCATAAAATAATAAATAATAAAAAAATATAATAAAAATAAAATACAATGTGCCCGCACTGCCCTCTGTTATGACAACCAATCCAGTTATCTTGATCTTTGACTGTCCTACCCTACTAGCTCATTAATCAATTTAATTAAAAAAGGAATAAAAGAACATTTATATCTATTATACTTGCACAATGGTACCCTGTATCTTCTGCGTGAACAGTTTGAGTTTACTCGCTTCATTCGCACGTCAAATCCACTTCATTCGGGCGTCAAATTCACATCACAATAGACACTGATTCGCGTCATAGGCAGAACTTCTGTCTGTGTGGTGACTCTAGCTTCGTTGCTAAATGGCTAACATTGATTTTATTGAGAGAATAGCTGTGTTTATGTGCTTTATGAAGGCTGAAAAACAGCGTAGATTCATTTGGAGCCGTGTCTGAGTCCACTAGATCCATTCTGAGAGGTCTGTGAGCTCATAAACTCCTCCAGAAACTATACCTGGATGATGGAAGCTTTCAGCGGTGCTTCCGACTGAGCCCAGTTTGATGAACTGTTGTCCAGTGTCGGCAGGAGGATTTTCTTCCAGGACACTAACAACAGGCGCTGCATCATAATCACGCCCCTACAAGAGAAAGCTCCTAATTGGTTAACACGGTGTGAATCATTCATGTCATTCGCAGAATGCCTATTCACATCTTTGCATTGACTTTCACACCGCGTCTGGTGTGAACGCAGCATTACAAGGAGCGCTATCCTGCTGAAGTAACTGCCCTCTCACGTGGTTTGTAAGGTAATGTGCAGCACAAATGTCTTGATACCTATGACTGTTGATGTTGCCATCCACTCCGCAGATTTCTCGCATGCCCACATACTGAATGTAACTCCAAACCATGATTTTTCCTTCACCAAACTTGACTGATTTCTGTGAGAATCTTGGGTCCATGTGGGTTCCAGTAGGTCTTCTGCAGTATTTGTGATGATTGGAATGCAGTTCAACAGATGATTCATCTGATTAATCGACCTTTGACACTTTTCCCAATGATCAACCAGAAGTCAAGTTATTATTTGTTGCTCTTACAACTGGAATTGACAAGACTTTTGTCAGGTAGTGTATACCATAGCATTAAAACAAGTCAAAATCATCAATTTAATATGAGCGTTTCCAAAAAGTTCAGTTGAAGCAAGTGCAGCTTTAATGTATAGGACACAACATGACCATTTACTGTACAATATGAGTAAAAGGCAGTGATCTGTCAGATATTAGTCATAATAGAGACATTTTACTGTGAGCAATTTCATCATTCATCATCACTTATTTCAGCCCACATACAGTAATAGAGTACAGATGCAAATACACCAGATCATAAATTGTTTGAATTCATGCGTTGAATGAAACTAGTTAATCTTATGACAATTTGTTGTACACTATTCAGCATTGCAATTTAGACATAAATACTTTCCCCTTTGCAAGAAAACTGCCTGATGTATTTTTTTATAAGTAATTTACAGTTCTATTTGCAGTCCCTCAATTATACAGCACATCAATAATGTATTACAGAAGCCGGTCAATAATCCAGTGACCTGCAGTTTTATAATCGCTGTAAGTGTGATCAGGGCAGAAGTCAGAAGTCAAGCTGCTGTGTTTCTCCATCACTCACTGTGACATTTGCTCCGGCTTTGTCTGTTTGCAGCTGAAACTGGCTAGATAACATGATTTATTGTCTGGGGTTTCAACATGAATAATTCATCTTTTTTTATTTCACTTTATTAACTCAGATTTATTTGTGTGTGATCGTGATCTTGGGAGTAAAGGTACACTACTCTTATGAAATATAACTTAATTTTTAATTTTGAAATCTTTAAAGAATAGCATTCAGTTCAATTTTACTTATAATGCACGTTAAAACAACACAGTTGATCAAAGTGCTAACAATAAAGAGTAAAACAAAGCACAACGCATACAGTTGAAGTCAGAATTATTAGCCCAACTTTGGATTTATTTATTTATTTATTTATTTATTCATTCATTTATTCATTCATTCATTCACGCATGCATTCATTTATTATAGTATACAAAAGTAATATACAGTTGAAGTCAGAATTAGTAGCCCACCATCAGGTTTTAAAATCAGTTGAATCACTTTATAAACAGGCACTTAAAGTACTTGATCAGAAGTCTGTTAGGTATCATCATTGTAATATAATACAAAAACATTATTTATTGAGCTTTGATAATATGACATATCTGGATGATGCTTGTATGATTTTTAAGATTTTAAATGGACATGCTCCACCCCCATTATGTGAGTTTGTAACACACAAGAACAATAATGGTCGAGCAACACGGTCTGTTATCAGGGGAGACTGTGCTGTGCAGTTCAGACGTACAACTTTTGCACAATCAGTCTTCTCAGTTAGAGCCAGTCATTTTTGGAACAGACTTCCTATTGAGTTAAGGGGTGTTACAAATTATTCAACTTTTAAATATAAGTTAAAGAAATGGCTAAAAGCAAATCAAGTTTGTAATCATGTGTAATTCTTCTGTCTAACATTTTAAGAAATTCTTATTACATGTTTTATACTGTTGTCTTTTGTAATTTTACTGTTTCTGTATGTGTGATCATGTGTTTTTGATTTTAGGTTGCCTTTTAAAATCTGGCAGGGGGCAACAGATGAAAATTAGCCCCCGTGGCTAACTCTGGCTTATTTACAGTCTTACTGTTTATTAATGAGCATTGTCCCTGTTAAATTAATAAATTACAAATTACATTAAATTTTATTTTCTTTTTAAAATATTTCCCAGATTATGTTTAACAGAGCAAGGAAATTTTCACAGTATGTCTGATAATATTTTTTCTTCTAGAGAAAGTCTTATTTGTTTTATTACGGCTAGAATCAAAGCAGTTTTTAATTTTTTAAAATCCATTTTAAGGTCAAAATTATTAGCCAGAAGCAAGAAGGTCGCTGGTTCGAGCCTCGCCTGGGTCAGTTGGTGTTTCTGTGCGGAGTTTGCATGTTCTCCCCATGTTGGCGCGGGTTTGCTCCGGATGCTTTGGTTTCCCCCACAAGTCCAAAGACATGTGGTATAGGTGAATTGGGTAGGCTAAATTGTCCGTAGTGTATGAGTGTGTATGAGTGTTTCCCAGTGATGGGTTGCGGCTGGAAGGGCATCCACTGCGTAAAACATGTGTTGGATAAGTTGGTGGTTCATTCCACTGTGGCGACCCCGAATTAATAAAGGGACTAAGCTGAAAAGAAAATTAATGTTTAGAAATGTGTTGAAAAAATCTTTTCTCCATTAAACAGAAATTGGGGGGGGGGGGGGGGGGGGACAAACAGGGGGGCTAATTCTGACTTCAACTGTACTTTAAAATACAAATAATTAAACATAAAATGTCAACATCTGCACGCTGTGCTAAAAGCTAAATTGAACTAGTTTTAAGAAGAGATTTAAAAGAGATTTAAAAACAGTAACAGAAGAGGCTTGTCTAATATACAGAGGCAGCCCATTCCACAATTTATGTGCAGCCACAGCAAAAGCTCAACGCCCTGTGAGCTTTCGATTGGTCCTGGGCACAGCTAGGAGGCAGTGTTAATTTTGACAGCAAATTTTGATTTAGTTTTAGTAATTTGACTAAAATTGCATTTTAGTTTCAGTAATATTTTAGTCTTCTGAATAATGTACCTTTTAGTCTTGTTTTAGTCGACTAAATTTCATCAGATTTTAGTTGATTAAATCTACTCTAGATCAAGACACAGAGAGCATGTGAAACTGTAGCCGCAGCTAAAATTAAACTCATGAGGAAACAACTAATTTTATTTTATTGTATTTTCATTGTTGCTGTTGTTGTTGTTGTTATTGTTTTTATTTGTTTATTTATTTATTTAACTTTCAGAAGTACATTTTATTATACAATCACATTACATACATTTTATTTACATAAATTTTGTTAAAACTATATATTGCAAAGTTGCAAAGACTCTACAAAATCTTTGGCAGATACGGCAGAATAGATTTGGCAGAAAAGTGTGCAGATACATCCTTAGATTCATTTTCACAAGAATGGTTTGGTCTGTATCAGCACTTTCCAAAGATGATCTGAGCCAATTTTGTGTGTTTTATTTTTTATTGTTTTTTTTTTGTTTGTTTTATTTTATCGTTGCTTTGTTGTTATTTTATTTATTTATTTATTTATTTATTTATTTATTTATTTATTTATTTATTTATTTATTCATTTATTATAGTAATATATAAATTTTATTTATATAGATTTTCTTAAAACTATATATTACAATTTGATTACAAGGTAGAGCTATTTCCAATGTCTTACAGTAGTTTTAATGTATCACACTATTATTAATGCATTATTTAAATATAGCATTTTAGTACGACATTCTAAATGGCCAACATTGCCAAATTGGATATCATATCCCATGCCAAAAAGACACCAGCCTTGAAAATTTTGGTCAAAATAATATCAATTTTCAAATCTTGTGACTAGTAATTGACTCTACAAAATTTTGGCAGATGCGGCAGAATAGATTTGGCAGAAAAGTGTGCAGATACATCCTTAGTGTGATGTTAGTCAGATTCATTTTCAGTATCAGATTATTGTCTGTATCAGAAATAGCACTTTCCAAAGATGATCTGAGCCAAATTTGTGTGTTTTATTTTTTATTGTATTTTATTTTATTGTTGCTTTTGTTGTTATTTTATTTTTTTATTTTTTTTTATTTTTTTATTTATTTATTTATTTATTTATTTATTTATTTATTTATTTATTTATTTATTTATTTATTTATTTATTTATTTGTTTATGCATTTATTCATTCATTCATTTATTTATTCATTTATTTATTATATTATACAATAAATAATTTATTTAATTATTCATTAATTTATTTATTATATTATACATTAGTAATATATACATTTTATTTATATAGATTTTCTTAAATCTATATATTACGTTTTGATTTAAAGGTAGAGCTATTTCCAATGTTTTAGAGTAGTTTTAATGTATCACGCTATTATTATTGCATTATTTAAATATAGAATTTTAGTACGACATTCTGAATGGCCAACATTGTAAAACTGGATATCATTTCCTATGCCAAAAAGACACCAGCCTTGAGAGTTTTGGTCAAAATAATATCAATTTTCATATCTTGCGACTAATAAGATTAGTTGACTCAAAATGTACAACATTTGGTCTGAATTTGCCAAAACTTAATAACGCAGCTATGTCCTTAGTGTGATGTTATCATCAATTTATTTTCACAAGAATCAGAAATCTTTGAACACCTTTTTTTTGCTAGCACATTCTGAAGATAATCTGAGCCAATTTTGGTGAAAGCCAGACAAACCGTCAAGGATAGGTTTGAAAAAGTAGATTTTTTCAGTAGGGAAAAAAAAAATCTGTCCTGAAGTGTGAGTGAACGGAGCTTGTGTTGCTGAAAGTACATCAGTCACACGGGTATAGATCTCAGTCCTGATGGAGTTTGACAGGCCATGAAAGCATGAAACGCTGCGGTTTTGGGTTTGGAGAGTTTCTGCTCTCCCCAATGTAAGATAGGAGAATCTAAAAGAGCTGGGCAATGCTTTATAGGTGAATTATGCAGCTTAAAAATGAGCTAATTCCACTGCATATAACTACATTAGTGAGAGCTGCTGTCTGGGATCTTCATGCCTTTTTGCTTCCATATTGCAGCAATTAGCACAAAGTCGATGAGAGGTTTTTTGAGACATGCTAAATGTGTTTACTCAGATTCTGGCCCTTGTGTCTGGCTCTAGGGTGCATTTTCCGTTTCTCCTCGAGAGTTTGAGTAGTTTGCGCATTTAGGGCTAAATGTGCTGCTCGTTTATTCATAGCTATGCAGTGGCAATTAATGTATACTCATGTTTTGCTTCAGACTCGGTTGCATTCATGCATGAATCTCACAGGCTCTACGGGTAATATAGGGAAAAATTGGCCTGGTGATGTCTTGCATATATTTCAGCATCAATTTAGAAACGCTTTCTCTCAGATCTGAGAGTTTCGCATGATTGCAGATTGCAGACTTGTGCTGCCATGTGTTCATTAGCAATGTCTGATTGACGAATTCTTTTGAGTCAAATCTTTTTAGATATCGGAACAAAACGATCTGTGATTATGTGCCGTCATCACATTGTTCCTGACATCTCTGAAACAATTGCATGAAGTCAGATTCAAATCAAACTACTGGAACATATTTACAAGAACGACAACCTCAAAACGTTATGCAACTCAGAGTGCGCCTCACACTGGTGAGTGGGCTTGACAAACCACCTGTAGAAAACACACTCTTTCATCTCTCTGACACTTTAACTGATACTTGCACCAGTTTTGCACAAGACACTTTCTTACAATCACTCTCTCTAAAAAAGTGCATTTATAAAGTGTGCTTCACACAGATGAGTGGGGTTGACAAACCACCTGTAGAAACACTCTTCTCTTTAAAGGGCTAGGAACCCCCCTTTTTTTGGTTCATGTCTATCTCAGAAAGAAATGCTTTGTGATGGCCGTGGAGCACTTCAAGCTGTGGGAGGAGTGGGCGTGGCTGGCAGAGCAGGGGAAAAGGAGGGGAGCGAACAACTCGGCTTACAAAATGAGACGCAAACATTGCGGAGACCCATGATTTTATAGTTTGCAAAGTTAAAGGTGCAGTAGGTCATCTGTCACAATGCTAGCTTGTTAGCATAAATATCTGAAACACCATCCCTCTCCTGCCATCCAAAGCCACGCCTCCTGAAAACAGGAGCACGTGCACCTTAAAGATGACAGCAGAACCCTCCCTCATGTGTTGAGCTAAAGCTAAAGCTTAGCCGGCGGAGTGCAGGAATTACACTCATTATTACTCTCATTTCTAAGCCATACTTACATGCTATTTCAGACCGAATATTCAGAGTAGCGGTAAACAATATAGGGAGCGTGTCACAGGTTGTCATTGTTCAAAAATGAACCAATGTGAATATAAAACCATCTTATGCTACTTACTGATGTTTTGTTTCGCCAGAAGATTTCAGTGGCTGAACAACACTTCTGTGCATATAACCCATTCATAACAAACCAAACTACATTAGCTCTGCATGACAAAAATAGTTTTAAAACAAAACATTACCTGTCTAAGAGAAATACTTCAGCCATGGTGTCGTCCTTCCTCCAGCGTGCAAAAGTAACTCCAATATTGATTCAGGATTTTTAAAAACTTTTGATTCGCTCTCGCTCTCTCTCTCTCTCTCTCTCTCTCTCTCTCTCTCTCTCTCTCTCTCTCTCTCTCTCTCTCTCTCTCTCTCTCTCTCTCTCTCTCTCTCTCTCTCGTGAACGCGCCAGCACATGTATGCAAAAACGGCAGAGCTGCATACAAACAGGTGCGCAGTAACTCAGATCTGCATTTACTGACAGTTTGAGCTACGTATCAGAATTATGGGAATTGTTGGCCCAACACAATTTTAATTAGATGAAAGTTTTTTAGTCTTATGCCTCACCCAGAATAAAAAAATACATAAAAAAATCATTTAGATCATTTAATTTAATCATTACTAGTGGAATGTGAAGAGACTTTCAACCAGAACAACAAAAAAATTTTGTAAATACAGTCACCTACTGCACCTTTATAATGCAAAGAAATAAACAGTAAGTAATTTAATGTCTTGCTACATTTGTTATTCATAATGTCATATATTCATAACCATAATTTGTTATATCATCATTGAGATCATGATCAGTCATGTTTTTATAAATAAAGTTTAATATTAAACTAATCTTGAGAGGAGCACGTGCCCTGCTGAAAAATCCAGCTTAAACCAGCCTAGGCCGGTTGGCTGGTTTTAGGTTTTAGCTGGTTGACCAGCCTGGTTTTAGAGGGGTTTTGGCCATTTCCAGGCTGGTTTCTAGCCATTTCCAGGCTGGTTTCCAGCCATTTCCAGCCTGGTCATAGCTGGTCATGCTGGAAAATGACCAGATAAATCCAGCTAAAACCAGCTTGACCAGCCTGGATTAAGATGGACATAGCTGGTTTTGGCTGGGCTCCATGCATAAAACATGTGCTGGATAAGTTAGTGGTTTAATCCGCTCTGGCGACCTCTGATTAATAAAGGGACCAAGCTGAAAAGAAAATGAATGAATGAATGAATGAATGAATGAATGAACTAATTAATTAATAATTTATGTAAGCTTTGCAGTCATCAATTTACTGATGTTTGTAACGCTATTTAACTCACCAAAAAACAAAAAATTCTCAGCGTATTTTGTATTTGTGCTGTTAGTAGGTTACATGCACTACCCTGTATATTATCACCAGCTCTTCTTGTTTTGACCCAATTTGAGCTGGTTTATGTGCTGCATTGGAAATAACCTACTGTGAATGTGAAAGCCCTTGCCTTTTGTGGTTTAAAAGTTATTAGCATACGCATTGTTGTAAATTTGGGCTCTCTGTGGCACTTTGAGTTATACTGTAGAGTCTCCAAATTTGTTTTAATTAATGTTGAAACTCTCTTATATCAATGTGCCAAATTTCACAATGTTGCTGAAAGTGGTTTTATAAAATCAAAGTACACAATCACATACAGTTGAAGTAAAAATGATTAGCCTTTCTGTATTTTTTTTTTTTCAAATATTTCCCAAATTATGTTTAACAGAGGAAAGAATTTTTCACAGTATTTCCTATAATGTTTTTTCTTCCGGAGAGAGTCTGATTTGTTTTATTTTGGCTAGAATAAAAGCAGTTTTTATATTTTTTTAAGGTAAATAATATTAGACCCTTTTAGCAATATATTTATTTTTGATTGTCTACAGAACAAACCATCAGTATATTGCCTAATTACCCTAATTTGCCAAATTTACCCAGTTAAGCCATAGCAAAGATTAAAGAAATCAGTTATTACAAATTATTTAATAAAACTGTTATGTTTTCAGCATTTTTCTAACTACCTTCTAAACAGTGACAGAATATTCAGTTTTGGATAAACTATCCCTTTAGCTTAGAGATACTTTGGCCAAAAAAGACAATTCTGCCAGTATTTGCTCACCCTTGAAGTTTTTCAAACCAGTTAGAGTTTATTTTTCTGTTGAACACAAAAGAAGATACTTTAAAGAATGTTGGAAACTTGTAACCACTGACATCCATTGTAGAAAAAACAAATACTAAGAAAGACCATGGTCAGAGGCTTTTAGCATTTTTCTAACTATCTTCTTTTGTGTTCAACAGAGGAAAGAAAGTCAGACAGCTTTGAAACAAGTAAAGGATGACTAAACAATGACAAGAATATATTTAGTTCTGGGTGAACTATCCCTTTAACTTAAAGGGATACTTCGACCAAAGAGAAAAATTCTGGACTTCTTCCAAACCACTTTAATTTTGATGTTGTTGTTGTTGTTGTTGTTGTTGCTGTTGCTGTTGTTGTTGTTGTTCCATTAAGCAAAAAAGATGATGTTTTGAAGAGTGTTGGAAATCTTTTACCATTAACATCCATAGTAGACAAAACAAATACTATGGAAGTCAATGGTTACCGGTTTATAGCATTCATAAATTCGTAATAATAAAAAACTAATTATTATGTTTAGAAATGTGTTGAACAAAATATTTCCATTAAACAGAAATTGGGGATGGGTGTGTGTGATAATTCAGGCTAATTATGATAATGTGATAATTATTATGACTTCAACTGTACACTCACTGGCCACTTTATTAGGTACACCTTAGTATTAGTAACTTAGTATCAAGTTTTTCTCCCCCTGGCATCAACAAGGCATTTATGCCCACAGAACTGCCGCTCACTGGATATTTTTTCTATTTCGGACCACTCTCTTTAAACCCTAGAGATGGAAAGCAGTTTCTGAAATACTCAGACCAGCCCGTCTGGCACCAACAACCATTCAAAATCACTTAAATCACCTTTCTTCCCCATTCTGATGATCTGTTTGAACTGCAGCAGATCGCCTTGACCATGTCTACATGCCTAAATGCATTAAATTGCTGCCATTGGATTTGCGTTAACGAGCAGTTGGACACCTGTACCTAATAAAGTGGCCAGTGAGTGTATATGGCTTCAGTTTGTATTGTGTATATATTTTTTAAAAAGTTAGTTGACAAATAGATTGAAATGTTTCAAACATTTGGTCATTTTTCCTGCTTTTGACCCTTGTTTGCTCCTGCGCCTGCTTGGTGCATTTATGGGGTTCTTTATCAGGATTGCTTTGTTCAATTGGCATAATCTGAATGCTTCATGCTTCAAACTATTTACATCCCCCTAGTGAAGTCAGAAAGCAATTACTTAACACCACGCCGGCCCACAATGCCATTGCTTTCATCTGTCAAGGCTGATATGCCTCAGGAGAGAACGTCAATCCACCTGTGTACACACACACAAACACACACACACACACAGAAATACAGGAGCTTCTCAATATCATTGGCAGTGGAGAATTCTGTGATAAGAAACATGGCCACACTTGAAACAAAATTGACTTCAGTGAAAGGCAATACAGACTTTTAAAGATTGCCATATGGGAAGTGAGGAAAAAAAAAAGCAAGGTGCATGGAAAGTTACTGAGAAATGAGAAAAACAAACTCACAGCTCTGTAATATGGTGTGAAATGCACGTTCATTTATCAGATTTATCCAAAAGTCTGCCTCACTTTTCTTCATTTTGCAGTCCCTCATGTATACGAGCTACAATTAGCCCAATTAGACGTACGTTTAATGTGACGGCATGCTAATACAGGAGCGTTCCTCTCGTCCCTACTGACAAGTGCCATGGAGATGGTGTTTTCACAGGTGGTGTGAAGTCAGCCTTTCTTCAGCTTCTATTACTGCCTGTCTCTCACATTGATTGGGTCACAGTAAAGGTTTTATTCCATCTGACTTCAATGCGCAACACTTTTAAAAGATTCTGCCGCGATCACAGAGGCCTTACGGGCTCATAAATGTACTAGTGGATGGGCGGCAGAGAGCAGAGCGCCACTTTTGATGGGAGGCCAGCTGGTAATTATGATTGAAGACCTCTGACGGCATCGCTGCTTGTTGGAATGGGGCTGTTGCTGTTTTCTAGAGCTTATATCGAGATGGTATATTGTAATCTGTCTTGAAGATTTAGTTCTGGGAGCGTGTTGCAGAAAGTTTCTTATCTTAGGTCTTAACTGAAAGGGATACTTCACCCAAAAAATGAAAAATGGCAGACTATTAAATCAGCTTCAAGTCAAAAAGGATCCAAATGCAAGTGAGAGTTTAATAATATAATATAAAATGCAACAAAAGTAAAGAGAGTGCGATAGCAGCATGGACAAAAGTCTCAGACACTGGAATCACAACGGAAAAATCTAGAAGGCCAGCTCAAGCCGTTTCTGACAAGACACAGAGAGATCATGAACACAGTGTAGCACACTGACAATGATGTCCTGGCTTTTCCGCTCTAATATAGGTAAGCTAAGTGCCATCAGCTGATAGTCCCGCTGATCCTGTGATGTAAACAAAACACGCATCGGAGCACATGGAAGCCACAGCACAGACCCACATGACAACAACAAACATGAATAGACAGAGCGTATGCACCTGACAACTGTGACAGGATGAGTAAACAATGACAGAATATTCCGTTTTGGATGAACTATCCTTTTAACTTAAAGTTGACCTTTTTGTTTTTGCAAATTTATGTGAATTGAACATGAAACTAAGTACTAAGTAAGAAAAACTCAAAAATTGTGTTGATTCAGCTCATTTCAAATAAGCAGTTTGAAGAAGCAGCACACATTTTTTTTGATTGTGTAATGTGAAATAAGTATCACATTTGCTGATATATACAGTGCATCTGGAAAGTATTGATAGCACTTCACTTTTTCCAAATTGTTTTAATGTTACAGCCTAATTCCAAAATGGATTAAATTCATTTATTTCCTCAAAGTTCTACCCACAATACCCCATAATGACAATGTGAAAAAGATATTTTGAAATTGTTGCAAATTTATTCAAAATAAAAAACCTGAAAAATCACATGTACAGAAGTATTCACAGCCTTTGCTCAATACTTTGTTGATGTACCTTTGGCAGCCTCAAGTCTTTTTGAATATGATGTCACAAGCTTGGCACACCTGTCTTTGGGAATTTTTGTCCATTTTGCCCACTTTGCAGTACCTCTCAAGATCCGTCAGGTTGGATGGGAAGTGACAGTGTACAGCCATTTTCAGCTCTCTCCAGAGATGTTCAATAAGATTTAGGTCTGGGCTCTGGTTGGGCCACTCAAGGACATTCACCAAGTTGTTGTGAAGCCACTCCATGGGTCATTGTCCTGCTGGAAGATGAACCGTCACCCCAGGCTGAGGTCAAGAGCACTCTGAAGCAGGTTTTCATTCAGGATGTCTCTACATTGCTGCATTCATCTTTCCCTCTATCCTGACTAGTCTTCCAGTTCCTGCTGCTGAAAAGCATCCCCACAGCATGATGCTGCCACCACTATGCTTCACTGTAGAGATGGTATTAGCCTGGAGATGAGCGGTGCCTGGTTTTCTCCAAACGTAACACCTGTCATTCACTACAAAGAGTTCAATTTTAGTTTTATCAGATCAGAGAGTTTAGTATCTTATGGTCTGAGCGTCCTTCAGATGCCTTTTGGCAAATTCCAGGCAGGGAGTGGCTTCCGTCTGGCCACTCTACCATACAGGCCTGATTGGTGGATTTCTGCACAGATGGTTGTCCTTCTGTAAGGTTCTCTCTCCACAGAAAAACGCTGGAGCTCAGACAGAGTGACCATCAGGTTATTGATCACCTCCCTGACTAAGGCCCTTCTCTCTCGATCACTCAGCTTAGATGGCCGGCCAGCTCTAGAAAGAGTCGTGGTGGTTCCAAACATCTGCCACTTACAGATGATGGAGGCCACTGTGCTCATTGGAATTTTCAGAGCAGCAGAAGTTTTTCTGTAACCTTCCCCAGCCTTGTGCCTCGAGACAATCCTGTCTCGGAGGTCTACAGACAATTCCTTTGTCTTCATGCTTGGTTTGTTCTTTGGCATGCACTGTCAACCCTGGGACCTTATATAGACAGGTGTATGCCTTTTCAAATTATGTCCAGTCAACTGAATTTACCACAGATGAACTCCAATTAAGCTGCTGAAACATCTCAAGAATGATCAGTGGAAACAGAATGTACCTGAGCTCATTTTAGAGCTTCATGGCAAAGGCTGTGAATACTTCTGTTCATGTGATTTTTCAGGTTTTTAATTTTTAATAAATTTGCAACAATTTCAAAAACTCTTTTTTCATATTGTCATTATGGGGTATTGTGTGTAGAGTTCTGAGGAAATAAATGAATTGAATCCATTTTGGAATAAGAACATAAAAAAGTGGAAAAAGTGAAGCGCTATGAATATTTTCCGGATGCACTGTAGTAAATGAGCCATGCTTGCGTAATATTTCTGAACTATATCTTTATGCTAGAATATAAAAAACAAAAACTCAAATAATTGAATTTTTTTCATAACTTAAATGTTGGGCTGATTCACTCTAATAGACTTCATCAGGCACTTAAAGGGATAGTGCACCCAAAAATTTAAGTTTATTCACTATTTACCACCTCAAAAAAAATTATTTATTGTGTTTAAACACAAAAGAAGATATTTTGAAGAAAGCTGAAAAGCTGTAACCATTGACTTCCATAGTAAAGAAAACAAACACCGTACTATTGAAGTCAGTTACAGATTTTCAGGTCTCTTCAAAATAAATCTAATTTTTGTGTTCAACAGAAGAAAAAGTCGAGATGTGTTTTTTTTTATTCCAAAGTGAATGCCATACTTGATAAAGTCCCACATTTTTGAAGTTTTAGTACCTCTTTGGCAAAAAGAAGAGGTTTTATTGAAAGCCCATGTGAAAAACTGCTGTAACAGAATCGGTTTGCTTCTAGAGCACAGTTTGTTTCCAACTGTATTTAATGCTTTAACAACCATACACTCCTACTGTGTGACCATGGGTTTTCTCTCAGCGAGTTTGATTTAGCTCTTCCTGCAGTACAAGCATCACGGCTCTGTAATGGAAAGAGTGTGAACTAAATCAAAGCTGCAGTGCTGCTCTTGAGTTTTAATTCCTTCCTGTGTGCTGTGAGAGATAGAGAAGCCCTGAGGGAGAATCTGCTCATCTAATGCACATGCCGGGAAAAAAAAACCCTTACTGTACTGTCAATAATCACAAACCTTTACTCATTTCCTCCCATAATGCTTTCACATCATGCACAGTCTTACATGGTCTGCCATATGTGTGGGGTGTTTTTATGCCATAAAATAGACTCTTTCTTTCTTTCTGTTTGCTTAACTGGCAGACAAGCATTCCTTTGCTTCGATAAATCTATTCACCTTTCAATTCTATGGGGAATTGTAAAGCGCTATGGCTCACGCTGGAGAAAATTTCTAATCTATTAACACAAAAAAGAGTGTAAGTGAATAGCTAAGGTGGATATTACTGAATGCTGGACATGGCAGCTAGAGTATTGTTCACATACGCATGACCTGTTTTGATAAGTTGCTGATTTATACCTCTTTTATAACTAAAGCTTTTTGGCTTTTTATTTATGTTTTATACAGCTGAAGTCAGAATTATTAGCACTCCTTTGAATTTTTCTTTTTCCTTTTTTAAATATTTCCCAAATGATGTTTAACAGAGCAAAGAATTTTTCACAGTATGTCTGATAATATTTTCTCTTCTGGAGAAAGTCTTAATTGTTTTATTTCAGCTAGAATAAAAGCAGTTTTAATTTTTTAAAAGCCATTTTAAGGTCAAAATTATTAGCCCCTTTAAGCTATATATATTTTTTTCGATAGCCTACAGAATAAACCATCGTATACAATAACTTGCCTAATTACCCTAACCTGCCTAGTTAACTGAAATAACCTAGTTAAGCCTTTAAATGTCACTTTAAGCTATATAGAAGTGTCTTAAAAATATATATATTCAAATATTATTTACTGTCATCATGGCAAAGATAAAATAAATCAGTTATTAGAGATGAGTTATTAAAACTATTATGATTAGAAATGTGTTGAAAAAATCTTCTCTCCATTTAACAGAAAATGGGGAAAAAATAAACAGTGGGGCTCATAATTCTGACTTCAACTGTATTGTTTGTGCCTGGTATCAAAAGCAGTGTCACTTGCGCCTTGCATTTTAATCCATCTCTATTGTTCACTTTTGACCACTTTTTTGATTTGTGTGAGACACAATTACCAGCCACTTTATTAGGTAAACCTTACAAGTACTGAGTTGGCCCCTCTTTTGCCTTCAGAACTGCCTAAATCCTTCGTGACATATTTAACAAGGTACTGGAAAATATCCTCAGAGATTTTGCACCATATTGACATGATAGCATCACGCAGTTGCTGCAGATTTGTTGGCTGCATATCCATGATGCGAATCTTCAGTTCCACCACATCCCAAAAGTGCTCTATTGAATTGAGGTCGGGTGACTGTGGAGGCCATTTGAGTACAGTGAATTCATTGTCACGTTCAAGAAACCAGTCTGAGATGATTCGCGCTTTATGACATGGTGCTTTATCCTGCTGGAAGTAGCCATTAGAAGATGGGTACACTGTGGTCATAAAGGGATGGACATGGTGAGCAACAATACTCAGGTAGGCTGTGGCATTGACACGATGCGCAGTTGATACTAATGGGCCCAAAGTGTGCTAGGAAAATATCCCCCACACCATTACACCACCACCACCAGCCTGAACCATTGATACAAGGCAGGATGGATCCTAGCTTTCGTGCTGTTGATGCCAAATTCTGACCCTACCATCCGAATGTCGCAACAGAAATCGAGTCTCATCAGACCAGGCAACGTTTTTCCAATCTTCTGTTGTCCAATGTTGGTGAGCCTGTGTGAATTGTAGCCTCAGTTTCCTGTTCTTAGCTGACAGGGGTGGCACCCGGTGTGGTCTTCTGCTGCTATAGCCCATCTGCCTCAAGGTTGGACGTGTTGTGCATTCAGAGATGCTCTTCTGCAGACCTTGGTTGTAACGAGTGATTATTTGAGTTACTGTTGCCTTCCTATCAGCTGGAACCAGTCTGGCCATTCTCCTCTGACCTCTGGCATCAACAAGGCATTAGCATTCACAGAAATGACATTCACTGGATATTTTCACTGGACTATTCTCTGTAAACCCTAGAGATGGTTGTGCATGAAAATCCCAGTAGATCAGCAGTTTCTGAAATACTCAGACCAGCCCCTCTGGCACTAACAACCAGGCCACGTTCAAAGTCACTTAAATCACCTTTCTTCCCCATTCTGATGCTCGGTTTGAACTGCAGCAGATTGTCTTGAGCAATTTCGCTATTGGTTCGAACTGATTGTGATTAGTGACGTAACATTCAATACAATCCTTCAGCATTTACTTATTTATTACTCAAGACATGTTTCCCAGTGATGGGTTGCTGCTGGAAGAGCATCCGCTGCGTAAAACATATGCTAGATAAGTTGGCGGTTCATTCCGCTGTGATGACCCCAGATTAATAAAGGGACTAAGCCGAAAAAAATGAATGAATGAGCTACTCAAGATATATTTATTAATATTCTCAATGTTGAAAACAGTTGTCTTACTTAATATTTTATTTGATGATTAAAAAGCAGCATTTATTTGAAATAAATATCAAAACTAAACAAAAGATGTCTTTTGTCTCTGTGCACAGAAATTGCATTTGATAGTCTTGCTATTTTTTCCCTATTACTATCATATTCTGGCATACTGTGGCATGAGCTGACAGTGCTCTCATGCAGTGATTGGCTGACAGGTGTCCGGGGATTAGCTTGCTGATGTGCAATAAATAGATTTGTGTTGATGCGGTACAGGAAATTTACTGTCCTATACTGTCTGTTTGGTTTCCCCAAAATTAAATCTAACTTTCCACTTGCATCCTGCACGGTATTCTCTCATCAAAAGTAACCAATTCTTTTCATCCACACTATTTTATGAATCTACATTAAGCTTGTCTTTGTGTTGTTGGTTCAGGACTGGGACGTTTTGAATGAGTTGTTGAATTCAGAATCATTTGTGGAAAATAACAATGTCAAACGCAGCTCTTAGACACGTCCACTCTGTCTGTTTTTCACAACTCACTGTCTGCTCTACTGAATTCATAACCTAAATGCAAATGCAAGGGTCCACGCTCCTAATTTACAGCCTCTGGTGTAGAGCTGGAATTTTGGTTTTATTAAAATAAAATGTTTTCCAAAAATAAAACCCAGAACCCATACTAAAAGCAACAGCATCACAGCAAAGTGACAAGCTTCACAATTACCTGGTGATCCTTGCGGTTATACACAAGAGAAGTCCACTGTACACAAGAGTAGTCCACTATATACAAGAGTAGTCCTAGGTGTTGCGAAATGTATGTCACGTCACATTCTTACCGGTCCTCTTTGTCTGAGACTCATAAACAAAGGGACAAATGAATAATATTGAGAAATGGAACGGTTTGATATGAATGGTGGACGGATTACATGAACACACAGAAACTGGCAACAACAGAATACAAAGTTAGACCGTTATTTTTTTCTCTGAACACAATGCAATAAAAACAATCAGAGGTACAACAAAGACAAAATGGGACTTTTGAGTGGTCTGGCGTGCTCTTTTATTCAGGGTGGGCTTGGCCTACTGGACATGTGACAAAATGATTGACAAGTAAATTGACCAATGACCAGATCTAGGAAAAGGTCCAGTCCTAAAAGCATACTTTGGTAAACAGAGTGAGGGAGAGAGAGGAAAAACAAAATTGAAAACAGGGCACAAGCAACACAAGCACGTAACAATTGGTTTACAGAATGCCAGGAAAGACTAAGGATGCATGCTGTCTAAAGATACACTGATGCCAGACTTAAACAAGTCTTCTCTAAAATTATGGATTGAGATGGGATACAACATATACACTACCTGACAAGTCTTGTCGCCTATTCAAGTTTTAGGAACAGCAAATAATAACTTGAATTCTAGTTGATCATTTGGTATCAGAAGTGTACTGTAATGTAATGTGTATTTATACAGCGCATTTATTGTGTATGGCCATACACCCAAAGCGCTTCATGAGGGGGTCCCTCCACACCACCACCAGTGTGCAGCATCTACTTGGATGATGCGACGGCAGCCACAGGACAACGGCGCCAGTACGCTTACCACACACCAGCTATTGGTGGAGTGGAGAGACATTTATAGAGCCAGTTGGGTGGATAGGGATGATTGGAAGGCCATGATCGTAAGGGCCAATTTAGGGACTTTGGCATCAAACCATGATTTTTCCTTCACCAAACTTGACTGGTTTCTGTGAGAATCTTGGGTCCATGCGGGCTCCAGTAGGTCTTCTGCAGTATTTGTGATGATTGGGATGCAGTTCAACAGATGATTCATCAGAAAAATCAACCTTCGGCCACTTTTCTAAATGATCAACTAGAAGTCAAGTTGTTATTCCTTGCTCTTACAACTGGAATCAATAACAAGAATTTTGTCAGGTAGTGTATATGAAATATTTGGGTAAATGCATCTATGCAACATCTGACCAGCATTAAAACATTAATGAGTCATGAACTACCTCATTTATATAAGTATATATATCGTACTGTTCTTTGAGGTCCACTTATAATGTTATAAAGGTTGTCACATCAAAAACATTGCAATTTAGAGTGATTGACTATTTGTTTTTTCCCTTCACTTTCGTCATGGTGAAGTTTGTTCCACTGTCGCCACTGGCTTGCTTGGTTTGGAATTTGTGGAGCTGCACATGAATGGATTTGCTCTTCAATGTTTGGACTTTAAGCAGTGAATATTAAACCACACTGAAGTGAACTAAACTGAACTTCAACTCTGAAAACTGAACTGACAGTTTCAATGTACTAGAACTTCTATGTTAAGCTGCTTTGGCACAATCTACATTGTAAAAGTGCTATAGAAATAAACATGAATATTTTCTGTGCTGTTTCAAACCCCTTCATCAGAATGCTTTGTTTGAATGAGCGTGACTCATAAGTGACTCAGGGCTTAAGGCAAAACAGGCAGTGAAGTAGAAGTAGGTGTCGACCTTCTGTGGAGGCAGGGCTTATCCAGCCTATTACATCATAGAGTAGAACATTCCAAAACCTGTCATTTTGCCAGACTGCCTTCAATATAAGCTGTTTTTTGAGGAACTACAAAGATTTGAGTTTTAAAACTAACAGGGTGCTTTTATAGTTCTACAAGCTCTTATATGTCAAAAAATTAAGTGAATTTTGATTTCTCATTTCATGACCACTTTAAAGTCAACTAAATCTAAAACCATAAATTCATTGTGAAATACAATGGACAGGCGGCGTGGTGACTCAGTGGTTAGCACTGTCGCCTCACTGCAAGAAGGTTACTGGTTCGAGTCTCAGCTGGGCCAATTGGCATTTCTATGTGGAGTTTGCATGATTTCCCCGTGTTGGCGTGGATTTCCTCCAGGTGCTCCGGTTTCCCACACAGTCCAAACACATACGTTATAGCTGAATTAAATAAAGTAAATTGGCCATAGTGTATGAGTGTGAATGTGAGAGTGTATATGTGCTTCCCAGTATTGCTTTGCAGCTGAAAGGGCACCCGCTGTGTAAAACATAAGCTAGATAAGTTGGTGGTTCATTCCGCTGTGGTGACCCCTGATGAATAAAGGGACTAAGCCTAAGGAAATCGATTGAATGAATACAATGGGCATAAATCCAGGCTAAAATGATGCATGCCAATCATCTATAATTGAAGTGTGTAGGAATATAAAGACACTTCAGAGTTCCTTCTTTGGCATTTTGCCTTTTTATAGTATATTTTTAATAATTATATAGATAAAAGTGTACAATAAGATGCAAAGCTCCACTCAATTATGCATGCTAGTTGCAAAGTATAAAACTACATTCATCCCACTGCTGAGCAGCATTAAATAATCTAAATATCACTTTAGAAACACTTCTGTGGCGCCTTAGTGGTGTAAATTGTGCAACAGACAAAGCTACCTTTTGTCTAGTTAAAATTCAATGCAAATATGCAAAGCTGCATGAATGCCAGATTAAACGATGCCATCTTTGACCCACCTTGCTTCCTCACTTCAAAGTACACACTTGCAACCATTGTGTAAATGCACCGATGCCACTTCTAAGCAGCATTACACCATCTGAGTAAAGACACTTCAGAAGCACTTATGATGTTCCACCTTTGTGATGTAAATTTTGCAGCAGAACACTTGCGAGAGTTGGAAATGAACAAACTCTAATATCAGATCTCTGGATAAATATATAAATGAGCTGCTGATGCATTTGTGCTCTCAGATCCTCTCTCTCTCATAACTGTTCCTCTAAAGTATTCCCCTGAAATCAGTCATAAACACAGAAAGTGTGCCATGCAGAATGTAGGGTTGCTAAAGGTGCATCGGTGCTACACTGCTGTTATCCACCAGCTATATGAGCTCAGAGCAACACAATGAATAAGAAACATTACTGACTAATTTGCTAAATTAGCTTTAAATGAGAGCGCGGAGCTGAAATGCGAAATTGCCGCTTGCGAGGCGAGAGGCATGTTTGTCTTTGCACGCGAGCTGGTTATAATTCCCAGGATCTTTAATTGCATAATCATTCGCAATATCCCAACCCATGTACTCATTTGTTTTGCCCCAGCTTGATTACGCTTTCCACTTGTAAGCATCTCTGAGCTTGAATGTAATTAAAATACCTGGAAATCCTTTTAGATGTCATTAACACGATCGCGGGAAGGAGATCAAATCAATCAAGAGTCAGCGCAGTTTTACTCAAGAAGCTTTCAAAATAGCTGATCGGGCTACATGGACGTTATAATTTAAGGATGTTAAAATGTAGTCAAGATGAAGTAAAATGCTTTGAAAATGTTGAAACTCTACAGTGACTTTTGTTTACATTTTTAGTAGTTTGAAAAATGTATTTAACAACAGAAAAAGTTCTGGCAGCTCATTATATAATTTAGCACTTGTATACAGTAATTTACACAGCCAACTTAGACAATATACACTGTAAAAAATATACATAAATGAACATTTTTCCATATTTTGTGATTCATGTTTTTTTTCCCCCATTTATTTATGCTTTTGAATTACATTATGAGATATTGATCCTTCTTCTGGCAACTTTTAACCTAAAAAGTGACTTTTATGAACATTTTTAATAGTTTAAAGTGATATATTGTCTGGGTTGGTGTTGTTTATTATGCTACAAAAACCTTGTAATAAACTGCCAGTACATTTTCTGTTATTTTACAGACTTATTTCTTAACATATTATTTCTTATACGTTATTTTATTTAAAACTACTAAAATGTCAGTAAAAAGTTACTTTTTTTAAACTGTAGAGTTGAATTTTTTCAAAAGGTCGACAGAGCAGAGATCAAGGAATGCAATTCACAGCCATAAATAAACAGAAAACACAAAATATGAAAACTGTTTATTAAAAGCTTTTTTTTTTACAGTGTATAGTTGCGAATTACCACCGATTTCTGTAAAATGTTGGCTAACTAAATCACTGGGTTAAAGTTGAGGTCAAATTGAATTCAAATTGAATTCAGGAGTTGGGTTTAGCATATTTTGAAACAAATTTTGAAGTGTGCTAAAAATGGCAATACAATTAACTTTTAAAAATGTTATATACAGTACTTTCACAGAATCAGATTTGAGAACCAGTAAGAACTGTTGTGTGTGTGTGTGTGTGTGTGTGTGTGTGTGTGTGTGCGTGCGTGCGTGCGTGCGTGCGTGCGTGCGTGCGTGCGTGCGTGCGTGCGTGCGTGTGTGTGTGTGTATATATATAAATATATATACACACACACACACACAGTTGAAGTCATAATTATTAGCCCCCCTTTGATTTTTTTTTTTTTTTTCCCAAATTATGTTTAACAGAGCAAGAAAATTTTCACAGTATGTCTGATAATATTTTTTTCTTCTGGAGAAAGTCCTATTTATTTTATTTAGGCCAGAATAAAAGTAGTTTTTAATATTTTAAAATCCATTTTAAGGTCAAATATATTAACCCCTTTAAGCTATATCTTTTTTTGATAGTCTACAGAACAAACCATCGTTATACAATGACTTGCCTAATTCTAATTCAATAACTCTAACCTGCCTAGTTAACCTAATTAACTTAGTTAAGCCTTTAAATGTCACTTTAAGCTGTATAGAAGTGTCTTGAAAAATATCTAGTAAATTATTATTTACTGTCGTCATGGCAAAGATAAAATAAATCAGTTATTAGAGATGAGTTATTAAAACTATTATGTTTAGAAATGTGTTGAAAAAATCTTTCGGTTAAATAGAAATTGGAGAAAAAAATAAACAGGGGGGCTAGTAATTCTGACTTCAATTGTATATATAATATTGAGCATATTTTTTTATTTGCTCCTGCTAGCCAGACTAATAGAAAAAAATCTCAGGAAAAACAAATATTATAGAAAATACTGTGAAAATGATCTTGCTGTGTTAAATCTGCAATCAAAACACAGGCAAATACAAAAAACGCCAGCAAATTGAGAAAAGATCTTCATCTGTTTGACTGCATACATGCTGCAAATTCTCACAGCACAAACACATTTTAAAATAAAGCTCTGAATTTTCTCACAATGCAAACAAATTATGAAAATGCCTGCAAATTCTCACAACATTTTCAAATAGCACAGAACACAACGGAAATGTTTCAAGGGGACCCTTAAAACGTGACGGACCCGGCTATTTCAGTTATGGTTATGTAGGCTAATAAAATAGACTATATGCACGCGGACTTTTAATTTTCAGCCAGGCAGCCCAAGGGCTTCCAGTGAACTGTCTTTCCATTACAAAAATTGTCACGTTTAAAATCTGATTACTTTAAAAATCAGCGATCTCTACTGCCTGTTAGATATACGATATGAAGTGGGTCTCAGATCAGACAAGCACTGCATTAAACTCCATTTCCCCCCGCCATGTCTTTAAAATATGACAGTTTATTTTATCCCAGTATTTTCAATAGAATTTCTGCACTAGCCTGTTGCTGCTGACGACACTAGTGGTTATAACAGTCTTTTATCTCGTTTTACGCTTGAACAATTAAATGAATGCTGAAGTCTATTCACTGAATGTATTGTAATTACATTACAACACTGATGCTGTAAAAACAACTTGAAAATACTCACATTAAGCTTTCACCGCAAGTTTATCGTTGGCTTTAAAAGTCAACATAGAGCATAGAGCCCATACAAAAGTCAGGGGATTTAGGATGTTAAAATAGACAAACAAAAACTCACCTTTCAAAAATTATCTACAACTTCACTGAGCAATAGTCAAGGCACAAAGCTTGACAGGCTTAGCAACAGTAACTAAGGAGGGTGGGGCTTAGCGAAGGGTCAATTGAGTACATGTCCTAAATAGCATTTCTCTGCTTTACTGAGAGGTTTCTAATAGTATTATTTTTGTATTTAATAAGAGACATGATTCTCTCACTTTAATTAAATGTTCATTTTAAATTGAAAAAGGCTGCCATCAACCTACATCGCAAATGCACTGTCCCTCACAGGTCGCTCAGTGTTAAAGTTTCCTTTTTCTTGACAAGCTTATTTTGCCATTTTTCTGATCTCCCTCATTTATAATCTGTCCGCTGTCTTCTTTTCAGAGTGAGTGGCCTCGGTTAACACAAAAGGTCAGGGTAGAGCTCTAACGAAAAGCAAATGAAGAGACTTCACCGTTAATTAGGCTGACAGAAGTGTTTGGCACCTGGCTCTATTATTCCTCTCAGCCTGTAAAAAACCCCAAGAAATGATATAAGAGGATCTTTCAACATCTACAGCATTATGATCGAATGACGCTGTGGAGTTTTGGCTGCGGAGGTAATTACATTCAAACGAGATGATAAGTTGAGTAGTTTTTAGTTGAAAAGAAGCCTTTATAATGAAGCGGTTGGCGTTTCGTCTGAGGGGCTCGTGTAGGAGCAGCTGTTATTTCCTAACAACATTCAAATCTTCATTTCAGAACTAAGTGAAACTATCAGGAGACGCAGCACAGTGCTGATCGGCATCGTCATAAAGAGTGTTGTGAAGCTCTGAGTCTGATATTAAAGGCTTTGAGCTGTACAGCTGAATTACTGTAGATCTCATTGAAGAGTCGGAGACGATTGATGACTCTGATTAACAGATTTTAGGGGTTCATGGGGTTTATTTTTTTGTCCTTGTGTCACAACAGCTCTGTTGTGGTTTATATATTATGACAAAGGTGGCATTTCAGAACCAGAGAACCTCATAGCTATATACAGTTGAAGTATACAAGTGAAAAATAAATATAGCTTAAGGGGGCTAATAATATTGACCTCAAAATGATTCAAAATAATGTAAATCTGCCTTTATTCTAGTGGAAATAAAACAAACAAGATTTTCTCCAGAGGAAAAAGGATATATAGTAAATACTGTGAGAAATGTAAATGCTTTGTTAATCATCATATGGTAAATATAAAAAATAAATAAATAATCACAGGAGGGCGAATAAATCTGACGTCAAATGCATATCTATTTTAAAATATATTGAACTGTGTATACAGCACTTTAAGTTTCCATAATAAGCAGAAAATAATCTAATTTTATTTATAAAATAGTTTACCTTCAAAAAAATAGATAGTTTTCTTGTTCAAATCCCTTATTTAACCCTAACAGGTGATTTTGGGGCCCCTAAGATGTTTTGACATGCCCTGACATTTCTGCTTATTTTAGCTACTCAATACATAGTATTGGCCAACAAGGTTTTTTTGTATTCAGCACAAACTGTGCTACAATGATATGTTATAGATGGATGTACATGCTTACATTTTTTTAGAAAATATATCATGCGTGATTAGTAAAAAGGAGAGAAAAAGGTCCAAAAACCATGCTGTATTGGCCTGAATAAGACTTATAGGCTAGAATATTTACACGATTATGTGGAAAATATTCTGTTCTCTTATTTAAAGAAAACATTACAGTGATTTACATTTTGTAAAGTCTGTTTTGGGTCAGCTTAGCTGTATGCATGGAAGTGAGAATGGTCATGGAATAATTCACACCTGGAGAGACAAAAGACACTCCCCCACTGGCTAATGTTCACCCATCAAGGGTATTGTAAAGCGAGCTGAAACAACACAATTCTTGAATTTTTGGGGGAACAACATAATTGTTTTATGTTCAATCGACTTAATCGTTAATAGATAACTTAATCGAATTGTGTTGAGACAACATGAATGAATTGTGTGAATTCTAGTTTTTTTGTACAGTGTAGGAACTGTTATAGTATATTTTATGTACTATTACAGTGTAGTTTTCTACCATTGTAGTGTTGTAATTAATATCTTGAATTAGCTTCTCCTTATACAATTATATATATTTAAAATTTTCAGTTTTGTGAATTTATTATGTGACTTTATTATTTGATGGTTTGTTTGTTTTTTATTTATCTGTTGATTATTCATCTAATGTTTCCATATTAATTTAGTATATTTTTATTTTAAAATTTAAGCTTATTTGAATTAGTTCCGAAGGCCACTAATTGTATTAGGCCACTATATGTTGTTTTTATTAGTTGATTTTTAAGTTGATTTATGTTCAAATTCAGCACTATATATTTTTTCTTTTAGTATAATATTAAAGTTTAGTATGTACATGTTTTTTAATCCAGTCTTTATAATTTTTTTTTATTATTGTTTTTATAATTAAATAGTTTCATAATGAAAGTTTTTTTTTTATTTATTTTTTTTATCTAAAATTAGCTGAGTGCACTGTTATAAGACTTTTTACACACACACACACACACTCATACACTACGGCCAATTTCATTAATTTTCTTCTCAGCTTAGTGCCTTTATTATTCAGGGGTCACCACAGCAAAATGAACCACCAATTATTCTGGCATATGTTCTACACAGCAGATTCCCTTCCAGCCACAACCCAGTACTGGAAAACACCCATACACACTCATTCACACACACACACTCATACACAACAGCCAATTTAATTGTAGTGCATGTCTTTGGACTGTGGTGTAAAGCACCTGGAGGAAACCCACACCAACACGAGGAGAACATGCAAACTCCACACAGAAATGCCAACTGACCCAGCCGGGACTCGAATCAGCGATCTTCTTGCTGTAAGGCAACAATGCTGACCACTGAGCCATCATGGCACCTAAATCAGGAGCTATAATACTGTATTTACAGCATCTTTAAATACATACACTATTCTTTTAACTGTAATGCACAAATCGCTAAACTAAAGAAGATGACAACTGTGAAAAACATGGAAAAGCCTCATTTATAAAATGACCTATTTGCACATTTGTCTATTTATGCAATAAGCCTTTTCTCAAGATCTAAGCAAAGCAAGGCCTTTGAGAATATTTTGGTACACAATTTTTCATTTGCCTCACTTTGAGCTTTGAAGGAAATCTGGACAGAGAGTGGCTGAGAAATGTGTGAGAAAAAAAAGCATGGCCTTTGATATGATGTGCTATCTTTTTCATCCGAAGAACCCACAAACAAATAAAGAGATCAGACATATTGCCCTGAAAAGACATCTGTGTGTGCGTGTGAGTGTGCGTTGTCTTGTATTTGAACTGAATACTAGTTCTCAGTCAGGCCATTGCAGCAAATAATTCTGTATGTATTCCCTTTGCTCTGTAAATAAAGAAGCCTCTGTGATACCAGTAGAGCAGCACAATACAGAAGTCGTCCTTTAAAAGCACAGTGTACGCTACGCTTGTTCACATGTGTCTGCAGTAAAGTTTATTGTTTTAATGAAGTGCCAGAAATCATAGGAAGTGACATTCACACCGGTAATGTGGCATCTGCGAAAAACAGCTTGTTCTCACTAGAAATCACAGGTGTTCTGTGTAGCTGTGCACTGTTGAAATATCAAATAATTATCAGCGAAGCAAAGTGGCAAAAATATTATATCACAGTTTTTTTTCCAGGCAGAATAATGATGTATGATCTTATCACAACTCTTTTTCATCTTGGTTTGTTAGGCTATTTTGTGAGTCAGTGAGCAGTAGAAACCATTACTAGCTCGACTAATATAATTAAGCTTGTAGATAACAGTCGGAACAGAGAAACGATTGTAAGCGGTAGGACAAATAAATATAACAGAACAAAGATTTTAATTGTGTTTTACGGTTAAGTAAGTCTATCTAAAAGTAGTGTTCGGGATAGAAACACTATCTGAATAAAGTAATTGAAAATACATACATCATAGACTTCACTTTATGAATTGTATTTAACTATTGTGTCTTTTATTGTTTGATTAAAGGGATAGTTCACCTGAAAATGAACATTTGCTGTTGATTTACTCACTCTCAGGCCATCCATAATTTATTATTCATTTAATTATTCATTTTCTTTTTGGCCTAGTCCCTTTATTAATCTGGGGTCACCACAGTGGAATGAACTGCCAACTTATCCAGCATACGTTTTACTCAGCGGATGCCCTTCCCAACATTAGGAAACACCCATACACTCTCATTCACACACATACACTGGCCAATTTAGCCCATTCAGTTAATCTGGAGTGCATGTGTTTGGACTGTGGTGAAACAGGAGCACCTGGAGGAAACCCACACAAACAAAGAGAGAACGTGTAAAGTCCACACAGAAATGCCACCTGACCCAGATGGGGCTGAATCCAGTGACCTTCTTGCTGTGAGGCGATCGTGCTAGCCTCTGCACCACCAAGACGCCCCAAGATTTGTTATATATAAATGTATTTTATAACTGGGTGAACTTTTAATCTGACATTAAATAACTGACTGCTGCAGATTTATCAGGTTTAAAAACTGCATGGATATAATACATTGATACATCAGATTTTGTCTCTGATGATCTGTTTACTTTACAGTTTACAAACTATTTTTTAATTCAGTTCAGCTCTTAATTTGAGCAGTGGTGGAAAGAGTACTGAAAAATCATACTTAAGTAAAAGTACTATTACTTGCCTAAAAATGCAGTGCATGTAGAGTAAAAGTATCTGTTGTGAGTATTATGCTGTAAAAAGCTGATGCGTTTACATGCAATTTGTGGATGTGTGTAAACGTAACATTCTGTAGTGCATTTAGTTATTGCCTAGCAGGCACACAGCGTCATAAGATGTATATATTAGGTTAGATTTAGGTTGTGATGTCAGGTGACCAAAATTTAATCAAAATTAATTTAATCTAGCCAGCGTCTAAGGACAATGTTATTTTAATGTCCATTAATGATGTGAAATGACGTTAATATTTGGTTGATTTTAGGTTGTTAGAAAGTCGAGAGAACGTCAAGCCAACGTCTTAAATCAATGTCATATTGACGTCAAATACTGACATTTATTCGTCAGGTATGGCAACCAAAATCCAACATCTGATAGACGTCATAGTGGTAACGTCCACACAACATCATGCTGTAACATCATTAGACATTGATATTTGGTTGAATTTTGGGTGGCTGTGGGACATTGACGTAGGCCGTAGGGTTCTGATGTCAAATGATTTTCATTTCCAAACAAAATGCAACGTCCCAATGTCGATGGGGTACAACGTCAATCTGACATCACGTTGACGTTTTAGCATTTATTAGCATCTTTGAGCATGTGTAATTTGTTACTTTACATCACTGCATTTGAGACAAAAATGATAAGAAACATGCTAGAAATGTGTTAAGTCTTGTCAGCAACATGCTAATTCATGTTAAATCATGTCAACATGTTATTGTATGCAACAAACATGCTAACAGCATGCTAATTCATGCTGGTAACAGGTTAATTCATGTTGACAAATTGATAATACATGTTAAACACATAATATTAGCATGGTAATTGATGCTGATTACACGCTAATTCATGCTACAAACATGCCATTGCCAGCAACATGTTAAGTCTATGTCATCACAATGAAATTTTGTACTAAAACAAGTTAACAGCATGGTATTTTATCCTAGAAAAATGCTAATTCATGCTTGAAAACATACTATATGAATTAGCTGATAACAGGCTAAGTCATGCTAGAAACATGTCAACAACATACTAGCATCATGTTAATTCTTGCTACAAACATGCCATTTATAGTAACATGTTAAGTCTATGTCATCAAAACAAAAGTTTGTGCTAAAAGCATGTCAACAGCATGGTAGTTAATCCTAGAAATATGCTAATTCATACTAGAAAACATACTAGTTCATGCTGATAACATGCTAAATCATGCTAAAAACATGTTGACAACATACTAGTACCATGTTAATTCTTGCTACAAACATGTCATTGCCAGTAACATGTTAATTTTATGTTGTCAAAATGATAATTGATACTAAAACATGTTAACAGCATGGTATTTCATCTGAGAAACTTGCTAATTTATGCTAAAAACATGTTAATTCATGCTAGAAACATGTTAATTCATGTTAGAAAAATTGATTCATGCGAGCGACATTTTATACATTAGAAACATGCTAGCAACATCTTAATTCATGCTACAGTACAAACGTTAGCAATATGTGTTGCATGCTAATTCATAAAATCATGTTTCTTTTTTTTTTACTTTACACTTTACAAAAAACTTTGAATTCAGTTAAGCTCTTCTTTTCTCTCCCTTCAGTTCTTTTAAACTTTTTCAGTTTATTTCACTTGCATTCAAACCAACATAAAAGAAACATGCAACACTTAGCAACTTCCTTATTCATGCTAGAAACATGTCAACAACATACTAGCATCATGTTAATTCATGCAACAAATATGCTATTGACCAATAACATGTTGGTTTTATGTTGTCAAAATGATAATTCATGCTATAAACATGCTAACATTATGCTATTTCATGCTAATAACATGTTTATTCATGCTAGAAAACATGCTAGTTCATTACATTAACTCATTCTAGCAACATTCTAATTCACTAGAAAACATAGAAAATCTCAAACAAGATGCTAATTCCTACTAGAAACATGCTAATTTCTCATTATGAACATGTAAACAACATGTTAATTCATGAAAGAAACATGTTAGCAACAAGGTAATTCTTGCTAGCCATGTCTCTGCATCATTTTGGTTTGAAATACTGCGATACTATTGTAAGTTCAGTAGAGACATGAGTGCATGGCAGCCAATATTTTTCATCATAGTACTCCTCAGGAGAAAGCTAATCATCAAGCCTTGTGTGTTTTGTTGTCCTCAGAGGTGTACCAGCTCAGCCTTCCAGAAGAACAGAAGCTGAGTGTCACCACGGTAACAGTGGGTCAGAGCGCCGTCCTCACGTGTGCCATCATGGGAGACCAGCGGCCGCCCATCATCTGGAGACGCAACGGCCATGATCTCAACATGCTGGAGCTGGAGGATATCAACGTGAGTGAAGCTTTTACCTATATAGCGTGTGTGTTTCAGCCATGTGGAAAGCACACTTAGGGGCCGATCACACAGAACATGCTTTTTCATTCTGAGAACGTGAGGCCTACTGCGAGGCCTTTTTTGTTATGCTTTTGATGTCGCTAGGCAACCAGTCATAATTTATTTGTTTATTTTATTTATTTTTATGAATTTATTTCGTAGATTCTTTTCTCTGGCTGCACTGCAGTATTCACAGGTTGCATCTGAAATCGCATACTTCCATTTCATATAGTACGCTACAAACAGTATTCGAGCTGAGTAGTATGTCCGAATTCATAATTAAAAAAAAAAAAACAGTAATTGAGAAGTACCTGGATGACCTACTACTTCCGGCGAGATTCTGAAGTGTGCATTCTGATACACACTGCGATATCCCATGATGCACCATGTGAAAATTCATGAAACTGAATTGAATCAGCTGTATATTGTGTGCGAGTGCTGCTGTTGAAATAATAATATTTGTAATATTATATGGTATTAAAATATCTATCCATCCATCCAATTAGAATTTTTATATTTACTGGTATTTTATGCATATGTGATACTACTGTAAAACTCAGTGAAGTGAATTATTATTATTAAAAATAACATTAATTTCAATTTAATTTGTAATTTATTTATTTATTTATTTATTTATTTATTTATTTATTTATTTATTTATTTATTTATTTATTTATTTTATTATTTATTTATTTATGTAATACAAATGTTTGTTATTTTTAATGTATTCATTCAACTGGGAAAGTATGAATTTTTTTAGAATTTTTATTTTGTTTTAGTTTGTTTTGTTTTGTTTCAGTTTGTTTTGTTTCATTTCAGTTTGTTTTGTTTCATTTTTGTTTTGTTTCAGTTTTGTTTTGTTTCACTTTGTTTCATTTAATTTTGTTTCGTTTCATTTCGTTTTTGTTTCAGTTTGTTTTGTTTCAGTTTTGTTTTGTTTCACTTTGTTTTATTTCATTTTGTTTTGTATTATTTCGTTTTTTTTGTTTCAGTTTGTTTCAGTTTTGTTATTTTTTGTTTTGTTGTTTTTTTCATTTCATTTTGTTTTGTTTCAGTTTGTTTTGTTTTGTTTCAGTTTGTTTCAGTTTTGTTATTTTTTGTTTTGTTGTTTTGTTTTGTTTCAGTTTGTTTTTGTTTCAGTTTGTTTCACTGTTTTATTTCATTTTGTTTTGTTGCATTTCGTTTTTTGTTTTACTTTGTTTTGATTCAGTTTGTTTCAGTTTTGTTATTCTTTGTTTTGTTGTTTTTTTCATTTCAGTTTGTTTTGTTTCATTTTTGTTTTGTTTCAGTTTTGTTTTGTTTCACTTTGTTTCATTTAATTTTGTTTCGTTTCATTTCGTTTTTGTTTCAGTTTGTTTTGTTTCAGTTTTGTTTTGTTTCACTTTGTTTTATTTCATTTTGTTTTTTTCATTTCATTTTGTTTTGTTTCAGTTTGTTTTGTTTTGTTTCAGTTTGTTTCAGTTTTGTTATTTTTTGTTTTGTTGTTTTGTTTTGTTTCAGTTTGTTTTTGTTTCAGTTTGTTTCACTGTTTTATTTCATTTTGTTTTGTTGCATTTCGTTTTTTGTTTTACTTTGTTTTGATTCAGTTTGTTTCAGTTTTGTTATTCTTTGTTTTGTTGTTTTTTTCATTTCAGTTTGTTTTGTTTTGTTTCATTTTGTTGTATTTCATTTTGTTTTGTCTCGTTTTGATTCATTTCAGTTTGTTGTTTTTTGTTTAGTTTTTTCAGTTTGTTTTATTTTGTTTGTTTGTTTCATTTTGTTTTTGTTTTTAGTTTGTTTTGTTTTGTTTTCTTTTAATTTTTTGTTTTGTTTGTTTTGTTTCATTTCAGTTTGTTTTGTTTAAGTTTGTTTAATTTTGCTGTATTTAATTTTGTTTTGTTTCGTTTTGTTTCAGTTTGTTTTGTTTTAGTTTTTTGTTTTGTTTCAGTTAGTTTCAGTATGTTTCATTTTGTTTAGTTTCATATTGTTTAGTTTTGTTTTGTTTCAGTTTGTGCTGTTTTGTTTCAGTTTGTTTTAGTTTTGTTTTGTAGTGTTAACCTATTGACTTGCAGTGTCTTGCCTAAAGTGTTTTTAAAAGATGTTCCTCTGATGTGCTTTGCTACAGCTCTAATATGTATTTATTACGGCAACCTTAACCAACCCAAGCTGATAGAAAATGGCCCCATGATACCAAATTGAGATATGAGTGATGTTTTAAATGTTCACACTGTAACGCAACATCGCTCAATATGGCTACAACTCAATGGAAAGCACATTAGAGTAAATGAGGATTAAGAGAGAAAACACTCCACAGAAACTAAATGAGTTTGGTGCTCTTTTATGAAGCGTGATTGAGACTATATGAAATGAAGGCATTTAAGAGGAAAGGAACAAAAGAATTAAACAGAAGCACTTAAATAAATGAAGGCTGCATAGAGAATATGGTACATCTCTCTCAGGATGTGCTGCAGGAAAGAAATTGAGTTTGTCCAACATAAATGAGTACAAACTCATTAAACACTGTGTTCTATATTTGTGTATATACAGTACTTTATGGGTTTGCAAAGAAAATGACAAAAGCATTTCATTAGTCTTTATTATTGAAAGCTTATTATTTACTACATTTTCATTATGTTGCTTTAATGGGCTCCTATTTTTTAACATATAAAATACATGCTTCATTTTTTTTTTTTTTTTTTTTTTATTTTATTTTATTTTATTTTATTTTATTTTATTTTATTTTATTTTATTTTATTTTATTTTATTTTATTTTATTTTATTTTATTTTATTTTATTTTATTTTCGGCTTAGTCCCTTTATTAATATATGGTATTATTATAATTATATATAATATTAATACAATATTGTTATTTTATAGTTTTTTAAATGTTCATGCATTAATATATTTTTAACCTATAAAACATGCTTAATTCATTTCTTTTTTTAATTTATTAAAATGTTTTTTTTTTATTAATATAATAAAATAAAACATATTTTATTTTGGGGGCTATTTTATTTTATTTTAATTTATTTTATCTTTAAAATGTTCATGCAATATTTTTTTGGCCTAAAAATCATGCTTAGATTGATTTCAATTTATTTCTTCTTTTATTTTATTTTATTAAAATATTTGTGTATATATATATATATATATATATATATATATATATATATATATATATATATATATATATATATATATATATATATTAAAATAGATTTTATTTTTTTATATTTATTATTGAACATAAAAAAGTTAAGTTCAAGAATTATGTTGATTCAGCTCATTATAAATAAGTAGTTTGAACAAGCACCAAAAATGTTTTTGAGTGTGTGTGTATATTTGACCAGCCAAAAGCTTAGTTCTCTGGGGTTTTCATCTATTGAGCCAATGCTAGTCTCTGTGTCGTCTTTGATGCATTAAAACTTTATGAGGCCTTAAAATGAGGAAGGAGCCTGTGGCTGTCAGGACCTGCAGTTTGAGCCAGACGGGACATGAAGATGGCGGCGTCTACATGAATAATCTAGAGACTCGGAGGAAAGTCTGTTTAAATGTCAGCAGCTCTACGGCAGATCTGGATGACCTGAACCAGAAGACTCCTGGAAAACATCATGCGCCTTGGAGGATCTGCAGTCCCTGAGCACTCAATGACAGCGGACTGGATTTGTTTTATTCTTTCTCGTTTCTTTTTTTAACAATTTAGTTTGGTTTGATGTGACCTTGTTTATCGAAGTATTGATGTGATATCACAGTGCCTGAGAGTGTGTGTGTTTGTGTGCTTGCGTGCGGGCGTGTGTGTCAGATCAGGTAATCGGGTACCAACTTATAATATTCTTCTTCTTCTTCTTCTTCTTCTTCTTCTTCTACCTTGATATTTTAAGTCACCTCAATTTATGTAAATTGATATAACTTGTAACGTTATTTTATCATATTTTAGTTTATTTTAGTTTAGTTTAGTTTATTTATTTGGGAAAAAATTTACTCAGTAAATATATTTATATATTTATTTATATTTATTTGTATTATCAAAAAAAAATTTTTTTAAATGTAAAGTTTGTAGTTAATTTTATTTTTTATTTTCTTTAATCAAGTTTTATTTCTATTTTTGTCTGCATTTTTTTACGTTTAGGTTTCACAGAACATTATTAATACAAAAATATAGTTATGGTAAATATGTATATAAATAAATGGTAAAATTATTCATTTTATTTTATTTTATTTTATTTTATTTTATTTTATTTTATTTTATTTTATTTTATTTTATTTTATTTTATTTTATTTTATTTTATTTTATTTTATTTTATTTGGGAAAAAAAAAATTACTCAGTAAATATATTTATATATTTATTTATATTTATTTGTATTATCAAAACAATTTTTTTCATTTTTAAAGTTTGTAGTTAATTTTATTTTATATTTTCTTTAATCAGATTTCATTTTTATTAGCATTTGTTTTACGTTTAGGTTTCACAGAACATTATTAATACAAAAATATAGTTGTGGTAAAATCATTAAATACATTTTATTTTATTATTTTATTTTTTTATAATTATTTTATTTTATGTGTTTGGGGAAAAATAATTCAGTGAATTTTTTTTTTTTTTTTTTGTATTATCAAATGTATTATTATTTTTTCTTTAATCAAATTTTATTATTATTTTTGTCTACAATTCTTTCTTTCTTTCTTTCTTTTACTTTTAGGTTTGAGAGAACATCATTCATCCAAATATATAGTTGGTGTATTATCAATAAATACAATGAGTTTTATTTTATTTTATTTTATTTGAGGGAACAAATTAAGCTCAGTGAATTTTCTTTGTACTGTTTTGTTTAGTTTCAGTTTGGTTTTTGTATTCTTTTGTTCAGTTTGGTTTGGTTTGGTTTCAGATTTGTTTTATTTTGTTTTGTTTAATTTTAATTTGTTTTCTTTCAGTTTTGTTTTGTTTGGTTGGTTTTGTTTCCTTTTGTTTTTGAATTTACCCTATATTGACATGCAGTGTTTTTAAAAGAAAGTCCTCAGATGTGATTCGCTCCAGCTGTACTATACTGTATATTTATTACAGCCAGAAATTGGCCCCACAAAACTAAATTGAGCTATGAGTGATGTTTTAAATGTATCTATCAAAGCTATTTTTTTAATAATTGATTTGTAGTTAATATTTAATATTTTCTTTAATCAAATGTTATTATTATTTATGTCTGCATTTCTTTTTTTACGTTTAGGTTTGACAGAACATTATTAATTCAAATATATAGTTGTGGTAAAATCATTAAATACTTTGAGTTTTATTTAGAATTTTACTTTATTTATATTTATATATATATTTATTTATCTGAGAGAACATTAAACATTTAAATGCTGTGGTGGAGCAATATCATTAATATCACCTGATTGTGTTGTTATTTTTATAATTATATTTTACTTGGTTTTACTTTGCTCTTTTCTTCAGTTTTAGCCTGCTGTCAGAGAGCCTCATTAATCTGAGTAGTTAGACGTAATATAGTTAAGTTCAGTGAATCTCTTCTTTATGTGAGGAATCGTCCTGTGCACATTAATGTGTTGGAAATGAGCGCTCTTGCTGAGCGTTGCGTCATGAGACCTGCCAAATGCCCATTATTATGAAGCACTCTTTGAATACATAAAACAAAAGAAAAGGATTTACAGACTGTGGCTAAAACTTTATTAAAGATGATCAAGAAGAGTTTTCCTCGAGCCAGCGTTATGAAAAGAACAGCCTGATTTTAACATTAATCCAAGGGATCTACTACTAGACATCTCATCATTAGAAAGAGTCAACAGTTTAAAGGTACTGTATGCAAAGTAATGACTCTTCTAAAGCATAAAGATGCCATAATATGTTTGCAGATATTTAAAAAAATAAGTAACCATACTTGACTATCTAAAAAACAATACTAAAGTTATACTTTGTTGAAAATTTGCTTTTCGTGCCAGAATGTATGTCTTTGTTTTGGTCACTGTAACCTGCCCACTGCCAGTTTACACAGTAAACACAATCAAAGCAACCCTGGGTTGCCTTGGTTGATAACACATAGAATTTAACACAACAGAAACATTTAAATACCAGAGCCAATCAGAAGTGCAAAATAGTGCACTGCACTCCAATTAAATGGTAAGGTTTTTAATCTAATTAATACATATTCAATATGTTTAACATGATTAAAAGTACACCCTGAGTTATTTGTTGGTTTAGTAACACTATGGGCTCTATTTTAATAATCTAGGCACAAAGTCTAAAGCGCATGGCGCAAAAAAATTAATGTGCATTAAACCAATCAGAGTCTCATCTCCTATTACCTTTAAGAGTCGGTTGTATCACGCCATGGTGCATTTGCTATTTACATGGCAGACTTTGTAAGTGGAAAAACTGAACACATTAGCGAGGAAAAAAGTTAAACAGACACAGTAATGTGAGGACAAAGAACGAGCCTCCTCCATTTGGCCTCTTTACTTTCTCTTTACTTTTACTCATTACTCCTTTTCTTTCATAGATAAGGAAACGGTGTTGTACGCACTCCACTGAAGACATCTATTAGCCTACATATTTAATTTAATTTGTTAAGCGCAAAGATTTGTTTCAAAACTATTTTTTACTTCAGTTGTAATTTCCAGCAGACGAATAAATGAACCATAATAATATCCAAACACACATACTATTCTTATGCCCCAGATGGCGATGCCTACATCTCCAAAACCAAACAAGTAGACAAATCTAAACTTTAAATTATACATATGCATATAAAAAATATATACTACTAATAACAATAATATTTTACTAATGCATATTGTCATGACTAAACTGAATAAATAAAACACATATACACACACACATATGCGCATAAATAACACCCTCTGCGCTGGACTTTACCAGCTATTAGTTGGTCATTGATGTGGTCTATTTCAGTTCCTCAAAATAGCAACACGCAAACAATGCGCCCTAACAAACCTCCTTTATAGACCGGCACACCCACAAAGTGGCGCAAATGGATTTTCTAATTAATTAATGTGGTGCAAAACGTGAAAATTTCTGTTGCACTGGTCTGAAAATAGCAACAAATCACGCCAAACACGTCTTGTGCCTTATTTCGCCAGGTGTATGATAGGGCCCTTAAATTCCACAGCAAACTAAAATAGTGCACTGCCTTCCAATGAAATGGTAATGTTTTTAATCCAATGATTACATATTAAATCTCTTTAACATTATTAAAAGTTCCCCCTTATTTATTTAGAGTTATTTGTTGGTTTAGTACCACTCTATGTTCAAACTATATGTTTGCTAGTTATTTAATTTTTAAGATCTGAGGTAAACTGTCTGCTGCTGCTTTCAGTACAGAAATAAATGTCACGTAAAATGATATTTAAACTTACATTAGGGGCATTTAACACTGAATAAAGCCCATAATCAGTACCTGAGGTGATCATTAGCTATGTTTCCATCCAAAAATGCAAATTAACTTCATGTGCAAAACTGGAATATCACATAAAAAGACATGTGAATAAAGCAGCGTTTCCATCCAACGAGTCAAAGTGAACAAAATCGTCACTTCCTGATTATCTGACGCCAAATATCAACAGTAAAAATGAAACTTGCTGCGGTAAGAGAAGCTGCGTGAATCTTTTCTTTATTTAATAAATGACTTGCACTTCAGAAGGCAATCCTGACACGCAGTGAACACGTGGTGGCGTTTGAAGGCGTCAGACGTGGAGCAGACGCTCTTGATTCTGTCATTATCATTAATAATATAATAACACTAATACTGAGATGGTTATGAGGCTTTTTAGAATGACCAAAACAACAGTTCAGATATTTTACAAGTGCTCAGCCTGCTGGTTTATCCATTCGCACATATTTTAATCATCGCTTGACCTCCTATAATAAATTCACATGACCTTTTTTAATGCGCACACTGGAATTTGTTCGGTAAAAGTGTTTCCACCGTAGTTTATACGCGTCTTTTCTTATCAAATAAAAAGTTTATCCTACTCAGTTATGCGCATATGTTTTTTTATGCACATTTAAGAAATTTATGCGCATCTTGCCATTTCCATCAGCCATTTTTTATGCGCATATTGAAAATGCGCATAAAAAAAAATAGGTGGACAGAAACATAGCTATTGTTATAGTAGTTTATGCTGTAGTTCTGCTGCGACGATTTCTAAAATAGCAATTTCAGCTGTTGCTGTCACAGATGGTGAGGATAAAAATATTTGAACATGGAAATTACACATTTTAAGCCATGTTGTTTTGTGAAGGTAGGACACAGTGTATGCTAGGCATCAGCGAACTCTTGTTTGTGTTGTCAATCTGCTTTTCATGGAGCCGTCTGACATAAGCTGCATGAGTGCCAGACTAGAGCTCATTAATATTCATAACCTTACCAAATATGGTATAAAAAAAAGCATCCATCTCATATTAGGACCAATTTATGGGGTCGAAAATGCATCTATAAAACCATTTCTGGAGATTTATTTATTATTATTATTATTATTATTATTATTATTATTATTATTATTATTATTATTATTATTATTATTATTATTATTATTATTATTGTTGTTGTAATTTTTGTTGTTATTGGTATTATTATTATTATTATTATTATTATTATTGTTGTTGTTGTTGTTGTTGTTATTCTTCTTCCTCTTATTATTATTATTATTATTATTATTATTATTATTATTATTATTATTATTATTATTATTATTGTTTTTTATTATTATTGTTGTTATTATTATTATTGCTCTTACCTAAGTCATACAGCTTTTATTTAGATATCAGAGAACAGAGAATGTTTTCCCAGCACTAGGGGTTCATGAGTTTGTGTTCTCTCAGTGCTGGGTTGCAGCTGGAAGGGCATCCGCCACATAAAACATGTGCCGGAGTAATTGTTGGTTCATTCCGCTGTGACAAGAAAAAAAAGGAAAGAACAGAGAATTAATTATATGGCACAATTAACTAAATACAGTTCTGTTTAGTTATAAAAGTAACATTTATAACATTGTATACTAACAAATTACACTACAAACAACTTTTCGCTAAATATTTATCACTCAGAGAATCAAATCGGTCTTCTGAATGAATCATCTGAATGAGCTGATTAACAAAAAACAAATGAGTAGTCTGAATGAACTGATTCCAAGTGTTTTCCAAGTGTTTTCGGTCATACCGCATCATACTGGCTTAATGTGTATGCTGCTGTCTAATCAAGGAAAAATTAACATGTTTAATCAGAAAGCTCCGAATTGTCCTTGAAGGAACCCTTGTGTTGTTTCTGCCATCAGCATGTCAGGAAAGGCCGTCTGACCTTGTGAAAACTGTGGAGTTTGAATTCATTAGCTCGGTGTGCTTTTTTGTTTGGATTTGATGGCGTTTCTCTTCAGTCTTTGTTGCTTCTGCTGCTTTATGATCCATCTTTCTTCTGTTCTTATCATTAGACTTTCAAATGACTCGGCTCGATCTGATTTTGTTTCATATTCAGAGGCTCCTTTGTTTCGCCTCTCTTTTTCTGTGCTGCTTTTTCCACTCATTAAGTGCACAATGGGACGAAAGGGGCTTGTTTATTTGTTTCCTTGCGCAATCAAGGTTGTGGCCTGTAGTGAGCAGAGTTTTGCTTTTGTAATAGTAGTGCACACAGCCAAACTGCACTTCTTCATCAATTGAGCTGTTAAAGATGTGCACAATGTTAAAAAAAATGACGTAATAAATAGTAACTTAATTTACAAAGTTAATCAGGTTCTAACTTATGTTTTTAAGTTAAACAAATTGTAAAGTCAGCTTAATTGATGCAAGTTAAAATGACTTGTAAAGTTTAATTGGTTCAGCTTAAAAATGAAATTATTATTATTAATTATTTATTAATTTATTGATATAAATTATTAATACTTTTATTTATTTATTTATTTTATTTATTTATTAAATTTAATTGTTTATCCACTGTTTATCCATTTCATACAGTGGATAAACAGTCTGGCTTTGAATTCATGTGGGTGATTTATCAGCCGATACATGCAAGAATTTTTGCAGACAAGACTTTGTAAGAGGCTAAATTATCATATGCATTGGTTTATATGACAAAATATGTCTTTTTGACTCAAGAAGGTCCATACTGACTCCAAAGGCAGATACTAGCCGCATTTCCACTATCGGGCCAGTGCGAGCCAGGGCTTTAATCGGGCCAGGCCGGGCCAATAGCCCGGGAGTTTGAGAAATGAGGCCGAAATCATGTCGCGTTTCCACTGTCGGGCTAGTTGCTCGCAGCGCGTCACGCAAACACCGCCCTCAGAACGTCCCCCGAATCAAACGTCACACAACCCGTCACACAACCCGCCCACTTCAGCGGGAACAAAAAACTCAAATTATAACCACAAACACAGCCTGGCATCACTACGAGAGCTGGAAGATGGAGAACACCGAAGCGATTGCTTTTTTACTGTTTGTGGTCTGTTGGTGTGAGGCCAAAACAAAACAAAAATAAGGGAAATATAAGGGAAGAAAGCATCTAGTCTCCTCTTTACCTGACAGGAAAACTCCGCCTTTGTACGTAACCCCGCCCCGAAGCCCCAGTTGGCCCTCCTTGGCCCAAGGTATTCGGCGGGCCGAAAAAGGCCGGACGCTGGCCACAAGGAAGCCCCGCTTTGGCCCGATTACGCCCCGGAAGTGATAGTGGAAACGCGACCGGCCTTGGCTTGCCCTGGCTCGCTCGCTTTAGGCACGATAGTGGAAACGCGGCTACTGATAAGATCAGGGCCTGGTGTGTGGACTTTGGGGGTTTTACGATGTGGTCACATGTTGATTGGTCAGTTTGAATGTCTCAGCATTTTGGGCTTTAGTCACATGGTCAAGAAAGATCCAAATAGGTGGTAAAATGCTGCTCTGCCTCTTTTCTTTTCCTGACCTGTCTTTTCCTGGTCTGCTTTCCTGCTCTGCTCCTCTCCTCCTCTGGACTCTATCTTCTCTGACTCTACTGCAATCAGGCTAACTTCTGGGCCTGCTCTCTTTGTCTCTCTCTCCCTCCCCCTGTGTCTCTCCTTCTACCTCTGGTAACTTTAATTTTACATTTAAGCTGGGTACAATTTATATCATGTGCTTTTATCATTTCATATTTGATCATTTTATACAGTTATTTTGTAACTAATTCAGTTGTAACTATAGAGAATTGTTGTCATTAAATCATCTCATTATCAAGTATTTGTGAATTACTTTTGATTTAACATCAACACTTAACTGTTCCATATTGCAATACAATACAATCACATAATTTCAACGCTCTCCCACAATATTAGCTATTAATCCTGCCCTTATTTCCGTTTTTGGTATAAGATTGCCGAAGAATGGTTTGACTAGCATGTACAGTTTTTTACCATCAATACTGATCATTTTTTAGTCATTCGGCAGAACTACAGTTCAAACCGCTGTGGTTTAAAACCCATTCTTACAACTTGATTCTGTATATCATGCTTGAGTACGTCTTATTACAAATGCAAACTCCTGTACTCATCATTGCATTTTACAGTGCATCCGGAAAATATTGATAGCACTTCCCTTTTTCCACATTTTTTATGTTTTTATTCCAAAATGGATTGAATTAATTTATTTCCTAAGCAATTCCAGATATGGGGCCCTAATAGCATTAACACTCAAAACACTCACTTTCTGTATAGATATTTTATTGTTTTTTGCAAATAAACTGCATGTCAAAAATATATATATTTTTAAGTGGGACCTTTATGTTATTGATGTAAAATTAAATACAATAGTTCAAGCCATATTTGTGATGCATGTGCAGTACGGAAGGAATGTTCCACTATTCATGGGGACCCCCGGTTTTGAAAAGAAGTAATAGCATTAAAATCTTAATGGTTATAGACAGATTTTACAACATATGATAGAACATTTCTAAAGGAGATATAGGATCAATTTAGGCAATTCTTGGCATAGGTCGGGGTCCCCTAATTCCCCAGGGCACTAAGTGGCTGCTTACCTTGCTTATTGGTTTAATCTGTCTCTGGTGATCTGTCCCTTTAAAGAGTTAACTCTCCCAAAAATGTACATTTACTCACTTTTTACTCTCCCTCGAGTGATTCCAAACCTTTATGAGCTTCTTTAAACTGTTAAACTCAAAAGAAGATATTTTGAAGAAAGCTGAAAACCTGTAACCATTGACTTCCATGGTAAAAATAACAACTACAATGGAAGTCAATGGTTACAGGTTTTCAACATATTTTTAAATATCTAATTTTGTCTTAAACAGAAAAAAGACACTCAAAAAGGAATAAATCAGCTAAAGGATGAGTAAATGATGACAGAATTTTCACTTTAGGGTGAACTATTCCTTTAAGTTTATTGAAATGACAGTAAGTAAACAATGTCAAACTTTAGGATTTTTGGGTTCACTGTCTCTTTAAGTGAGATGTTTTTTAAGTGAGAGATTTTCTCTTTTTTTCTCAGAAACGATGTATGCATGTGTGTGTGTGGGCTGAATAAATGGTGTGTGTAGTGCTTTAATGATGGCCTGCAGGCAAACTGATGCAAATGTTCGCCACAATCTGCTCCTATTGATTACCCTGTTTTTTACAGTTCTCATCCTCCATTTCTTTCTCTCAGTATTTACTTTTCACCATGTCACAGAACAAGCTCTCTTTGCAGTGCGGTTTTTGGACGTCTGATTGCGCTCTGCAGATTTTTTGTAATGGCGCTCTGGCTGATTTTAGAAGTGCTCTCCGATGTTGTTGTTTTGCACCCGTGTGCCATAATCTTTCACTCTGTAAGGTCACACTGATGTGGTTTTGTGTATTTTTAACAGGATTTCGGAGATGATGGATCACTGTACATTACCAAGGTGACCACTACACATATGGGCAACTACACCTGCCATGCGGACGGATACGAGCAGCTCTTCCAGACACACACCCTGCAGGTTAATGGTATGTGATGTACAAGCACAGTCAATTACATAGACTAGACTAGATAGATAGATTACATTATGCCCAACTTTGACACTTTATAGCACCAAGTGTGAATTTCGTAGACAAAAATGTTTTACCACATCTGCAGCGGTTTGCAGCCTAAATGAGAACAAACCCCGAAAGGGGGTAAATATTGTACTGCTGGGGAGCTAGGATGTCCCAAAGTGTGTCATAGACTTAACATTGGCCATTGACTCCCATTCATTACATTGACTCCCATTATAAATGTCACACATCAATCACATTACATAGCACTAACATACAGACTTGAGGGTAGGGTTGGATACCAAAACCCGGCGCCATTAAAGCACCGGTACCTTTGTAACCGGTATGTACTGGATCAAATCAGCATATGAATTTCGTGTGTCTAATTTCGGTGCCACTGGTGCTGTGACAAGGACGTAAGGCACACATAGGACGCATCAAAGGCACACATAGGTACGCGTTGTCACACCATCTCTAAACATTCAAGTCTAAACAACTTTGAGGAATACAGACAGGCGATGTCAAGCATTTATTCTTGTTGCTTATAAGGAACAGATGCACGCAGTACACCGCATTCAGTGAGCGAGAGCGACTCTCTTCAAATCAACACGCAGATCAACACGCATGTTCATCAAATTTGCTTTTATGCGTTCTAAAGCATATATTACAAGCAAGGACTCTGACACATCAACGTGAAGTAGATGATTTACAAAATTTGCGTGTCGGGCGAAACACGTCAAACTTAATGACACATTTGAGGGCTCAAAGGCAGAGGAATGCACTGTCTCTGACATCATTTGGCACTTTCAATGAGTACGTATATGGACACCAATGCTCCGATTTTAATATGATTAAGACAATACTCTGATTTAGAGTCTAGACTACCATGTAAACAGTGATTTGTGATAACCTTAAAAGGACCACAGACACCTGCTGTGCGAAATGCGGAGGTTTTTTCTTTCCATTTAACGTGCGGTATCAAATTCCATTAAAAGAGCACTCTTCCACCAGTCCCCGTGTCAACAAGCTTGGCCCCCCTAAATTTGGACGCGTATTTTTGTGTCAAAACGCCACGGAGAAGCGAGATCAGCCATTGGTGGCAGACTGCGGAGATATGACTGAGGCCTCTCTTTGTGCTCTCTATGTGTCACGAGCACTCGCTCTTATGGGCACTTGCCCTCTCTGTCAGTGATGGTGCTGCACGCATTAGCCTAGTTCCCCGCATTCATCAGAGGTTGACACCCAAATGACACAGGTAATAGCGATTTTGAACAATTTTAATATAGGAAGTGCTCGGCTATGCAGAGACCATTATTAATCAGAAATCTAGTGTACGTAGTTTTACGTTAGAAAATGGAGTCTTGAATTTACAAACAGTCGGCAAGTACCAAAGAACAGATGTAACACAATTATCAAATGTTGTTTTCAGTCACGCTCATGTAAGTCATATTCAACTCATTTAGTTTTGCCTTCATTCATTTTTGATTTCCATCTTCAACACATGATTTATTTACAACACATTTCTAATACCTACTTTTTTATCTTCCCCATGCTGACAGTCATTGCATAACATTTTACTAGTTATTTTGCAAGGCAGTTGTATTCATACAAAGTCCCTTTAAGTGTTTTATAGTCTTTTATTCAGATTAAAGTGTATATTAAAGACTTAATCGGTTAACTATGAAAGTTGAAATAATTAGTCAAATAATTTTGTAACTGATTTGTTGTGTATAAATACTGTATATAAAAAATATACAGTAAATATTTCTTAAGGAGGCTAATAATACCGACCTTAATTTTTTTTTTATTATTAAAAACTGCTTTTATTCAAGAAATAAACAAAAATATATACGTCTTATTATGACTCCAGAATAATAATTTTTTTAGGACACACTGAAAATTTTCAGAAACATTATTTTAAATGAATGGGAGGGCAAAAAAGCAACTCATGTACACACCTTCATCATATTATTGTCTTATTCAGATTAAGGCAAATCACTAGATTACTGATAACCATGTTAATATATCATTATTAATAATAATAAGAAGAAGAAAGGGCAAATGTGTGTTTTAGCATCTTCCTGGCCCTCTGTGTTTACGCGATTGTACTCTTGCTACTGTTTCCTTTGGCGTTTCTCATTGACACATGAAACACGGAACAATCAAATGGCTTGCAATGATAACATCACATTTTAATTGGATGAAAAACAATTGAACTGGCCTCCAGAGTCGTTGCCTAGCAATTAATGGTGGTCAGAGCTGGAGGAAATGGGGAATTAATTATGGGAACGACACACGTTTCCTTTTTCTAGTCACAGGGCCACCGGTTTTTCTCCTTTACCTAATTATGAGTCCTGATGACCAGGAGCTTTATTTATTTATTTATTTATTTATTTTAATTTAAAGAGACAGTTCACCTAAAATGTTAGGTGTAATCACATTTTTCCTAAAGATGTACCAAATCCATTTTTTTCTAGAAGATGTTTTGTAGAATGCTTTGACATTAAAAAATTCACTATGGAAGTCAACAGCTATCCAACATTCTTCAAACTATCTGATTTTCACCAGGTGTGCTATCTCTTTAAGCTAAATCATTTACTTTTCTCTATGGCATTCTCTCCTTGCTTTTAATTAACTTCCTGCACTGCACACATAAATGATGGGCAACATTTTGGCATTAAATGATTGTCCGCAGCTCCTTTTCCATTTGGAATAATGACAATGTAATGATATTGTTTTGTTTTGCAGGCAGGGGTTTGCTTGATTGTTGACTGAGGTGAATAAAACAAGCAAAAAAGAATACCATTTATAACCCTCTCTGTGATATATGTATTGTATTAACAGCGATGGGAAAAAACATAAGACATCATTTAAATTTCTGAATTTTTCTAGATGTACTGGATGTACAGTTAAAGTCCAAATTATTAGCCTTCTTCTAAAACATGTGTCCTTTTTTCAATATTTTTCAAGTGCCGTTTAACAGACCAAGAAAAATTGCACAGTATTTAATATAATATTTTTAAAACATATATAGCATTTTTAAAACAATATTGTTAGCCCTCTTAAGATCTTGCATAAAAAGTAGAAAAATATTAAGCACTGCCATCATGTCAAAGACAAAAGTATTTGGTTTATTATAAATGAGTTATTAAAATGTGTTGAAAAAAACCTTCTCTCTGTTGAGCAACACTTGTTTTAAAAACTATTTCAAATTTCACTACAGGGCTAATAATTTTGGCTTTAATGTTACAAGGTATGTTTTATTTTTCTAGTCACAGGGCCACCGGTTTTTCTCCTTTACCTAATTATGAGTCCTGATGACCAGGAGCTTTATTTATTTATTTATTTATTTATTTTAATTTAAAGAGACAGTTCACCCAAAATTGTTAGGTGTAATCACATTTTTCCTAAAGATGTACCAAATCCATTTTTTTTCTAGAAGATGTTTTGTAGAATGCTTTGACTATAAAAAATTCACTATGGAAGTCAACAGCTATCCAACTTTCTTCAAACTATCTGATTTTCACCAGGTGTGCTATCTCTTTTAGCTAAATCATTTACTTTTCTCTATGGCATTCTCTCCTTGCTTTTAATTAACTTCCTGCACTGCACACATAAATGATGGGCAACATTTTGGCATTAAATGATTGTCCGTAGCTTCTTTTCCATTTAGAATAATGACAATGTTATGATATTGTTTTGTTTTGCAGGGAGGGGTTTGCTTGATTGTTGACTGAGGTGAATAAAACAAGCAAAAAAGAATACCATTTATAACCCTCTCTGTGATATATGTATTGTATTAACAGCTATGGGAAAAAACATAAGACATCATTTAAATTTCCGAATTTTTCTAGATGTACTGGATGTACAGTTAAAGTCCAAATTATTAGCCCTCTTCTAAAACGTGTGTCCTTTTTTCAATATTTCCCAAGTGCCGTTTAACAGACCAAGAAAAATTGCACAGTATTTAATATAATATATTTTTTTATTTTGGGAAAAGTCTTGTTTTGTAGTTGGAGGCTGGAATTGAAGCATTTTTAAAACAATATTGTTAGCCCTCTTAAGATATTTCATAAAAGTAGAAAAATATTAAGCACTGCCATCATGTCAAAGACAAAAGTATTTGGTTTATTATAAATGAGTTATTAAAATGTGTTGAAAAAAACCTTCTCTCTGTTGAGCAACACTTGTTTTTAAAACTATTTCAAATTTCACAACAGGGCTAATAATGTTATTTAATGTTTACAAGCTATGTTTTTTCCATATTATCAATACAAATTTTGTTATTTACAGCCCCAGAAAAATGGCTATTGGACAAAATAATTTTTTTTTTTATTTGTTATAATTGAAGAGTTCAGACGCAAAAGCTTCCAAGCATCTAAAATGAGACTTTTTCCTCAGGCTCCTTCATGTATAAAAGGTTATTTTCATATATTTGAAGTAAAATAATTAAACAAAAACAAATCTCGGTGATTTCTGTATTCATATTAACAGCTATGGGAAAATAAAAAACATAAGAGACCATTTCATTCATCCATTTTGTTTTGTTTTTTGGCTTAGTCCCTTTATTAATCTGAGGTCGCCACAGCATAATGAACCACCGATACCCTTTCAATTTTTTCAATTTTTCTAGATGTTTTTTCTAGATTCCTCCAGAATCGAGTTTGGACATCCCTGCCTTAAGCAATATATATATATATATATATATATATATATATATTTATATATATATATATATATATATATATATATATATATATATATATATATATATATATATATATATATATATATTTTTTTTTTTTTTTTTTTTTTTTTTTTTTTTTGATTGTCTACAGAACAAACTATCATTATACAATGACTTGACTAATTACACTAACTTGCCTAATTATCCTAACTAGTTAAGCCTTTAAATGTCACTTTAAGCTGAATAATACTACCTTGAAAAATATCTACTAAGATATTATGTGCTGTCATCGTGACAAAGATAAAAGAAATCAGTTATTAGAAATGAGTTATTAAAACTATTATGCTTAGAAATGTATACTTCTGTTAAACAGAATAATAATAATTCAGGAGGGGTAATAATTCTGACGTCAACTGTACATACAGATACACATTTGTGTGAGTGGGTGTTTTTAAAGAGCCAGAATAGCACGCAGATGTCTGAGAGCAGTGTTAGCGGGGAAAATGAAAGGGGTCGGACAGGTTCACAGAGACCCGCTGAGTCTCACAGGTGGTGAAATGGAGAGGAAACTCTAATCGAGGAGACTGAAAGCTCATCAGCGCCGACGCAGAATAACACACGCATGTAATGGACACGTCCGCACACCAATAGAGACAAAGACAAACTAATAAATCTGACTCTCGATTTCACGGAGGAGCAAATACACACACCAAGAATTTATGCGGTCCAGCGATGGCAGCCTTACATGCTGGCGAGCTGAACCACTAGCTTATTCTCACAGAAAAATCAAGCACGGGGGGGAACAAAGAAAAGGAGGGCAGAGGAATAAAAGGAGGGAGATTGGAGGAGACGAGGGGCCAGGAGAATTTTGTGATAGAGCTGTCAGCTTTGATGCGTTTCACACTGGGGACAATCTCAGCTCGATCCCCAGGTAATAAAATACACACAGAGATTGATACAGGTGCACACACACACACACACACGGATATAGCTACTGAAAGAAAAGCCAGTCCATAGGTATTATTTTATTTTATATCAATTCTAGGTTGAGCTATAAGTAAAGAATAAGAATGAGAAAGAACATGGGTTCATTGGAAATGGGAACATGGGATATTTTAGTGTAGCTCATTTAACAAAAATTCTAATGTAACTTTTTCTTATATAGTATTAAAATAAAAAAGACTAATAAAACTTATTACATTTATTACAACAGGACATGTGATGCATATTTAAAGACTAAAGTAGGTTAAGCAAGGGGTAAAGTGTATCCAGGTGGTTGTTATCACGAAATATTACTCTGATCTCTGGATTATTTGATTCTGATAGCTCAGGTGGGAGATTCCAAGATATATTAGGAAGTTATGTTCAGAAGTTTTATTCGTTTTCAAATATTTCCCAAATTATGTTTAACAGAGCAAGGAATTTTTCACAGTATTTCCTACACATTTTACCTCTTTCCAACAGGGAAAACCACCAACAATCAAGAATGCATGATTATATGCTGTCATGGTTTTGCAATCAAAAAATGTCGATATAATGGAAGTCCATTGGACAAAAACAGCCCCGAACATAACGAAAGGGTAGTCCATTTGAACAATACACAAGGGTTAAATATGTGCTATATAAATAGACTGCATACATAGGCTACATAAGCTACATACATACACTCCCCGGCCACTTTATTAGGTACACCTGTCCAGCTGCTCGTTATTGCAAATTTCTAATCAGCCAATCACATGGCAGCAACTCAATGTATTTAGGCATGTACAGTAGACATGGTCAAGACAATCTGCTGCAGTTCAAGCTGAGCATCAGAATGGGGAAGACAGGTGATTTAAGTGACTTTGAACGTGGCATGGTTGTTGGTGCCAGACTAGCTGGTCTGAGTATTTCATAAACTGCTGATCTACTGGGATTTTCATGCACAACCATGTCTAGGATTTACAGAAAATGGTCAGAAAAAGATAATCTATCCAGTCGAGCGGCAGTTCTGTGGGCGCAAATGCCTTGTTGATATCATAGGTCAGAGGAGAATGGCCAGACTGGTTCCAGCTGATAGAAAGGCAATAGTAACTTAAATAACCACTCATTACAAATGAGGAATGCAGAGGAGCCTCTCTGAATACACAACACGTCCAACCTTGAGGGAGATGGGCTACAGCAGCAGAAGACCACACCGGGTGCCACTCCTGTCAGCTAAGAACAGGAAACTGAGGCTACAATTCACACAGGCTCACCAAAATTGGACAATAGAAGATTGGAAAAACGTTCCCTGGTCTGATGAGTCTCGATTTCTGCTGCGACATTCGCATGGTAGGGTCAGAATTTGACGTCAACGCCGTGAAAACATGGATCCATCCTGCCTTGTATCAATGCTTCAGGCTGCTCATGGTGGTGTAATGGTGTGGGGGATATTTTCTTGGCACACTTTGGGACCATTAGTACCAATGTACCTAATAAAGTGGCCGGTGAGTGTAAAAAAAGCCTGTGTTATTATTTTCAGGGGTTGTTATCTGGAAATAGCATACCTTGGAATATAACAACTGACCAATCAGAATCAAGTATGCCAGACAGCTATGCGATAACATGTTCAAATAGCACATTATTATTTTACATACTGTACATTTTTACAGCACCTCAATTCTAAATCTGTCTGAAACACTGACGCTGTGTTCCAAATGGGATGTGTTGCCCTCCAAAGAGCACTTCAGATTGAAAACAATCTTGGCTGCCATATTGAAGTGCCGTTCCAAATCGAAGTGTTTAAATCTGGCCACTTTGAAGGGCCCTTTGGAATGAAGGGTTCTGAAGGGAACAACTGATAGACACCCATGATCCGTTGTGTAGGGAAGCATCACACAATGACGACTAGAGGCTTAGAGGTTGACTTTACCTGTAAATGTATGTACATGTATAGTATTTTTTTGTATAGGTTATTATTGTAATTTTTATATGAGTTATAAATAAAATAAATTAATTAAAATTATAAAATAAATAACAAAAATCATACATACAGAAACATGAACATATACTTTTAATATGTTAAAAAGTCATGACAACAAATAAATACATTTATTAAAGTCAGTTTACTCTTAAAATGTTTCTATTTCTTTCCAAAACTCAGTATTATACTGTTGATCTGCTGATATGCTTTGCCACGTTTCCTTCATGCATGGCTTTGTTTTTCACACGCTTTACTGTTTATCATAATCTGCTCATTACCAATGAGCTGATCTTGGAACACCACGAGAGCCTGAGCTTGCGATTTTTACACTAAATGATTTCTGCTTTCCAATCGTAAGCTGAACTCCACAGTAAATAGTCGGGGAGCTTAAGGCTCAGGTTTTTGCTCCCTGTGCCTTGAAGCAAAGCATTTCATTAAATCAACCCCCTCGCGTGCTTCAAAATATGCCCCGCGACTGCTGTCCAAACACTGTCCTCCCGTTTCCTATCATATCTGCCAAATAAAGTCAAACGGTTAAATAAAATATGTTTATTATTGTTCTAGGCTTGCTTTTTTACATTGAAACATCTTTTGTTTTTAATTTTTAATGGTGTTTTTGACTAAGTAATATGTGTTTGCATCAATTTTTTATGGGCTTTCGGGATATTTCATTTAAACATTCTTGAATGAATGAATGAATGAATGAATGAATGAATGAATGAATGAATGTATGAATGAATGAATGACTTTTTACTTTGCGCTTCACAGATCAAGATTTGTACTCTGACTTGAGTAAAACTGAAGTCTTTATACTTTTTCTTCAGTAATATTTAGTAATATCTCTGTTCTGGGTACTCAATTTATACTGATTCTAAGCATACATGGTGTTACTACTAGAATTACTAAATGGGTAATTCTGGCCATTCTCATATAAGACGTTGAAGACGTCTACATTCAAAGCTTTTATTGAGATATTAAAATTAAGCTTTGAATGTCTGTCATCATATTTAATAACGTCATTTTCCTAAAAATCTTTTTGGTAATTTAGTATATACATGTGTAGTTAGGCTACTAGACCGCCCTTCATTTTCACTTTCACAAGCAGCAAAGAAGGCTTCTTTACGGCACTGAATACGCTGTTTTAAAATACATATCTGAAGAAAAGTAATGTTTTGGTATCAGAAATGTATGATTATGTTTGCAGGAATTTGCTAGGCAACAGAGGCATGCATATTTAAACTCAGGGGGAAAAGTGGCTGACACTGAAATTCATGTGGTCATTTTGACCACTATGGTACAGTTATGCAAGAGGATTTTTACACAGTATTTCCTGTAATATTTTTTCTTCTGGAGAAAGTCTTATTTGTTTTATTTTGGCTAGAACAAAAGCAGTTTTTATTTATTTTTTTAAACCATTTTAAGGTCAATAATATTAGACCCCTTAAGGCAGGGGTGCCCAAACTCGGTCCTGGAGGGCCGGTGCCCTACAAAATTTAGTTCCAACCCCAATCAGACACACCTGGGCTAACTAATCAAGCTCTTACTAGGCTTTCTAGAAATATACTTGCAGATGTGTTGAGGCAAGTTGGAGTTAAAACCTACAGGACACCGGCCCTCCAGAATCGAGTTTGGACATCCCTGCCTTAAGCAATATATATATATATATTTTTTTTTCGATTGTCTACTGAACAAACTATCCTTATACAATGGCTTGACTAATTACACTAACTTGCCTTATTATCCTAACTAGTTAAGCGAGAAGGGAACAGTTAAGAAGGGAACAACTGATAGACACCCATGATCCATTGTGTAGGGAAGCATCACACAATGACGACTGGAGGCTCAGAGGTTGACTTAATCTGTAAATGTATGTACATGTATAGTATTTTTTTTTTTGTATAGGTTATTATTGTAATTTTTATATGTCAGAATTATTAGCCCTCCTGAATTATTAGCCCTCTGTATATTTTCCCTCAATTTCTGTTTAACAGAAAGATTTTTTTTAACACATTTCTTTTATCTTTGCCATGAGGACAGTAAATAATATTTGACTAGATATTTTTCAAGACTTCTATACAGCTTAAAGTGACATTTAAAGGCTTAACTAGGGTAATTAGGCAAATCATTGTATAACGATGGTTTGTTTTGTAGACAATCTGAAAAATGGCTCAAGGGGGCTAATATTGATCCTGATAAATTTAAAATGCTTTTATTCTAGCTGAAATAAAACAAATACCTTCTCAGGATGAAACATTATTATAGAAAAATGCTGTGAAAAAGTTCTTGCTCTGTTAAACATCATTTGAGAAATATTTGAAAAAGAAATTCACAGGAGGGCTAGCGATTTTTAAATGGTATAATTTTCGACTTCAACTGTAATTAAAGGTAGAAATGCTCATTGCTCTTTTGTGTTTTGAAATTTTAATAAAAAAACAATGTTAGAAATAAATATGCACATATTTAACAAAAATAGGGTATTATAGATATGTGGGTTTTATTTCGACAAAGTTAATAAGTTACAAAAATTAAAAGTGGTCAGAAAGACAGCTTTGGTAGTTCTACCAGAGAGACCAGGGAGATAATTATGATATTGAATTAAATTTATTGATGAGCATTATTTGACAAGAGTTTCAAGAGTTTGCCCCTAGCTGATGATTGATTATGAAAAGTGTTTGGCATGCTGTCCTGGGAGAGAGCCCTGAGCTCGTGAGATCCTCGAGCCCCCATTGCAGGGCGAGAGGTGAGTCAGAGTTCAGGTAGTTCTCGAGAACTCCCCCTGCTTGATAATGTTGAAAGTAGATTATGAATGCTATGGAGTGTCTATGCTGTCAATTTAGTTTTGTCAATTTACTTATGATACATATTTTTTGTCTGTGGGAGGAAACCGGAGAGCACGGAGAAAACCCACGCAAACACGGGGAGAACATGCAAACTCCGCACAGAAATGCCAAATTGGCCAGGTAGTGTCTGAGGCAGTGACATTTTTCCTGTAAGGCAATGATGCTAACCATTATGCCTCCATGTTGCCCTGCACGGTAATGTGGGAGTGGAATGGGGGATTCTTCAAGACGAAGATGGCTGAGATAAGATACTCTGGTTATTTATAGTGGTAAAGGAGTCATCTGATTGGTGAATCGGTGTTAGCTAATGTGGACCAGCTGCTATAAATCATAAGCGCGAGCTCCTCTCGACATTAGTTAATAAATAAACTTCACATGATTTAACAAAACATAGGATTTCTTTGGTGGAGGCCCCATCCATAGCTTGGTTTGCAAGATTTTAGGTAAGGCTACAACTGCCGAGGATGAAGGCAGGGGCGGAGCCTTCCCCCTAGACAGGGCTAAGCTGGTGGTGGGGGTGGGGATGATGGCAAGTGAACGTCTGCGTCAGTAGACTGCAACCAAATGAATGAAATGATTGGACATCTCATATATTCCTTGTCTCTTGGCTATTGGTTGGAACTAAGTGTAATGAGTGACGAGGCATTAGGTATGCCTTGTGTCTCGTGACAATTGGTCGGAACGGATTGTGATGAGTGACCTGACATTAGGTCTTCCTGCTAGAACTACCGCTAAAAGCTACATTACTAGTGTTATTCCCCCCTTTTCCCTCTGTTTTTTTCCGACAGTGCCTCCTGTTATCCGTGTCTACCCAGAGAGCCAGGCACGTGAGCCGGGCGTCACAGCCAGTCTGCGATGCTACGCAGAGGGCATCCCTGACCCACAGCTGTCCTGGCTGAAGAACGGCATGGACATCACCACTAAACTCTCCAAACAGCTCACACTTCAAGGTACAAACACATCACCTGACAACACTTTATACACAAATAAGCTTCATCGAACATGTACACATAAACATCACAGATATAACTGCAGGTTAACTATGCACTATTATAGTTAACTACTATATGTGATAACTTTAACTGATAAAAGCTATTCGTTGGTTAATTAGTTATAGTTATTAGTAACTAATAAAGTTATGGTAAATAATAACCTCAATTTTTCAGTTTTTGATTTTAAAATGCAATAATGTGCACCTTTTGTAGGCGTATAGCTGCTTTGAAATAATAATTTTAGTGAAAAGCGCTATATAAATAAACCTGAATTGAATTGAACACTAATAGCAGAGACACAAATGCGGCATTTATTCCCATACCGTAATTATCGTAATTTCAATGACAACATTTGACTTTCAGTTCAGAGGCGTGCACATCTTTGCACTCAAGATTATGCATTTCTTTAGCAATGTTATTTACACCTAAATCAGTCTGCAAAGGTCACAAGTCGGAGGACTCTGCAAATTCCCAGTCTGTAAATTGTAATTATGAGTTCTGCTCAGACGTGGAAGCTTTTTACTTGCTGGAATCTTATAATTACGGTAATTTCGGCATGACGTGAAGACACCTCTGTTGCTCACTATACCTTTGAGGATACAAGCTTTTACTATGACTGATTGTGTAGTATGTTCTTCTGTACAGTACTTGTTATCACAGTTTCAAATGTTCTATAAAAAATTATTACCAAATAATAATATCGAAAACAACTTTACCATTATCTCCATAATGAAATCTCAGATGGTTAAAATATTATTTCTATAATTTGTCTAAATGCTCTATATATTTTTTTAAATGCTCTATAAGCATTTTGAAAATGACTTTACCTTTGGCAGCATGGTGGTGCAGTGGTTAGCACTGTCGCCTCACAGCAAGAAGGTCGCTGGTTCGAGCCTCGGCTGGCTCAGTTAGCATTTCTGTGTGGAGTTTGCATGCTCTCCCCGTGTTGGGTTAGATTTGGTATGCTGAATAAGTTGGTCGTTCATTCTGCTGTGGCGACCCCGGATTAATAAAGCAGTGTTTCCCAACCCTGTTCCTGGAGTCACACCAACAGTACATATTTTGTATGTCTCCCTTATCTGACCAATTCGTGTCAGGTTTTGGGTTCTTTTCTAATGTTCTGCTGAGTTGATTTAGGTGTGTTTGATTAGGGAGAGGTTGAAAATGTGTACTGTTGGTGTACCTTCAGGAACATGGTTGGGAAACACTGTAATAAAGTGACTAAGCCGAAAAATGAATGAATGACTTTACCTTTATCTCCATAATGAAATCTCAGATGGCTAAAATATTATTTCTATAATTTGTCTAAATGCTCTATATATTTTTCTAAATGTTCTATAAGAAATCCTTACCGAATGATATAAGCAAAAATGATTTTATCTCCATAATGAAATCTCAGATGGTGAAAATATTGGTATACAAGACCTTATGGGTTTTTTAAAAATCGTTGCTGAAATATGAAAAAGCAGCGCTCATAAACAGCTCTTGGTATTCTCAAATGAAACTTAGAAATTATTGAAACCCATTGTGCTTCTGGTGCTTAACAGCTGCATTAAAGGATATTTACTTATTTTTAAAAATAGACATTTGAGAGGAAAAATTAAATGATACTGCCAAACAATGAGATAATTAAATTAGATAAGAAAAATGGTATGTATAGACATATTTCTGTAATATTTTTAATAAAAAGTAATTATTAGTTTTAATTAAAAACTTGACTTTTTAGAGGCAAAAATTGTTTTACTAGAAAGACTCAGGAGGCGGATCAACGTTTTAACATGTATTGAGAAAGCATAAAACATTGCAATTTTGGTTACTGTCCTTTGTGTATAGTCCTTTGGCATAAGCCCCATCGATGAATCAGGTCTCGTGAAGAGCTGGCAAATAAGATGAAGGCAGGGCGGAGCCAGCCCCCAGTGAGAACGGGGCCCAACCTGGTGGTGGTGGGAAGGATGGAGGGAACTTCAGATACGTCACCTATTAACAGCAAAATAAATTGTTTAGACGGCTTATTTATATAGCTCGCTTGATTATTATTGATTGAATTGATAATTAGGAAGAATGACGTAGAATTATTTGTTTGTTTTGTTAGACTTTATTAATCCCAAAGGGAAATTCACATGTCACAGCAGAGCTTTCCATACTAAAAATAGATAAAATAAGTTACATATACAGTTGAAGTCAGAATTATTAGCCAACCTGAATTATTAGCCCCGCTGTTTATTTTTTCCCCAGTTTCTGTTTAACAGAGAGAAGTTTTTTTCAGCACATTTCTAAACATAATAGTTTTAATAACTCATTTTTAATAACTGAATTATTTTATCTTTGTCATGATGACAGTAAATAATATTTGACTAGATATTTTTTAAGACACTTCTATACAGCTTAAAGTGACATTTAAAGGCTTTACTTGGTTAATTAAGTTAACTAGGCAGGTTAGGGTAATTAGGCAAGTTATTGTATAACGATGGTTTGCTCTGTAGACTATTGAAAAAAATATAAAAGGGGCTAATAATTTTAACCTTAAAATGTTTATTTTTTTAATTAAAAACTGATTTTATTCTAGTCGAAATAAAAGAAATAAGACTTTCTCCAGTAGAAAAAATATTATCAGACATACTGTGAACATTTCCTTGCTCTGTTAAACATCATTTTGGAAAATATTTAAAAAAGAATAAAAAATTAAAAGGGGGGCTAATAATTCTGACTACTGTGTGTAAACAATAATAAAATTACATTCACACTTTAGTTTCACAAACAATGACTTGTCTAAATCATATAACTATTACAATTCAGCACAATTCATGTAGAAAGATTTTGATTGGTCTTCCTGGTAGACTTCGCTGAAGCTTTCATTTCCAATTTTGGAGGTTAACGCCCCAGTATAGTGATGGAGACTCTATTCTCCTCAGTGAGCGTCATTAAACCAAGGTCTTGACTCTCTGTATTCATTAAAAATCCCAGGATGTCCTTTGAGAAGAGTAGGCATTCAACCCGGCATCCTGGCCCAATTTGTTGCTATTCTCTGTCCATCGTGGCCTCCTAAACATCCCCAAATCATAATTGGCTTCATTACTCTTTCTCCTCCCTACCAATCAGCTGGTGTACAGTCTGGCACAATATGGCTGCTGTCGCATTATCCAGGTGGATGCTGCACACTGGTGGTGGATGGGGAGATTCCCCTCCTAAAAAATGTGTAAAGCACTTTGAGTGTCCGGAAAAGCGCTATGTAAATGTAAGGATTTATAGAGTGGAGAACTATGACGTCAATTTGTATGCAAAAACCCGGAAGCGAGTTAGCATTTTAGCAGTTCCGGTTCCCTTGTCCCAAAGTCAGTGGGTTATTCAATAGGATTTTGGTTAAATCGCTTAAATAAGGTCCGTGGCTAACACAAACCTCGAGATACTTTCACGTTTTATTCCATGACATAAAACACATCCTTTACATCCCACTCTTGATTTTTTAAATCGGTTACGCTTCTTTAAAAAGACGGTTGCTATCAAGTTGCTAAGTGGGACTACAGGCGCTGTCGGGGACATTATACGCCATTGAGCTGATCTGGTCTGAAGCGCAGCTCGCTTGCGTTGGGCATTTGGATTTCTCTGTTATTTAAGTATTTTCATGAATAGTATTTTATAGTTTGTAGTGATTTTCTAATTGGGAATTCATATTGTGTGTAGACAATGCTTTACTTGTAAAGACTGCCAAGACAGATTAATTTGTTGATCCTTTATTTTAATTAAACGATATTATGGGGATACTGCTTACCAGTGCAGCATGTCTCTTTCCGGCTCTCAGTAATGCAAACATGTGAATAAATGTGTAAAAATACACACATATTAACTGTCATTTTAACGTGATCAACTGATTTTTCATCATTTTATTCTTCATCTGAACACATTTAACTCTGTCATAACTGCAATATTTACACTCCTCCTTAAAATGTATAGCACATGTTAGTGTGTGGGCTGCTTTTCGCTGTACTTCATGGCAAAAAAAGGAATATTGAATGTTGTTCTGTGTCCATGATGGAACTTGCAGGCATTTGATATAGTTGTCCCTAATGCCTCATTTCTGTCATCTGTTACTAAGGTAAGCAGGCTGTACACACGCGAGCGATACACTTATTTAAATATGTCTTATGATAATACTATGTAGGCACTTTTATACATACAGTTTTAAAACTTTTACAACAACCGTAAAGCAAAACAAAATGTATTTCCCATGGAAAAAAACTATCCAAAAGGCACGTAGACCCTGTAGGTCTATGTGTTTTTGCGTATTTATTTGTTTATAATATATAGCGTGCATTATAATATAATAAACAGAGAGATTAACTCTTTGTCATGGACCATATTTCTAAAAATACGCTTGAAAAGTTTGTAGTTGCAGGGTCTGTAGCAGGGTGGTGCTGACGTTACAGGCGAGCGTACCGAAGACACTGTAGTCCGTTTATAGCCTAATGTTAGCTTTTCAATTCTTGCGTTTGCATTTAAGATCCAAAAGTGCTCAAAGTTGTATTTTTGTTTGAGGATTATCCGGCTGGACAGAACGTTTAAGTGTGTTTGAACACAGAGCTTATTATTTGCAATCTTCGAAAAGCCTTTGGGAAAATCTTATAGGGATTTTATAGAGGGAACCAGTTTTATGTTAGCAGCCGATTAGCCTACAAGGTGACATCATAGTTCCTCTACTTTATTATTATATTATTTAAGAACAACAACAAAAAACACCAGATGTGGACATTTTTATTATTATTTTCTATTATTAAATATTGACAAATGAACAATGTGTTTTATTAACGTTCTAAACAACTGATAGATGGCCAATTAAAAAGACATTTTCCAATATTAATAACCGTTTTCTAATACCCAATCTGTTCTAAATGAGAATGAATGGGATTCCCAACTCTGACATTAGTATAGCTTTCTATTCTGGATGAAAGTCTTCACAGCATCTGATTTCACACTGAAAAACCCACATCTTTACCCAAGCAGACGTTGATCTTGTCAATCTGCAGAAGCTTTATATAGTGGAGATGCCTGCCGGTTGCACTGTAGCAGTGATTGACGTGTTTGTCATGATCTAGATCTAGATCTTTCCTCAATCCCACAATCCCCCCTGTGGGGCCTCTCATCAACAAACGTTCCTCCAAACTCCGCTGTTCAGACTAAAGCTAACATGACAACTTGAGAACACTATAAATGTTTCACCGTTATCAGACACGATCCCATTAGAAGAACTTACAGAAATGGAGTTGTTCTTGTCATGAGTGATTTACAGGAGCTGATGGAGGAAAAGTTTACTTCTGTTTTTCATTTTTAAGTGTGTGTTTCAGTGAACGGTGCTTTATTGACTAATTGAAGGGTTCAGATGCAAAATCCTATAAGTGCCATCTGGAATTTTCTTCTACAATGAGAATTTTTCTCTTATGTTTTATGTTCAGTTATTTCATGTTAAAATCGGTTAAAATAACCTATTCTTTGCCCTAAAGGTAAAATTACTGAATCAAGACATAGAAGCTTGAGAAAAATGCTAATATTAGAATAAAATTTCAGATGGCACTTAGAGGTTTTTGCATCTTAACTTAACTAAAATAATTATTTATGGCATATTCTACGTTTTCGTTTATTTTAGGTCAGAAAAGTACTTGACACAGAGGTTTTGTAATCATTTGGTTGAATATATGGTGTGTTTAAAAGTCAAAAACACAGAAAAAGAAATTGCTGTTTTGTCCAACACAGAAAATATGTGCTTCAGTCTATACACTACCTGACAAAACTCTTGTTGTCGATCCCAGTAGTAAGAGCAACAAATAATAACTTGACTTCTAGTTGATCATTTGGAAAAGTGGCAGAAGGTAGATTTTTCAGATGAATCATCTGTTGAACTGCATCCCAATCATCACAAATACTGCAGAAGAACTACTGGAGCCCGCATGGACCCAAGATTCTCAGAGAAATTAGTCAAGTTTGGTAAAGGAAAAATCATGGTTTGGGGTTACATTCAGTATGTGGGCATGCGAGAGATCTGCAGAGTGGATGGCAACATCAACAGCCTGAGGTATCAAGACAGTTGTGCTGCCCATTACAATTCAAACCACAGGAGAGGGCAAATTCTTCAGCAGGTTAGCGCTCCTTCTCATACTTCAGCCTCTACATCAAAGTTCCTAAAAGCAAAGAAGCTCAAGGTGCTCCAGGATTGGCCAGCCCAGTTACCAGACATGAACCTTATTTGAGCATATCTGGGGAAAGATGAAGAGGAGGCATTGAAAACAAATCCAAAGAATCTTGATGAACTCTGAGAGTTCTGGAAGAACGCTTTCTTTGCCATTCCAGATGACTTTATTAATAAGTGATTCGAATCATTGCAGAGATGTATGGATGCAGTCCTCCAAGCTCATGAGAGTCAGACACAGTATTCATTCTGCTTCCACTGCACCATGACTTTATATTCTGTACTGGACATTATTTCTGTTAAGTGACAAGACTTTAGTCAGACCTTACTTTCCTAATTAAATAATAATAAAAAAAAATCAAGGTATGATCATATTTTGTTTTGGTAAAATGAGTGTAATCTAGAGGTCTTCGCCTTTCATATAAGCCACTTCTGATACCAAATGATCAACTAGAACAACTATTGGTTGTTTCTAAAACTTGGATAGACGACAAGACTTTTGTCAGGTAGTGTATATATATATCTATATACTTTTTTTTTAGACTTTTTTTAATCTTCCTTTGTGTTCAACTGAAGAATGAAACAGGTTTAAATCAAATAGATGGAAAATAAATGATGAGTATGTTTGGGTTTTTGGGTAAACTTTCCCATTAAGTGTGGTTTATTTATAAACTAATTTCGAGAGGATCCACGCTCATGATTGAACACAACTGGTACCGCATTAGCTCCGCATATTTGCACCAATTAGATGAATACTGACACATTATAAATTACCAGAGCGTTCTACTCCAGTCATCTTCGTCTTGAAGAATCTCCCCTTCCACCCCTACTCCTCCCCTTCTCTAATAGGGTGGCACGGTGGCCCAGTGGGTAGCACTGTTGCCTCACAGCAAGAACGCAGCTGGTTTGACCCTCTCTGGGTCAGTCGGCGTTTCTGTGCGGAGTTTGCATGTTCTCCCCATGTTTCGCGTGGGTTTTCTCTGGTTTCCATGGTTCTACCGTCCAAAAAACATACACCATAAGTAAATTGACTACTTCAAATAGCATCCTAAAGCAACTCTGAAGCAACTCTTAGTCAGATAAATCTCAGCAGTTCACAAGTAGGGGAGTTCTCGAGACCCACCTGAGCTCAAACTCTCCTCTCGCCCTTTAAATGGGAGGGAGCCCCGGGCTCAAGGATATTCTGAGCTCAGGGCTCTCTCCCGGGACAGCATGCCAAATACGCTTTATTATCAATCATCAGCTAAGTGTGAACTCTTGAAATGCCTGCAGTTGATGGCATGAAATTTTACCAATGCGTAATTCTCAGGATTTATTTATTCATTTATTTTATTTAGGTCTTATTATTGTATTTATTTTGTGCGTTTCTGTGTGTGTTCCAGCAAACGGGAGCGAGGTTCACATCAGTAATGTCCACTTTGAGGACACTGGCGCTTATACCTGCATCGCCCGCAATGAGGCCGGTGTGGACGAGGACATCTCTTCTTTATTCGTGGAGGACTCTGCTCGCAAAACACGTATGTATAAGTCATGATGTGACGACCTCTCTGCCCTCACAATAGAGCTCCACTTTCCCTGTTTCATTGCATGATTTATCAGCCTGAACATTAATAGTTCATAAATGCCAGGTTCCTTTAGATAATAATAGAAGCTGAAGAAGATGAAATAATGGAAGATGAGTCCCGGTGGCCTGATATTTCATGTTCGTAAGCCATTTTACAGCTCAGTGTAGTCCATTGTAGAGAGAGAGAGAAAAAAGATTGAGATTTCTTAGTAACATTTTAAAGTTCCTTATAAAGGCCTGTCAGAATTATATTATTAGCTGTCTCTGTTGTCTTTAATTTCAAATATTAAATTGTAACCAATTATTTCAGTTAATGGATCATTAAATACTGTATTTTAAACTACCTAGTTTCATTGGAAATACATTCCCCGGGCTACATATTTGAGAACCGGGAAATATATGCCCTGGTATACATGTGCTTACAGTTTTTGTTTTCACAAACCCACTAGAGGCTGACTTTACATTTTTGACAGTGTTTTCTAATACATGCCATTTCTTGTAAATCCACCAGAGGCCGCTATGTACATTTCTGGCAATCTCAACATCCTTCTTGCATGTGTTCATGAGAGAAGCAGCCCAGTTTGTCCTAGGTGTATCAGCTTGATATCAACTGACCCACCCATCCCCTTCCCTTAACCCACTCAATAGTGTTTTCAAACACAATCTAGAATAGAAAAGCCATTGCGATCCATTTTTACAACATAATATTGTAAGAATTCAGGTACACAGTATTAAAGAACATTTTGTTTTTAGGAATATTTAGAATATTTAGGTTTGAAATTGAAACATGATAAAAAAAAATATCTTAAAACTAATAAGTAATAATCAATAGTAGATGTAAACAAAAAAGTGCAGGTCAAAAGTAGACATTTAATGCATCTCAGGCAGCATTTTTTTAATAATCAGGCAGATTCCAGGACGGCACTGTTTGTTAAATGTTTGCAGCATGTTTTTTTTAAATGCTGGTTTTCATAGCGTGTTTAACGTCTGCATCTCTTTAGCTATGTAGTGGTACCTGTCTGTGAGTGTGTGCCATTTCGCACTGTCACATTTATATTTTCACTGGAAGGCAAATACATCTGTTACAGTTAACTGTCTGGAAGACCTCTCTGCAGTGCCAACTGCAGTTGTTGTTCCCATGTTTAAAAATGGGTAGGGTTGTGTAGTTTTAGGTGTAATTTAAGGTTAGTTGTGTTGCGTTTTTTTAACAAATTCGACATAATGGCTCATTCACATTAGCGGACTCTCCTTTCTCATTCGGGTTAAAGCCAAAATGTTCTCACTCCAGAGCTGAAGACTGTGGCTTTGAAACCAAGTCCATCATGACTTGTTTGTCCTAACTGACTGTAGTTTCTAAACACGAGTCAGTGGGTTCGTGTTTTGTCTTTTTCACCTCCACTATCTGCTCTCTTTCGTACGCACTCTGTTTGTGTGTGTGTGTGTGTAACATGCGTGGAGAAGCTGCAAAATCCCTGCCTTCCACAGTAAGCAGAATGCAGTGCATTCAACAAAAATTTTAGCTTGTTATATTATGTACATATGTACATTATGTATATTTTGTATAATCAACTCATGTTCATAGAAAAGTCAGTAATAAACATTTCTACACAAGTATTTATGTGTGTAAAGCATCTGTTTTGTGAGAAGTGCTTCTCATATGATATGTGAGCGACCTGTACAGCTTTATTGTAGACATTTCCTCGAGCGAGAATGACGTCGACTGAAAATTTCTGTCATACACCACACCCACCAAAAGGGTACCCTTGGTAGTGGAAACGCAAGCGTAGTGGAAAGGTGACCCGTACCGACCCGAACCGTACCGTACTGTACCAGTCAGTGGAAACGAGCCATTAGAAGCCCAAATACAGAAACAGATGTAGCTCTGTGGAAATAGCAACGTTTGGATGTCATTTTAGCTCTCTCTGATATAACATTGCAGCACCTCTGGCCACGCCCCTTCACTGCACAGTGTGTATGCATGTAACCTGAAGGGTTTGTGATCTCATTAACCCGGATGTATTTTTTTGTAGTCTTTGCTAAGCGAACTCTGTAAAAGCCAATGCTCCCTTTCCCATCTTACATTCAGAGATGTTGTTTATGTTCACACAGCTACATTAAACATCAACTAAAATTATAAATATGATATCGTAGTGGACCATCCCTTTAAACACATCCAGTAACCATAAATCCAGAAAAGCTGTAAGTTTCCAAGCACTCTCTTTAAAGTTTTAACACAATTACCTACATAAGTTGCGGGCAGTGAAGTGTGCAGGAGAACAGGTCACCTCGCAGTCATTGGTCATATTTTCTCCAATAGTTTTGTGGAGGTCTTGGGAAATGTAGCCCTCAGACAGAGTTCAGAGGTCTGGATATTGCAGTTTGGTGAGACGTGACCGAGCTGTGCACCATGCAAACAGAAGGGCAGGGTTTCCTCACAGGTCCTCGGCTCTCTGTGTTTTCACTGCATACATAAAGGATGATCTGTTTTCTCAGATTCACTGCTGCTCAGTGCACTGTTCTGGAGTCAGTTCATGCAGACCCTTTGATCTGTGCTCTGACATATGAACTGCTCCAGCTGTCGGATTAAAACTGGCTGTAGATCAGCTCACACTCAGTCTGTTCAGCTCTTTAAGCATGACCTCTGTGTTAAAGGTGTGCAATATTTATCGTTTTACCATATTGTATTGTTGTGATATTGTAATAGCTATTTTAGCATTGTGTCAGTTGATTTTATCAGTGGCGGATCTAGGAAATGTTAAAGGCAGGGGCCAAGTTTACAGAGGGGGGCCAAGTTATTCAATTGGTGCACTATATGTCTGGAACATATAATTCTTTTTGTCCTATTAAAATACAGTATATATTACTTTATATAGGCCTATCATATCTTTTCAGGGGTTAATTTAGCATCTGCAAATGATCTGCATATCAGAAAATCATATTTTTGCCTGCAGCATTAATGTGAGAAAGAAAATAGTTGCGTTAACAAATATAGATGACTAGTCAGTGTTGTAACATGGGGTTAGTTAACACTGCCCATATTAGCTGTCAGAAACAACATACTCATCTATATGATATACTCCAAGATCGCTTTAAGCTTACAGGAGAAGTTGCATGTGTCTTTAAGCAAGATTGTAGGTTTTATCAATATTTTTTTAATTTATTTTTTTAAGAAGCTGATTCTCATGACAAACAAATATTTTCCCCCTAGCATTCATTAGATGAAGAACAAAATACTTGCATAATATAAAGAAGCTGTTTCATTAGTCTGGTTTTATGCTAAGCCAAGGATGCCGCTGGCCGCCACGGGCCCTCTGAGGGGGTGGTGGGGGGCTGTGGGTAGTGGTAGGGCAGTGGGGGTTGTTGCGGGGGGGGGGGGGGGGGGATAGGGGGGGTGTATTGCGGGCCCATAATTATGTCTCTGGGGCCTAAATGTATGGGCCCTTAGAATCGTCCTAACTTTCACTGCGTCAGGATTGCCTTTTGAGGCGCAGGTCATTTATTAAATGAAGAAAAGATTCACGCAGCTTCTCTTATCGCAGCAAATTTAATTTTTGGTGCCAGATAATCAGGAAGTGACGATTTTGTTCACTTCGACTCGTTTGATGGAAACGCTGTTTTTATAAGCTATAGTTGTAATTATATCAAGTAATATCACACTATATCACATCATTAAGTGAATTATTATTTTTTAATATACATATTTTTTTAAAATAACAGTAACAAAAATAATTTTTTGTGATATATTTCAGTCAGTGTTGCCAGATTGGGCAGTTTTGTACGGGTAAAAAATGGCATTAGGTGGGTTGACAAAATTTGGGCAGTTTTAAAATGTAAATTGTTTATGTAAATTATTTATTAAATTATAACTGTGTGCTCCTACTCCATTCAATTAATAGTGATCAATGCAAACTGCCTGGGCCTACCCGCAGGAGGAGGTGAATGAAAATTGTTTCAAAATCTGATTCCCTTTCGCGTGCACACGCATTCTGCAGTGCCTGCAGTTAAACTCACAGCGGTTAATTCATAACACTTTTATTGATCATTTTTTTTCTGCAATTCACAGCAAGAACAAACGTAGAAGTGTTGTCTGAGGGTCCGAACCCAAGTTCGATTGCCCCCCCCTTGCCACCTTCTCAGCTGGTTTGTGTTCACACCATCTTTTTTCTTTCGGAACCCCGGTACATTTGCGTCATCGAGCTGCTGTCGTGTTTACCGCTGTTGCTGGGTGACGGACATGAAAGTAAAGCGCCAATCACGGTCATTCTGCTTTTACCGAATCTTTTGGTTTTGAACATACAGAAAGCGACTGGCATCTATCTGCCGCAAAAATATTAAAAACGTTCAAAGCATCACGCGATGTCTGCAGAAGCTGTTTTTGGAGGAGACAAGCAGACATTATCACGTTAATTGGCCTGGCTCAGTCCCGCTTGTCACCAAGGTACAGTACGTGATACACAGACACACATACACACGAATGAAGACAACATTTTGTTGTACTGTTGGCGGTTCACTGCCGTTATTTGGTACGATTGCATTCATACCAGAAGTGGACCTGACCAGAGTTCGCGTAAACCATACGTTAGACCACCTCTTTCAGCCGGACTCGGGTACGATTTATGGGTGCACACTCGAATTCAGAAGACACCACACACACCAGCTAAACGTACCATACTCTGACGTCACACGAACCCAGGTGCAGGTCCAAAAGTGCTAGTGTGAAAACACCCTGATTGACAAGCAGAACCTAAATTTGTTCAAAAGAATTTAAAACACCAAAAGGGACAAATTTATACCGCATTTTCGAAAGTAAAACATACTCTAATAGGTAGTTTAGTCCAGGGGTTTTCAAACACCTATTAAGTGGGGTGCGAGACATTGAGGTGTGCACTCGAGTCAATTATGATGACAATTTTTATGCGTTCACTAGAGGGAATAATATAATTAACGTTAGCTCCACAGCTAACTATCAGGCACCTGTAGAGTTATTGCATTCCAGTAAAATATATACAAATAAAATGGACCGGGTGCTTTTTAAAACTAATGACGGTGAATGAATAAAAAGTCAAACCGGTGAGCCGTCTGATAAAAAATTGCCCTTCTGAATCAAATCAGCAGGATGCCCATCTGGATCTTTCACTTACTTTGAAGACACTACTGACTACGTTTACATCAATAGTTATTTGCCTTAATCTGAATAAGACAACAATATAATTACGTGAAGCGCTATTTGAATGTTGTGTCACCAGGCTATTCACTTTTCCTGTCTGAATTCATGAGTCTCATGTAATTTTGGGTGACTTTAACTGCAGTTCAGCAGTTTAACTTTCACTCATGACCATTTCATTCATGCCCCTGTGACAAACTGGGGTATTTGCCGTGAATATGAAGAACTGGTGGAAGAGTGTTGTTTTCATTGATACCACACCTCGAATGGAAAGAAAAAAAACTTCAGCATTTCATGATGTGTGTGTGTGTGTGTGTGTGTGTGTGTGTGTGTGTGTGTGTGTGCTGTGCGTGTGTGGTGAAAAGTCCTACATGACGGTAATAGTTTGATCGCGGTGTTTACTTCAATAATGCCACTAGTGTATGCACACTCCACGTCTTAATTCCATTTCTGTTTAGTTCAGTTATGACTTTAGTCGGATTAAAGTAATCAAAAATCGTTGTTTACATGGTGACTCTTAATCAGAGTATTGTCCTAATCATTAAAATCGTATTAAAGTATTGTTGCCCATGTAAACATACCCAATGTTTGACTCTGTATGTACGTACATCAAAAGCAAGTATGCTATGGCTCATGCTTATTGACAGCGGAAGATGATTTGCGGTTAGTTGTGTCAGAAATCCTCACAGAAACAGACTCAGCCATCACACTGAATCATTTACGCTATGTATTTATGTTTCAATGTAATTAATTCTACGCACTTTAAATGCAGCAAGTTATATGTGAATGATGTTTGCACATGCATTATAATTTTGGCTCAAGGGAGGGGTGCCTGGGGGAGGGGGTCAGTGAAATTGGACAAACTTGGGGGGGCGTGTGTCCTAAAAGTTTGAAAAACCCTGGTGTAGTCTACACAACAAGTGCAGTGTGTGGGTGAGAGGGGGCGCAGTGTTTCGATGTGATCTACCTTTGCTGTAATGTTACTATTGTTGGTTGCTGTATGATTAAAAATATGACAGTTAAAGTAACCATGCTAATTTTTTTATTTATATAAATGTAAATAAAATAAAATATTAATCTAATATTTTGTGCAGATTTTATGTGCATTGGGCAGATTTTGAACAGCTTTTGGGCTGGAAAAAGTCAGCTATATCTTGTTGTTGTTTTAGAGAAACTGATCAAAACTTGAATGTTGTCCTCCACCAAAACATCCTTTTTTGAATTATTAAATAGTATTATAATATTAATAAATATTTTAATCACTGTAGTTTTTATTTAATTGAATTACCCAAAGTAACATTTCTAATTTGCATCTTTATTTCAGCTTTATTTTGGATAAAATTATTGTAATAATAGCAATAATAGTAATAAACAATAAGTTGAGAATTAAGCATGTAATTTATTTGCACGCTCAAATTAAAGTCAATTTAGAAGACCCTGTTTAATGGAGAAAAAACTATTCAGATCAACTCAAGAATTTACCAAGGAGATCTAGGGCATCAATTGTGCCCTAGTAAATAAAAATTGATATAGCTTTTGCGAGTAATTTGGACCACTTTTACAATGCGTTAAAGTTCCCCTATTATGCTATTTTAGAGGATTCTCATTTTGTTTTGGAGGTCTTCTACAATAGGTTTGCATCCATCCAAGGTCAAAGACACTTTAATTTTCTCATAATATCCACTGCAGCTTCCGCTCTATTCTTTGAGTGTCTGAAATGGTTGGTCTTTGTAATTCTCTCCCGTCCGAGAGTCAGCTCTGCTCTCATTGGTCAGATGATTGGCCTAGTCTGTTGTGATTGGTCAAACACCCAATACTATATTTCAGATCATTGCTTCAGCACTTTTAACACAGTGATATGAACAATAACAATTTTGTTGTAATTGTCGAATCAAACATTTCGAATCAAACTCTATTCATCTACAGCTATACAGTTTGAGGGTCAATGCAGAGGTTGACCTTGGTCAGCAAATGAAAGGCCAATTTGAAACAAAGCTCACATTGCTTTGTCTGAGAAGACTGGTGTTAAAGCTTTGGCAAAAATAAGTCTACATCGGATTTTGAGGTTTTCAAATATTCAGATCAACTCAAGTTTTTGACAGTAGACTGTGCTCTAGGCCTTTTTAACAGTAGACAGCACGTGCTAGGCTACGTTTTAACAGCAGGTGGTGCTCTAGGCTAGTTTTTTTCAGCAGCACTCTATGCTAGTTTTTTTACAGCCAACAGCACTCTATATGGTCATTTTTTAACAGCAGGTGGCACTCTATTCTAGTTTTTAACAGCAGACCACACTCCAGGCTAGTTTTTAACAGCTGGCGGTGATCTGGGCTCGTTTTTTACAGCAAACGGCGCTCTAGGCTAGTTTTTAACAGCAGATGGCACTCTAGGCTAGTTTTTAACAGCAGATGGCACTGTAGGCTGGTTTTTAACTGCAGATAGCGCTGTAGGCTAGTTTTTAACAGCAGATAGTGCTCTAGGCTAGTTTTTAATAGCAGACAGCACTCTAGGCTAGTTTTTAACAACAGACGACGCTCTAGGCTAGTGTTTAAGTAGTTTTTAACATCAGACGGCACTCTAGAATAGTTTTTTTTACAGCAGATGGCGCTCTATGCTAGTTTTTAGCAGCAAATGCTGCTCTAGGCTAGTTTTTAACATCAGACAATGCTCTGTCATGCAGACAGTGCTGTAGGCTAGTTTAACAGCATATTGCACTCTAGACTAGTTTTTTACAGCAGACGGCGCTCTAGGCTAGTTTTTAACAGCAGACGGCACTCTAGGCTAGTTTTTAACAGCAGATGGCATTCTATGCTAGTTTTTAACAGCAGGCGGTGCTCTAGGCTAGTTTTTTTACAGCAAACAGCGCTCTAGGCTAGTTTTTAACAGCAGGCGGTGCTGTAGGCAAGTTTTTAACAGCAGATGGCACTCTAGGCTAGTTTTTAACAGCAGACGGCACTCTAGACTAGTTTTTAACAGCTGACAATGCTCTAGGCTATTTTTTTACATCAGACAGCGCTCTAGGCTAGTTTTTTTAATAGCAGACGGACATTCTAGTCTAGTTTTCACATCAGACAGTGCTCTAGGCTACTTTTTAACTACTGACAGCGCTCTAAGCTAGTTTTTACCAGCAGATGACACTCTATTTTTCATTTTCACAGCAGATAGGCACTCTAGGCTAGTTTTTAACAGCAGATGGCACTCTATTTTTGATTTTCACAGCAGAAGGTGCTCTAGGCTAGTTTTTAGCAGCAGACTGACCATCTAGGCTAGTTTTTAACAGCAGATGGTGCTATAGGCTAGTTTTTAACAGCAGTCATTGCTCTAGGCTAGTTTTTAACAGTACACTCAAATGCTCACAAGGACGAATGCTTGTGTGTTCATCATAGTTTTAATGTCATGATATAAATGTAAAAACAGCTCACAATGAACACTCTTGTAATTCGCTAAAACCTTTTCTAACAACATTAATGATTATTTTAGGTTCTGGTGGTATTTATATGGAAGTGAATGCAAGCAAGGGCAGCTGTTTGTAAAGCATTTACAGCACCATATGCTGTTAAAACCTAAACTCCAGATCAACTCAGGAGAGAATGTTGATATAGGGATGCACGGTGGCGCAGTGGGTAGCACGTTTGCCTCACAGCAAGAAGGTCACTGGTTTGAGCCTTTATCAGCAGCTGGTAACCTGGTTTAAGGCATATGAACTTGTTGTCAGTTGTCAGCACTAATCCTTTACAATTTTAATGTGTGTTTGGGCACAACGTTGTCAGTTGGCGTTACTGTGTGGAGTTTGCATAGTCTGCCCGTGTTCGCGTGGGTTTCCTCCGGGTGCTCCGGTTTCCCCCACAAGTCCAAAGACATGCGGTATAGATGAATTAGATGCAACTATAGGTGAATTGGGTAAGCTAAATTGTCCGTAGTGTATGTGTGTGAATGAGTGTGTATGGATGTTTCCCAATGATAGGTTGCAGCTGGAAGGGCATCTGCTGCGTAAAACATATGCTGGATAAGTTGGCAGTTCATTCCGCTGTGGCAACCCCAGATTAATAAAAGGACTAAGCTAAAAAGAAAATGAATGAATGAATGAATGAATTTACAAATTCTCAAAATAAATGCAGAATCAAATTCTCAAAAAGAAAAAAGTTTTATTTTACCACAGCTTTAACTGGAATCATAGATTTCTTTGGCCTTGGGAATTTAGAATTACTTTTCTTTTTGGAGACAGCAACATTTATCATGCGTTTTGATTTTTTAAAACTTGCTTCATCTTTTTTAACGTCCTTCACATTCACAAAAAGCTATAAAATGTACAGCTTAATGGTTACTTTATGTTAATATTGCATACCTAAATGTTTTAGCCCCTGTTTATTACATTAATAATTGCATAGAAAAAGCATGCATTAAAAAAAAAGAAAGAAAGTCATGCAGGTTTTGATCTACGCAAAGATGAGCCAATCGTTTCATTTGGGTGAACTGTTCTTTTAATACATTAGTGAGTGTCAAGAGCAGTTCTGCTTCGTCTTTTGTTTTGAAAGCAGGTTAAATGGTTGGATTTGATAGTCTGTGCTATTGCTTTCATTGTGAATGAGAGGAACAATCCTGCACTGTCAGCTGGGATTTCCTCTAACATTAGTCCTGGAACGGCAGGTCTGAACTCATAAGCCTGGGATGATACACGGCTCCCTGCCTCCACAGAGCGCAGCAGCCCGGCAAATACATTTCCAACTACATTTAAAATCACTTTTTATTGATATCAGCGAGCCTTTAACATGCCGCTTCACTGGTGGGTAATGAATTTGTCCTTGTTGCTGAGTAACTCACATGCAAATGAAAAATGTTCTCTATATAATATATGAGATCTACTTGAGATCGCCATTAGTTATGTTTTCATCCATGCGTTTTGTAATATTGCATTAAAAAATGTTGGATGCAAATGGGAGGATGCGCATAAAAAAATGTGTGCAGTGAAGTACAATGAAAACACCTTTATCAAATTAATAGGTTGATACGCAACAAAAAGATCATGTGACTTAGTCTCGACAGATGATGGATTGAAAGTCTGCATTAACCAACACAATCTCACAGCAATTCGTAACTTTTGATTAAGTGGCTAATTCGTATGAATTTGTACAATCTAATTCGTACAATATAGTACGATTTGCTCATTCCCCAATGATGGTTGGGGTTAGGTGCTACGCCTCCTTTTTACAATCGTACAATTTCGTACGACTGAACTCGCACAAGTTTGTACAAATTAGCTACTAAACTGACAAAACGTAAAATACTTACGTTTCCTCGTCAACCAGCGGACTAGTCACAATCACAACATATAAGTTGGTGCTTTGATTCCTCAAAAACAAACTTTGTTTTTTATATGTGTATTGTGTGTCTACCAATCTGACGATGGCGCTGTAGGCTCTTTTTTAACAGCAGACAGCACTCTAGGCTAGTTTTTAACAGCAGAAAATGCCCTATGCTAGATTTTAACAGCAGATGGCGTTCTAGGCTAATATTAATTATGCGCTGTAGGCTAGTTTTTAACAGCAAATGATGCACTCTAAGCTAGTTTTTAACAGCAGAAGGCACTCTATGCTAGCTTTTAATTGCAAATTAGGACTGTAGGCTAGTTTCTAACAGCAAACGATGCACTCTAGGCTAGCTTTTAACAGCAGAAGACGCTCTATGCTAGTTTTTAACAGCAGATAATATGCTGTAGTCTGGTTTTTAAAAACAAATGACGCATTCTAAGCTAGTTTTTAACAGCAGATGGCATTTTACACTAGTTTTTAACACCAAATAATGTCCTCTAGGCTAGTTTTTAACAGCAGAAGGCACTGTAGGCTAGTTTTTGACAGCAAATGATGCACTGTAGGCTAGTTTTTAACAACAGAAGGCACTGTAGGCTAGTTTTTGACAGCAAATAATGCACTGTAGGCTAGTTTTTCAGAGCAAATGATGCACTCGGCTAGTTTTTAACATCATACAGCGCTCTATGCTACTTTTTTTAAAGCAGACGGTGCTCAAGACTGATTTTTAACAGCACATTGTGCTCTAGACTAGTTTTTAGCTGAAAATAATAGACAGCGCTCTATGCTAGTTTTTTAACAACAGATGATATGCTGTAGGCTAGTTTTTAACAGCAGTTGGCGCACTAGGCAAAATTTTAACAGCAGACAGCGCTCTATGCTAATTTTTAACACCAGACAGCGCTCTATGCTACTTTTTAACAGCAAAAGGTGCTCTTAGCTATTTTTTAACAGCAGACGGTGCTCAAGGCTGGTTTTTAACAGCACATTGTGCTCTAGGCTAGTTTTTTAACAGCAGAAGGCGCTCTATGCTATAGTTTTTAACAGCAGCAGATGAACCACACTGAACTGAGCTAAACTGAACTGAACTTAAACACTACAAACTGAACTACACTGTTCCACTTTACTATGACCTTTTATGTGAAGCTGCTTTGACAAAATCTACATTGTATAAGCGCTATACAAATAAAGGTGAATTGAATTGAAAATTGATGTGCTGTAGGCTAGTTCTTAACAACAAATGGCGCACTAGGCTAGATTTTAACAGCAGACAGTGCTCTATGCAAAATTTTAACAGTAGAACACGCTCTAGGCTAGTTTTTAACAGGTGATGGTGCTCTAGGTTAGTTTTTAACAGCAGAAGGCATTCTAGGCTAGTTTTTTAGACGTGACAGTGCTCAAGCCTAGATTTTTTGAATAATTATTTTTTTGGGGGGTTTTACCTTTATTGGGATAGGACAGTGGAGATTTTACAGACAGGAAAGTGTGGGGAGCTGAGATAGAAGAAGCATCGACAAAGGACCTTGAGCTGGAAATCGGTCGCCGTGAGCACCTTGGTGCTATGTGTCGACACACTAACCACTAGGCTATTGGTGCCGACAAGGCTAGAAGGTGCGCTAGACTACTTTTGAATAGCACTTATTGTGTAACGTTGTATAACTATATTCAAACAATATTCAAACATTATTTTTCAGAGATTTACAGGTAAAGGCAATTTTGCTCTCTTGAATATATGGCATGCAAGTGCTTTGTTGACAAAATATTTATGCTCAGTTCCAATTTTCTTTGTTCTCTACATGGAAGTAAAGCTACAGATCATGAACAGTAAAAGCCAGGGCTCATAGCACAAAGTCACGTGTTGCTGGTTGAATGTACAGTGGGGATTGCAGTTTCTGAAAGGTTGTAAGGGCGTATAATAAAAGTAATCGTACATCAAAAGGGCAAAACAAGGTGAAGTTGGTGGTCGGCCATCAGTGATTGGGGTCAGTGGCGTTTCACAGGTCAGCTGGGAAAAACACACAGCTCTCAGAGGGAGATAATGATCGTGGTCCCAGTCTTTCTCTCTCCTCCAGATTTAAAGGTCAGATGGTGAGTCTTGACCCAACTGTGCTCCTCTAAAGATCATCAAATGGGACGTCCAAAAAAGTCATATCCTAAAGGGCCACTGAGTAAAAGTGCACTGCAATGAGAGTACGCTATCTTCCAGTTTAGTTTTTTTTTTTAATGCCATTGAAGTTGAATTGTGAATTACAGTACATGATCTTGTCCCCGGTTAAAGTGCAGAGACAGCTGCATTTACATGACACTATTTTCAACTAAAAACTGAAGCTGTTCATAGGCTTTGGCAATGAAGGTGGCATTTCAGATATCTGAAAATGTAAACTTTTGAAATTGGGCTTCTAAGTCCAATGTTTTAAAAACTATACCACCCAAGGTAGCAAAGAATTCTGGCCCAGATTTGGCATAAAGCTGGCACAGCAGGCATCCATCTGGCACTGGCATACAGCATGTGGGCCAAACATAGCAGAGGTGGCACCATCTTTAAGGCGGCACACACGATTTGCGCCAGATGTAAAATGTAGTATTTGGCTCAGATGTTAAATTTTTTGTATGTGGGTCACGTAAGTTTGGCCTGTCTTGACCTGCATTTAAAATATATGAAAATAATTTTTGAGTAAAGAAAAAATTCTACCAATCAGGTCGTTTTCAGAATAAGCACATCTATAGCATGCTTAAAGTGCAATGTTTCATGGGTTTATCAATTTCATTGCAATCATGACACACCAACCTATCTGGCCCGGTTCAGGCCCAGTTATTATTACCTTGGCTTTGACTTGACCCAGATGTGGTCCATGTTTGGCCCTTGTCTGGAAGCCAGACTTGATCCAGTGTTGTATTGTATTTCACTGCAGCATGTGGGCCAAGCAAAACCTGATTGTGTGGGCCAGAGCTGGGCCAGAGAACTTTTATTATGTAGGCATTATCATGTCTATGTAAACTACATTTAAGAAAATTGTTTGTTCAAACTACTTATTTAAAATGAGCTGAAACAACACAATTCTTGAGTTTTTTTGGGAACAACCTAATTGTTTTATATTTAATCCACTTGAATTTGTAAAAAAAACTAATAAGTTAACTTAGTCGCTTCATGTTGTCCCAATACAAATTGATTATGTGAAACCATACATATTTTTATAGTGTACACAACAGTTTTTGGTTTTGTTTTGTTTTTAATGGTGACATTTTGTGCTTGTGTATGGAATGTTCAGTCTATTTCCATACGCAAGACTTTATCAAGTCACATCGCCAACTGCAGACCTTACATGCAGAATACAGAATGTTTAGCATGCGGCAACATCCCGCTCTCCCTCATAAAACCAATATGGAAGTAACTAAATCTGCAATTCATCAAAATTCTGCTCAATAATAGAGCAAATTTCTATTGGCCCCAGTGTTAAAATGGCCAACTTTACAGCAGAAAAAAGCTCTTTACAGCCTGGTACAAAAACTGATGTTGGTTCATATAGCTAATATTACCCTTCATGACAACTGTGAGGAGGGTGAATTATTTTTATAACTCATCCGTTTCATTTACATTAAGTTTTATTCAGTCTGCATAATTAAGGGCGTGGCCACTTGAGTGACAGCTAGGTCTCTCTGGTTGCTGTCATGTCACCTCAGCTGATTCTGGCTGATTAGCTGCTGAACTTAACAAATATATCTGTTCTGTTTTATGTGGCTTTCCACAGTCAGTTGCCTTTATGCTTTATTTCTTACAATTATCAGATAATATGGCATGCTTTGTACCTAATTATGCTCACAAACCATCATTTTGGTGGCATCTGTAGCTCCGCTCGCACCTGTCTCTTTGGGCATTTTCAGTTATCTGTGGTCAGCGCAATGATCCACAAACAAAATGGTGATGATTGGCCTGCCCACTTGTAGCTTGATTTTCTCTCCTCAGAAAACTGTGGGTGACATTACCGACACTACATCCATATTTTTTACATTCAGTAAATGGGAATCATTCAGTGCCTCACAGCACAAAGGTCCTTTTAATCCTTTGCCAGGATAAATCCTATATACTCACTATGTACATTGCAGTTGTGCTATTAATAATAATAATAATAAAAATAATAATAATAATAATAATAATAATTATAATATTAACAATAATAATTAAAGAAGGCAAGATTTATTTGGCAGGGGGGTGTTTGGGAGTTGTTGTTGTTTTTAAATATTAAAGTTTTTTTTTTTTAAATGATCCCAATATTAGAAAAATTATAACTTGCTATTTTAATATTTTCACGAAGGCTGAACACATTTAGTGTACAATGGTTGTCCTTCAGGTCAGTTTTGACCTGCCACCTATAAAAGCATTTTAACACCTCTAAGACTACTGGCAACACACATGCACACTTCACATGATGAAAGACTCCACATTGATAAGGAAAAAACTAGACATTCATAGAGTTTGTGATGAAAATGAGGTTGTTTCTTCATACTAAATAGATTCAAGGATTTAGTGTAGGCAGTTCATTTTTGACCCAAACTGCAAATTGCTTCTACATAATTCTAAGATATCAGGAGGGTTAAACTACGCTCCCTTAGCAAACCAACACAAACACCTTCATTTAGTTAAGTAGAAAAGCAAATGCTCCCTAGCAATCGATCACTATCATCAAATATTTGAGTACGCCTCTAGTTCTGGAATACATTTTTGTGTGTTGTAAATATCAACAGATGTGTGTGATTTGAGACCGGGCTGATGTGAAGCACTCAGGTGTGCTTGTGCTCCTCATCCATAAGAAAAAACATGACGATATAACGTTGCTTTCTTATCAAGAAGAAAAAACGATGGCCAAGTATTTAAAGCTGCAAGATAAACACCACCTGCTGCAAACACACAAGCAACAGTGGTTGTGATCTCCCCTTGGTCTTGTGCAGCTGTGTGTTTGCTGGATTAGAGGAATCCATTTTTCAATTGGCCCAAATGAAATTCGGCAAATTGTTTTTTTAATTGTAGCAACAGTCTGTTAACATTGGCTAAATGAGAAATAATGTGTTGAGCTAATTGAAAAACTATCAAGTCTGCCCAATCATGATATTGACCCAACTGAATATTTTCAACTGTTGTTGCTTGCATTTATATTACAAAGAAATGATATTGGTAAATTTCAATTCAATTCAATTCACCTTTATTTGTATAGCGCTTATACAATGTAGATTGTGTCAAAGCAGCTTCACATAAAAGGTCACAGTAAATAGGAACAGTGTAGTTCAGTTTATAGTGTTGAGTTCAGTGCAGTTTAGCTCAGATCAGTGTGGTTTAATAATCACTACTGAGAGTCCAAATACTGAAGAGCAAATCCAACGATGCGCAGCTCTACAGATCCCGAACCATGCAAGCCAGTGGCGACAGCGGAGAGGGAAAAAAAACTTCACTAAAGGCGGAAGTGAAGAAAAAAAACCTTGAGAGAAACCAGGCTCAGTTGGGCACGACCATTTTAATTTCTCCGCTGGCCAAACTTTTGTGCAGAGCTGCAGTCTCAGTGGCGGAGGCTGGAAGCTGGCCTCAGCGAAGACTCGTCTGTCTCTGGAGCGTCACAGGAATCAGTCTCATGTTCTCCACTCCTCCATGACCATCACAGTAGCTGCTCAGGATTCGGCCAGGTCCAGGATATAAAAAACCTTGGGATCATCTCGTCGTTGGTCTTGGATCGAATCAGTGACTCTGCATAGTCTGAGGGCCTCGGGAAGAGTATCCCCAGGTGGAAATGGAGAATAAAGAAAATAATTAGCGTAGCTGATGTTCACAGTGTATATCAACAAGATGCATAACCTGTGTGGAAGCCCCAAGTGGTGCACTAAGTGTATGCTTTACTGAACAGATAGGTCTTTAATCTAGTTTTGAATTGGGAGAGTGTGTCTGAGCCTCGGACGTTATCAGGAAGGCTATTCCAGAGTTTAGGAGCTATAAATGAGAAGGCTCGACCTCCTTTACTCGACTTTGCTATTCTAGGTACTACCAGAAGCCCTGAGTTTTGAGACCTTAAAGAGCGAGTTGGATTGTAGCGAGACAGAAGATTGGTTAGATAAACAGGAGCTAGATTATTTAAAGCTTTATATGTAAGAAGCAATATTTTAAATTCAATACGATTTGAATATTTGAATTTAAATAAATTTCAATCAACTTTAAAAAAATCAACTTTACTGAATTGTTCATTCCCCATTGACCCAAAATCCAATGAATATTAAAATATACAAAACAATGATACACTACACTCTGCCACATTTATTTATTTATTTATTTATTTATTTATTTATTTATTTTATTTTATTTCATTTATTAAGCAACGTTAAGTTGTTGTCTGATATCTACATAGTAGGTTTATGGCTTCGGTAAGTTCAAAAAATCTCCAGAAAGGGTTTAATAAGCTCATTTATTACTCCATAAAATACTCCTAGAATCAGAAGGTCCATGATTGACCATATATGGTTTGTGTCGTGAATATTAATGAGCTCTGCTCTGACCTGCTGCTCTCATACACACACACACACACACACACACACACACACACACACACACACACGCACACACACACACAGAGCATGATGTTCGCTGAACACAAACAAAAATAAACCCAATCAGAGTAACGTTAACCTATTTTGCTCACCAGATCTGTTGTGGATAAAGGCTAAATTAGAATTAATATTGACAAAAAAGAGTGATAGTGATGTATTGCATTGCATTTTGAAGCTAAATTAACAAAGAGAACAGTCAGGACTTAGTATCAATCACTGCCTGAACATATGATAGTTGAGCTGAGTGATTTGATGCGATTTAGCAGTCTGCATGTGTTTGTTGAAACACACACATCAAATTTCACATGATAAATTAACGAAATATGCAACTCAACATACCTTACGACTCTTCTGGGCGGAGATGAATAAACGTATAATCTGTAAATCTTGCATCCTGAGGCAAGTTTGAAACATGTCTCATGCTGTCATTGCCCTTTAATGCACAGTAAACAATTTGGCGCTCACCTTTTTAAAATAAAAGTCCCACATACATAGTAAGTGAAATTTACACTTAAAATGGGGGGAAATTATCCCCGTTGTATTACTAGAAAACGTTTGGCTAATATTAATATTAATCATTAACATGAAAGATTTCAGAGATTTTTTTTATGATCTCAGAGCTGCATTTGAGTCGGTGTGCTCTCTGTGATGTCAGCTGCTCGTCAGGTTCGGATGAACGACCTAAAGTAGGCATACATGCAAATGAGGATGGCATGGCCTGTGATTCTTGTCACAGTTTGTTTTGTCAACTGATTGGCTCATTGTCTAGCGGGGTTTTACACTAGTGGAATTGACATGAGAACGAGGAAACAGTGGTATTGAGGCTCACAGTGTGTCCATTTCCATATACGTATCTTTTATTATTCTACTATGCCTTGGTATACTCAGATTTCCATTATAGGGCACATTTAATACATTGAACATTTCTGCTTTAAGTATACATGACAATATAACGTTGCTTTATTGTGAAGAGGGAAAAAAAAACACTGGCTAAGTATTTAAAACTGTAAGATAAACACCACCTGCTGCAAACACACAAACAACAGTGGTTCTGATCTCCCCTTGGTCTCGTACAGCTGTGTGTTTGCTGGATTATTAGAATCCGTGTTTGCTCTAGGTTTATCCTGAGAGATGCAGAGAGCAAATAAAGGAACAGATGCAGAGAGAAACTGAACGTCTCTGAATACCCATGATTCCACAATCAAACACAGAACTCTCAGTATGTTAGCAAGTGCCTCTCAAAAGCCAAATAAGATGCTTGCTTTTCCCATTTATCAGCTTTTTGTGTGTTTGTGGATCAGGTGATGTAGGCTGTACTGTATGGAGCTTGTCAGAATTATCATTTCACAGCCTGTAATTTTGCGTTCTGCTCTGTCACGCAGTGGGCCCTTCAAAACAATGCAGGCATCTCTTTTCTGTTGCATGCTGGGATATGTTAGTGACCGTGCTCACCTCTGCCAGTCACTATATAGTCCAGTTTTCAGACTGTGCACAGATCTAAAGGAACATCTAATGGGTATTATCTTGTATGTTTACTTTTTTCATTCCTTCTTTGCTTTCAGAATGTAATGGAGGGTTTTTCTTTGTTCAAAATACTCATGATTGTATAATAGTTACACAGCTGCTTTCTGTAAATTGTGATCGGTTTTTCATCAGGAACTGCAGTATTGTTTTAGCATAAATATGCATTTGCCATATTGTATTAAGTTAATAGTGATTGTCTTTCTTGAATGAAATATTCCATTTAAAATAACTCACTTTTGAGTTGATGAAGATGATCAAAGTTTGGTCTCTTTTTAAAGACGTTTGGCAGATTTTTTTGCTGAAGTGAAAAAAAGATAAAGTATGCATTTTTGTATATTATATATTTTTAAAAAATATGAATATGAATATATAAAATAAATATTCTTATTATTTGGATTTGGAAATGTTTTACTAGAAGATTAACAGAGGTGATATTGTATTCTGATGTAAAATACTGAGAAGCCTTTCGTTTTGTTCATTTGTTTGTTTGTTGGTTTATGTTAAATCTGACACATGGAAAGTGTATGTTATTAAGAAAATAAAAAGGAAAGAAATATTTTAATTATTTATTTATTATTTATTTTTTTATAAAAACAAGGTTTCAAAAATGACATGAATCAAAGTTGTGTTTTAAATTTGAAGTTAGTATCTAAACAAAGTTCAAACGTAAACCAAAATGTAAAATTAATCAATAGTAATAATAAGAGTCAAATAAGTGAAGATGTACTATATAATATTTTTGTTTCAAATAAATAACGTTCTTTTGAAGTTTTAAGTTATCAAAGTACCTTAAAACAAACAAATGGCATATAAACTACCTGACAAAAGTTTATCACCTGTCCAAGTATATGAACAACAAATAATAACTTGACTTCTAGTTGATGAAAGCCTTCTTCATCTTAGCCCAGACATGCTCAATAATGTTCATTTCTGGTGACAAGGCTGGCCTGGAACACCTTGACCTTCATTGCTTTCAGAAACTTTGATGTGGAGGCTGAAGTATGAAAAGGAGCCTATCCTGCTGAAGAAATTCACGGTGGTTTGTAATGTAATGGGCAGCACAAATGTCTTGATACCTCAGGCTGTTGATGTTGCCATCCACTCTGCAGATCTCTTGCACACCCCCATACTAAATGTAACCCCAAACCATGATTTTTTTCTTAACCAAACTTGACTGATTTCTCTGGGAATCTTGGGTCCATGCGGGTTCCAATAGGTTTTCTGCAGTATTTGTGATGATAGGGATGCAGTTCAACAGATGATTCACCAAAAAAGTCTACTTTCTGCCACTTTCCCAATGATCAACTAGAAGTCAAGTTATTATTTGTTGCTCTTACAACTGGGATTGACAACAAGACTTTTGTCAGGTAGTATAATAACAAGGACAACAGCAACCTTTTTATATCACCTTTAAAAGTAGCATCAAAAATTATTTTACATATAACAAAGTGCATAAAAACTAGACAAAAACAAATTCTAGATGAGTTTGAAATAACATAAAAATCACATAAATGTTCAAGTGATGATTTAAAAATACTTAGGGATTCTACATTCCAAATAATAATGGGCAAACAATTCCGCTATAATAAATGTTCATCAAGGATCAAGTCTATGTCAAAGCAATATTTACTTTATTGTGGTGGTATGGAGAGACCCCCTCTCATGATTGTGAAGCGCTTTGGGTGTATGGCCATACACAATAAATGCGCTATATAAATCCACATTACTTACTTACTTCATACAATACATTTAAATAGATTCAAATAATATTGAGTGTTATTGACTTTTTCAAAACCATTCAAAATTCATACCAACACAAACATTTTGAGTGTTTAAACATTGTGTTGTACTAAAGTTGATGTGTGTCTATTTCTGTATTTTTATGTAGAGTACTTGAACACACCATCTGTGTGCAAAACTCTCTCTAACAGCCAGTTTTCCTCCACTTTAACCTTACACTCCTTATCACCGCTTTAAGGCAGAAATTAGTGGGTATTTTCTCATCTTTCTTTCATCTGATGTTTTTTCCGAAGTCAATTTCAGCATCAGCCGCTCTCCGAGGTGTTGCCCTGTACCTGAGGGCATTAACCTCAATATCCAAAAGACTGTAGGAGTTTGTATTAAACTTTAAAGAACGCAATACCAGCAAAACAAAGTCTATATGCAGCATGACCTTCCAAACAAAACAGAATACATTGTATTTTTCCATATAAAGTTGAAGTCAAAATTATTCGCCCTCCTGTGAATTTGTTTTCTTTTTCAAATATTTCCCATATGATGTTTAATAGAGCAAAGAATTTTTCACAGTATTTCCTACAATATTTTTTTTTTTCTTCTGGAGAAAGTTTTGTTTTATTTCAGCTAGAATAAAAGCAGTTTTTAATAATTTTGTTACCATTTTAAGGTCAATATTATTACCCAGCTAAAGCAATTTTTTGATTGTCTACAGAACAAACCACTGTTATACAATGACTTGCCTAATTAGCCTAAATTAAGCCTAATTAACCTAGTTAAGCCTTTAAATGTCACTATAAACTGTCTTGAAAAATATCTAGTAAAATATTATTATCACAATCACCAGTGATCTAATTCTTACAGATCCTCAATTTTCCTCAATATTAAGTAGCCTACATAAAGTTCAGTCCTGCATCCTCTCCTTTTAAGTTCAGACTTCGCAGGTTTGATATGAAAAACAAATTCCTGAGGACACGTCAGGTAAATCTTTAAAGGGAACAGTGTACTTTATAACCTCATTCACTTCACCCTGGCTAAGTTGTTTCACTTTCTTAACAATAAAATGAAAACGTGATATAAGGAACTGCCTATTTTCATTTTGATATTAGCACTTTAACAGTCACCAAGAAAGTTGAGGCGTCATTGTGTAGCTACATATTTATATGACCGTCATCTTCACTGTATGCATATTTATAACAAAACGGAGCCAATAACATTACTGCCGTATTGAAAATATGAAACATACCCTCTCTTTTGCTGAATATCAGTTTTAATAATCAATAATGGCCATTATAAAAGTATAACATACAAAAAGTTTGTACAATGTAGGAAATAAATGCAAGCAATCAGTCAAATGTGCAGAATCAGTGTTCGCCGTTACATTAATTAATATATTAACTTATCTTTGCGCTCAGCCAAAAGACGTTACCTGAGAACAAGTAATAAATTCAAAACACCAAAGTCGGGGAGTATGTTGTTAGATATAGACAAAAAGCTGAATTCAATATCACGTACAACAACTATAGTGAGAGTAGATCCAGTGGTAGATCCTTGATGAGCAGTCCGACGTGCACAGCTCTCATCGCTGCAGTGCATGCCAGAGTGTATGTATGATCACGTGATGTGCATTTCAGTGGTATAGTGTGGACGGAGAGTTGTTCAGAAATGCTAGGTGAAACGCCAGTGTGGACGTGGATCCTTTTCATTCTAAACACGTTTTAAAACTAAAATGTTTTAGTGTAAACGGCGCCTCATACTGCCGTCCCACAGGCCATTAGCGGCCCCCTCCTCCTCCCTCCGGCCCGCAACTGACGTCAAAACTATAACGAGATTCGGCCCAACAAAACATATATTTTGAATCACCACCCCCATCTACTGAACATTTAAAGTACTGTACTATATATTCAGGTTACTTTCGGTTTCTCTCAGTGTGTGGTCGAGAGTAACGCACATGCAGATTATTTCTGGGGCTGACGTTGAAATATATGTCCGTAAGTGCTCTGTTTTTACTAAAACTCTATTTTTGTAAATATTCAAGGCTCATTTGATTATAATCAGTTTTATACCACCTGTATTGTGTTGTACAAACACCTCATGGATTACAAGTTATATTGGTGGTGTACAATGGTAATTTTGCTAATATTCGATTCAAATGGTCTCATTTAATAGATTTTCCTCATATGCTTATTAAGATTTGTATGAAAAATGTGCATTAGTAAAATGTTACTGCTGGCTGAGTTAAACATGTTAAAGTAAATGTGAATATGTAAATACTTTCCCCCTCTTTGTTGTAGTTTTACAAAAAAGAATGATATTGAGAAGAACAATTGCTTTCTGCTGTATTACACATCTGCTAAACTTTTGGTTAAGCAACAATTTATTGGGACATTATTATTATTATTATTATTATTATTATTATTATTATTATTATTATTATTATTATTATTATTATTATTATTATTATTATTATTATTATTATTATATTATTATTATTATTATTATTATTATTATGCCTATTATTAAATGGTAGTATTTTCATAACAATTTAAACTAGTCCTTCTATATGTACAACAAGAAACCAAATAGAGCTTTGATACTCTGGGGAAGAATGTCCAAGTGCATCAGGTTTCCTATTTTTTCTTGTGCTTGAATGTTAATACGGCCCTCCTATAAATTATCTGTCACCGAAATGGCGCCCGCCAATTTGAGTTTGAGACCCCCTGATTTATACACTTCACACACACACCGAGGCTGAGTCCAGTTTCCGGTAGCAATTCTAAGCATGTAATCCAGTCTAGACTTTCTGTGTATAGATCCTTGCCTTGTTTTCCGTATCTTGATTCTCTGCCACCTAGTCTATTTGCCTGTTTAGACTATGACTTCACATAGGATCGGATACTTTTGTTTTGTTCCTGTGTTGACCATTGCCTGCCTGACCATTCTCTGTTGAATAAAGTACTGCATGTGTTTCCTCAACTCTTTTGGCAGCGCCTGAATGTTACAATTATGTACTGTCAACATGGCAAAAATAAAGGAATTCGGTTATTTGAAATGAGTTATTGGAACTATTATGTTTAGAAATGTGTTGAATAAATCTGTAAACTGAACATGGATAAAAATAGGGGGGCTAAAAATTCAGGAGGGTTTATAATTCTGACTTTAACTGTAGATAGAAAGTTGCGACATAAACAAATACTTCAGTAGTATAGTTTATCTCTTATTCATTATTGAGTCTTCATAATCGTCATAATTAAATTATGTTCGCTTGTTTAATTATGCAGGACCATCATGGGTATTTGCACAACGGGCCATTAAGGTAACAGACGCAGAGTTGCATTCTCAACTCCTGAATACTTTGATAGGCCCATGAATGATTCAGAGAAGCGCGGCAGAAACGCAGACCCCAGGCATTAGTCTTGATTAGTTTTTGGTTGTGTTGGAGACCTAATTAGAGTCCAACACTGGCCTTCACCTGTTACGGGATCACTGTCGATTCGCAGCACTGCTTTATCTCCCACTGGCAGCTTGAGATGTGTGGGGAACATGGCGTTTCAGTCAGAGTTCATTTGAGGTGAGCGTTGTGGTTTTTCCCAGCAGTCCTGTTTCACTAACCTGAACCATTTTGATGGATGGATGAGACAAATTATGCGGTGTAATGCATGAACTGGACTTTTGGGCTTGCTTTTGCTATAAATAGGCAAATGAGACACTGCGTGGGTAAAGAATTGTATGATATCATTGCAATTTTTAATATATGTCAGTACAATATATTGTATATATTGTGTAAATCTATATATTTAGATTTAATTATTCCTAATAATGCATGAGTTGTATCATATTATTCCAATTGACTAGTTAATATGTCTGTATAAACAGTTAAAGTCACAATTATTAGAATTACTGAAAAAGATCTTCTCTCTGTTAAACATATATTGGGAGGAAAAATGAGGGGGGCTAATAATTCTGACTTTAACTTTATATATATAAATATATATGTGTGTGTGTGTGTGTGTGTGTGTGTGTGTGTGTGTGTGTGTGTGTGTGTGTGTGTGTGTGTGTGTGTGTGTGTGTGTGTGTGTGTGTGTATATATAAATATAAATATACCATGTCTCAAAAAAACAAGCAATAATATATCACACAAAAATAAGACTGCTTATCGTACTACAGGAATAAGAATGACTTTGTACAGGAATAGTGTAGAATCCTTTTATTTACTTTCCTTGGCAATGACATAATGATGACATATTTATTTTTAGCTCCAAAAGGCTTAAATAAAAATTGTGTATTTGGATGAAGATAAGAGTTAGATCAAAGGTTTACGAGAACTGAAAGGCTACAGTGCTTAACGTTTCTGTGTGGACAAAAGGTGGATTGGATTACTTGGCGAAAATTGATCACACTAGATCAGTATGTGGTGTGGCAGGGAGTGGTTGTCCACGCACTGCCCATACTGTTGAAAATATCAACACTGTCAAAGACATGGTACTGAGCCAAGAAGACGCACAACACACCGATCGCACTGTCCGACATATTGCATGGGAGTCTGGCAATTAATGACTCTGATATGTAAACGTTGCTTTATTTCTGTGTGTGCTAATTTAGTTTGCAAGTAATAAAAATAAAACGTTCTGTCAATATTTGGGTTATCACGTCACAACTGACAATGGAGTTTTGGATCCAAATGGAGGATTTATTACACAGAGAATGGTCAGGCAGGCAATGGTCACAATCAGGGGCAAACAGTAACATACAGGCAAATCCAGAAGTGTGGTTAATAACAGGCAAGTGGACGATCCAGGCGGCAAACAACATAAAACACATAAACAAATCAAAGCAAAGATGAGTACAAGGCAAGGCAAGGCAAGGCACGCAAAACGTTCGCTTGACAGCTTACAAGAATTAGCAACGTGTGTGTTTGAAAGGCGTATAAAAAATCTGAGTAATTAGTTATGAACAGCTTCAGCTATGTCTGTTTGCAATCATGGGAGATCTAGGCCAGGTGTGTGAGTGAAGTGCATCATGGGATTTGTAGTGCAGTGGAATATGTGAGTATTGAATGGGCCTGCAAGAGCAATACTGCTAATGATCATAACAATATATATTATATATAACATATATATATATATATATATATATATATATATATATATTATATATATATATATATATATATATATATATATATATATATATATATATATATTATATATATATATATATATATATATATATATATATTATTATTATTATTATTATTCATTCATGTATAGAAAATTTTGTTTATTTATTGTTCAATTAAATGAATGTTAAAATACATTACAAACATATTTTTAAAAGGGGAAAATTATTTAAAAATTATCAAAAACACAACCAATTATTTAATGTGTAACCAAATTACCTAAAGTGTAAACATTTAAAGTATATTCTAATATATTAGTGAATTTTGGAGATTGTTCTACTTATTTAATGTGTCAATTCAAACATCTTATTTCTGTGCTTCTTTATTCCCTCTATTTCATGATGAATTGTGTTGGCTCATTGTGTTACTGGAAAAGACTAAGTCACATTTCTTCAAACCAGTCCCTTTTGATTTCATACTGTATCGAGGCTCTGTGTTTCTGAGGCTTTTTCACATTCCTCATCAATTGCTGATGCAATGGCAATATTTTTCACAAAGGTCTTTTAGATTTTGCCGATGCATTAACTCATAGAAAAAGAACTCGACTAAGGAGTTTTCGAAGATTAACTCTAGCTCTATCATGATTCCTATTCCACTGCTGTCTCCTTGATGAAGTGAGAGAGCAGAATGAGAATCGCTTGCCTTAGGATTGTAGCACAGGTGAATTGTAGGAGATTGATTCACAGACGTTGAGCAATTGAATCATATTGCTGAGGTACAGTTGGAGGTCACATCTTCACTTTAAAGCGAACAATCAGAAAGCAATAAGGAAGAGAAAATAATAAGTGTGTACTGTGTTAACGAGCCATATTTATCAATAAATATTTGCTGACAAATAGTGAATGAGCACAATAATTGCACATCAGTCATTTATCAGTAATGGCCATCGCTGTTATTTTTAGCACAAATGCTAAAGCCATCAACGAGCTCTTTTTTCCCTAATGGAGGTGTTTCATTGTAGTTACTAGGCAATTTGTTCTGTAATAAAAAGCTTTTAGAATTATTCAGGAGTTAATTGTGTGTGATATTTTTGGTTATGCTTCAATAACAGTTGCTTGATTGCCACAAGACCCATTTTAGAGGTATTTGATCATTATTAATAAGGCATTGATCTCAATTTCCCAAAGTTTAAGTGTTTTAAAAAGGTAAATCAGTCACAGTTCCAGCGGTTATGGGTATATAATCATGCTTGATGCAAAGATAAGCTTTGACTTTCACCCTAATGCACTGTGTGAAGGCTGTGGTTGGTGGCTATATGTAAGTGTATAAATCCCCGCAGGCTGACCTCATTGTATAATGTCGACACAGTATTGATTACACATAAGCGAGTCAAATCAATAAGCTCCTCAGGTTGCACAGTTTAATTACTTGGCCAAATCAAACACAACTCTCTGGCTTTAAACCACATTAGAAAAACATAACCACGAATTACAAATGTTATTGCAATAAAAGTGGGATGTTGTAACAGCCTGTCGTGTGAGTTCATATTGTGTCTCTGGTGGATAGTAGTGTCGTAGTAAAGACCACTTAAATCGAGACCAAGGCAAGGTCAAGAGTGTTTTAAGACTGATACAACACCAAGACTTTAGGGAGTAGAGACCAATACAAGATCAGACTTGGCTGACTTAAAATCAAGGCCAAGAATTTGGTGGATTGAAACCAAGAGTGTGTCAAAACCAAGGTTTTAATGGGTGTTGACTGAAATAAGATAAAATTTGAGTTGAGACCAATACTTTGAAGGGTTTAGTCATGGCCAAGGCCAGAGTGTTTCAAGACCAACACAAGATGTGGTTGAGACCAAGAGAAAACCAGAATTATTTAAGATCAATAAAAGATCAAGACTTTGAAGAGACCAGGTTGAGATCATGTCAAAGTGTAGACCAGAGTGTGTCATGACCAACACATAACCACAACTCATAGAGGTTGGTTCAGATCAAACGAGACCAGAATTGATTAAGACCAACAAAAGACCAAAACTTAAGCAGATGAAGACCTGGACCTGTCTACGTCAAGACCAAGAATTTGGCAGGTTGGGAACAAGGCAAGACGTAGACCAAAGTGCGTCAAGACCAACACACAACCAAGACTCTGAAAGGCTGAGAGCAAAACAAGACCAAGTTTCGACCAATACTTGAATCCAATAGAAAACCAAAACTGAAGTGTGCTGAGTCCAAGAAATTGAGGGATTGAGACCAAAGCAAGACCAAAATTGTGAAGGGTTGAGATCAAAGTTTTAGAACCAATGCTTGAATCCAAGAATAAACACAAGATGGAAGTGTGCCGAGTCCAAGACTTTGAGGGATTGGGACCAAAACAAGAACAAGACTGTGAAGAGTTGAGACTGAGACCAGTTCTTTGATACCAAGACAAGACAAAGAATGGTGTGTCTTGAGAACAATAAGAGACCAATACATTGGAGATTAAAATCAATAAAAAGACCACAAAACAGCTTTTGTCAACACAAGATAAGACTTTGAGACTCTGAAGGGTTCAGACCCAACCATAACTAACACCAGAGTGTTGTAAGACCAACACAAGACCAGAATTGGTTGACATTAACACTTTTATGGAGGGTTGAGATCTAGACAGGGCAAAGACATAAAGGGCTATTCTTAAAGGGTTAAGACCAAGAGTTATTTGTGTAGTTGAGACCAAGACAAACCAGAATTGATTAAGATCAACTAAAGACCAAAATTTAGGCAAGTTAAGACCAAGACCAGTGTATTGAGACCAAGAATTTAGCAAGTTAAGTCAAGACATAGACCAGAGTGTGTCAAGACAAGAACAACAATTTTAAGGGTTCAGACCAAGACATTGGTGTGTTGAAATCAAAACAAACATGAGACTTTAATGTGTTATAACCAAAACTGAAGTGTTTCGAGAGAAAAGACTTTAAGGGATTGAGACCAAAAACAGAATCACCACCAGTGGTGTGCCAAGACCAAAACAAGACCAAGACTTGAGGAGTTGACACAAGTTAAGAATCAATACTTTTAGACAGAAGACAAAGACCAAGAGCAAAGTGTGTTGAGAACAGACAAGATTAATACATTGGAGAGATGTAGAGTGTACATTGGGAGAGACCAGTGTTTGTCAAGACCAAGATTTTGAAGGTTTGAGACCAAGTCCAATCAAGACCAGTATGTGTGAGATCAAGACAAGACCCCAAGCAATCCTTCCTTAATTCTTGATTGTATTAAACCAGGAATATTCATCCAATCACCGTAATATGATGATATCTAATAAACAAGAATTGCATCTGAATGTATTAACAGCAGATGTGGTGTCGAAATCTGTATTGAATAACATATCCTAGTCTAAAATTAGATAAAGTACCAAGACAAGACCTTAAAAATGGTCTCAAGACAAGTCTCAAGTAGTACAACACTAGTATAAGTGATGGATGTATACATTTTCAAATAAGGAAACCTCTCTCACATGTGTTTTCTTTGTGTTCTCTTACAGTGGCAAACATCCTGTGGAGGAGGAAGGTAAGCATGGTGTTTCGATACAATATTATGTGTTAATGCTGAAGTTAACCTTATTTCTGTGGATCTGAGCCCTGAACGAGTCTATATTGTCATACTATAGGTCTGGGATGGAAACATGTTCTATGTGTTTTATGAGGATGGTATTAAAGTTATCCAGCCGGTGGCCTGTGAGCATTCAGAGGCACATCAAGCCCAGCGAGAAGCTTCTTGGCCTGCAGGTAAGCTGTCGTATAAAGACATTTTCCAGTACTTGTAAATGTTCAACATAAACCCTCTGTTTTCCCTCCTGCATGATTTAACCCTAAGCAGAATGCAGATTTTATGAATGTGATTTATTTATCAGCATCTCTGCATATTCGTTTTACAAGAAACAGACGAATGCTAGCTTCTTTCTTTCTTTCTTTTTCTTTCTTTCTTTCTTTCTTTCTTTCTTTCTTTCTTTCTTTCTTATGCCATCCATTACCTCCATCTTTTAAGCTTTATTTTATTCACTTTTCTTCATTGTCCCTTCTCTCTTTTCATCAGTTCAGTCATCCATCTATTTATCCATCTTTTCTTGATTTTTATCTTTTCTTGCTTTCCATGCACCCATCCATCCATTCATTCTTCATTTCTCCCTTCATTTATCCTCTTTCCTTCTTAAATTTTCTTCTTCCTATCCATCCATCCATTTGTAATTTATTCAATTTTTGCCCAGCTCTCCCTTCCTCCATCTATCTATCTGTCCATCCATCCATCATCCATCCATCCATCCATCCACCCACCAACCCACCCGCCCATCCATCCATCCATTTGTAATTATTCCATTTTTTCCACCCAGCTCTCCTTTCCTTCTATCCACCCATCCATTCATCCATTCATCCATCCATTCATCCATTATTTTGCTCTTTTGTTTTTGTTTTTGCTTTCCATGCCCCCATCCATTCGTCCCTCGTTCCTCCCTCCTTCTTTGGTCTTTCTTTCTTACATTTTCTTCTTTCAATCCCATCCATTTTGTATTTACTTTACTCATCCATCCCTCCTTTCTTTTTCTTTCCATCCATTCATCCATCCTTTGTTTTTTTTTGCTTTCATTTTTTTCATTCTATTTTTTTATTTAATTTACCCATTCATCCATCCTTTCCTTTCTTCTGTTTTGTTGCCATGCATCTATTCCTCAAACCACCCATTTCTTATTTTTTCTTAAATTTTCTTCTTTTCATATCCATCAATTTTTTTGTTCTACCATCTATCTCTCTCATTGATCCATCTATCCATCCACCCATCTCTAAATTTTTTTCTTTCTTTGTTACATTTGTTTCTTTATATCCATTCATCATTTATACACATATGTTCCTCTATCTTTGCCATCTTTCTTTCATCCATCCATTGCTTTTCATACACCTATGCATCCCTCCCTCCCTTCTTTTCTGTTTTCTTCTTTTTCTTAAATTTTCTTCCCATCTATTCATCAGTCCATTCATGATTTATTTATTTACCCATCTATCCCTTCTTCTCGCTATCCTTCCATGTTTTTCTTCTTTCTTCTTCCTCCTTCCTCCTTTCTTTCTTTCTTTCTTCTTTCTTTCTTTCTTTCTTTCTTTCTTTCTTCTTCCTCCTTCCTCCTTTCTTTCTTTCTTTCTTTCTTCTTCCTCCTTCCTCCTTTCTTTCTTTCTTTCTTCTTCTTTCTTCTTTCTTTCTTTCTTCTTTCTTTCTTTCTTTCTTTCCATGCACCATCCATTCCCACCAATCTCTCCTTTCCTTCTATCAATTCTTTCATTCATCCATCCATCTATCCATCCATTCATCCATCCATCAATTTATCATTTATTCTATTTTCCCACCAATCTCCTTTCCTTCTATCAATTCTTTCATTCATCCATCCATCCATCCATCCATCCATCCATCCATTCATCCATCCATCCATTTATCATTTATTCTATTTTCCCACCAATCTCTCCTTTCCTTCTATCCATCCATTCATCCATCCATCCATCCATCCGTCCATTCATCCACCCCTTCCTCCATTTTTGCCCTTTCTTTCTTACATTTTCTTCTTTCAATCCATCCATTTTGGATTTACTCTACCCATCCACCCCTCCCGTCCTTCCTTCTTTCTGTCCATGCATCCATCCATCCTTTGTTGCTTTTTAGTTTTTTCTTGTTTTTCATTCACCCATTCATCAATTTATCCAGCGCTTCAGTTTTCTTCTTTCTTTCTTACATTTCTTACATTTTCTTTCCCATGTATTCATCTCTTCATTCTTCCATCCCTCCGTTTTTATCTTTCTTTGTTACATTTTTTCTTCACATCCGTCCATCCATCCATCCATCCATCCATGTATAATTATTACATTTTCCACCCATTCTTCTTTCCTTCTACCATCCATGCATTCATCCATTTGTCAATCTTTTTTGCCCTCCTTGCTTCCATGCAGCCATCCATTCATCCGTCTCTCCCTCTTTTTTGTTTTCTTTCTTACATTTTCTTCATTCAATCCATCCATTTTTAATTTAATTTGCCAATCCATACCTCTTTTCCTTCCTTCCTTCCTTCCTTCCTTCCTTCCTTTCTTCCTTCCATCCAACCTTTCTTGCTCCTTAGGTTTTTTTCTTGTTTTCCATGCACCCTTTTATCAATTTATCCATCCCTCCATTTTTTTCTTCTTTCTTTCTTACATTTTTTTCATCCATCCACCAAATTTTTAATTCACCCATTCATCCCTCTCATTCATCCATCTATCCATCATTATCATTTTTCTTTCTTTGTTACATTTTCTTCTTCACATCCATCTATCATTTATTCCATTTACACATACATTTCCCTTTCCTCCTTTTTTCCTACCTTCCATCCATCTGTTCTTGCTTTCCATGTTTCATCCTTTCCTCTTTGTTTTTCTTCTTTTTTCTTATATTTCTTCTTCTTATCTTTCCTTCCACCCATTACTTATTTTACTTACTCATCCATCCTTGCTTCTTGCTACCATTCCTTCTTTGCTATTATCAATATACAATTTCTTTCTTTCTTTCTTTCTTTCTTTCTTTCTTTCTTTCTTTCTTTCTTTCTTTCTTTCTTTCTTTCTTTCTATCTTTCTTTCTTTCTTTCTTCCTTCCTTCTACCCACCCATCTATCCATGCATCCATGTTTCCATCTGCTCCCTATCTGAACAAACAGCAGCAAAGCTTTTCCTCTCTTGATATGAACAGTAATTTAACCCCATGGAGTTTGAATCTCTGCACTATCTCCTCTCTCCATCATTTTACATCTCTTAACTCCCTCTAAACTCTGCATATCATTCTCGACTCTTTCTGATAGGCAGCTGCTAGACCCCGCTCGCGTTATTAAATGATTGCTTTGCTCTGTTTCTGCTGCTACACTGGAGCTGGTATTGCTGATGAGACAGCTGTGTTGTTTGGAGCTCCGGGCAGTGAGAGCTTCAGTCTCCCAGCCTCCAGAGAGCCAGCAGGCCTCTATTAGGACATCAATCAAATGCCAGGCCATAACGGCAAGCCCCAGTGCAACCCTGTCTAGGGAAGACATTTAGAGAGCATTACGATATGTTTTTCCTATGTTCCGCTCATGGGAAATCAACTGTCACCATGTACTTCCTCTGTTTTAAATACATATTGATCCTTTACGAGTTTACGAATTATGGTTACAGTTATGGGCTGCTGAGTAGATGGTCAATGAAAATAGGGAACTACCATGTCCCTTTTTACAAGATGTAAAATAAGTCTCTGTTGTCTCTAGAGTGTGTATGAAGTTTTTAGCTCAAAATACCACACAAATAATGTTTTATAACTCTTTGAAACTGCCAGTTTTATAACTTTAAAACCTAAGCCCCGATCAAATCACACAATTTTATTTTGTCGGTTATGAAAGTCACTATGTCAGATTATGCAATTTTGTCTTGATCAAATCTTGACTTGTCATGGGTAACAAATGTGCCAGACTACACGTTCCTTCACCATCAGTCATCCCGTGACGTTTACGACAAGTGTTATATCCCCAAAACAGGCACCAAGTGTTGCTATAAATTATTTCTTAACTTATTAATTTCAATTTTTTTATCTTATGTCAACCTCAATAAACATCCATGCTTTCTGACAACTACGCTACATTATTTAAAGGCATTCGTTATGACATGATAGGATCAACGTGTATTTCCTTTTTAATATTAAGATATTTTCTTTAAAATCGAAATGTATATTTTCCAGCCATGGGTTGCTTATTAAACAATCCCTCGCCTAAAGTTTCCGGGAGTGAGACGGAGAAAATGAAGCACATCCACACAAGAAAAATCTGATGATCAAGAGAAAATAATGACATATATTTTTTTTTAAATGCATATTTACTGCTATTTAATATATGACATAATATATGACAGAGGTTTGTGATACAACAATTACAGTGAAGCAATAATTAAATACTTATTCTCCATCAAGCGAAACAAATCATCCACCTGCACAGCTGAGTAGTGGACGGGCACAAACAAAAAATAATTAGTATATTTTTCTTGAAAAATTTAAAACAAATTTCATTTGGTATAATTTTGTATCTAAATTTTTATGTTTTTTGTTGGTCAGCTATCTACTAGATAAACAAGAATAACGAATAACATCTGAAGTGCTTCAAAACCAGTCCACTATATGCTTAAGCGGCAAAGCGCAGACTGGTTTGTTAAATAAATAAATAAAATCTAGCCTAAATAAGTGAAATATTCACAGTTTCAGAGAAACTTATATTAAACTGTTTTCATTTTAATGACAAAATCATCTATTGCTGTTGAGTTTCAATTTAATTGTTATAATCAAGTAATTGGAATAAGAAAGGCAGGCTTTTACAATGTATTAGTACCACTGAACATGCTCCCAGATTACCTCGGAAGAACAAACTTGGTTGGAAGGCTGAGAGAACTCAAAAACTCATTGTGAGAATGCAGATGTCTGCATACTTGTGCCAGTCTGTCAGATAAAATTGCTTAAAACACCTTCATATTTTAGATAAAGTAGTTAAAGTTTGCATAAACAAGGATTGATCTTCTCCACCCGAGACCCACCCATAAGTAAATAGCTAAGTTAACGGCAGCACTCAGAGATATAACTAAGAAATTATGCGCTCCTATTGTCCAGTGTCACTCATGTGACGGAACTGTGATTAAACCTGCTAGACTTCCTGTGATGGTGTTGTGAGGCATCGCAGGCATGGTATCGGTTGTGGTGTAGGCCACATTACATGAGAAAAAATGATTGAGTCTTGTGTCATGACGCTTATTTGTTATTATACGACTCTCCACAACACCCTACATCAAGGAAATTGTGCCGAAATCATGTGATCTGACGAGGGCTTTAGGCTTGGATACTGATTGTGCCACCTTGGTGACTGTCACTTTAATTCAAATGAGGTTGTGCTTTTTTTAAAAAAAGGGAGGATCTACAAATGCCTGTGTCAGCATAGTGGCATAGTGACTTATGTCCTTTGCTAATGAGGGAGAGTTCATCAATAATGGGCAGGGCTAATGTGAATCAAAGCATTTCTGCAGACTGTTTTAATCAAATGTGATTATAATTATTATTATAATATTTTATTAATATTATTAATTATAATAATAATATAATAATAATAAAATATATAACTTATTTATTAATGTTTTTATTATGTATGATTATACTATTTAACTTTATTGTTTGGTCCTGGTAGTAAAAACCTTAACTAATGGACCATTATTTTAAAGTGTTACCAAAATTCTTACTTGAGTTTTCTGAGAATGTCGCTGGAGCAGACGCGTCCAGTCACATCAGTCTGTTTCTTCATCTTGATTGTCGACGACAGTCCTTGAGTAGCCCAGTCAACAGCATCACCACTGGAGACACCGCTTCTTCACAGTCTCAGTGGCCATCAATCACACATCTCTCACCTCTTTAACCACAGATCCGCCAGCCTCGGGCCTGACAGACTCTCGCTGTCTGACAGAGTTTACCTTCGCCATCACGCCTCTGCCCACTATCAGTCTCTTCCTCTGCCAGAGACGCTGCTTTCTTTTTTATTTATGTAGCATTGTGAACGCTGCACTGTAAAAAAAAAATATAAAAGTTTACAATTTCCATATTTTGTGATTTACAAGAGTTTTCTGTTTATTTACTGTTGTGAACTGCATTCCTTGATCTCTGCTCTGTCGACTTTTGAAGTTGAAAATTCAACTCTACAGTTTAACGAAGTGACCCAATAGCGTTTTGTTTTTATCACGGCTCTGCCAGTGAGAGTGGTTGAGCTCAAGCACATCAAATATAAAAGCAAATGAGAAGCATATTGAAGAGGGCGGGGCATGTCAGATATTAGAGAGCATTAGATTGGTCCGAAGATTTGCACACAACTAAACAGATGTGTGTTAAGTCTTTGTTTGAATGTGCCTAATGTTGGAGCACATCTGATCATTTCTGGAAGCTGATTCCAGCAGCAAGGGGGGGGGGGGGTTAGTAGCTGTAGGCCGATTCACCCTGCTTTGACTGAACTCTTGGAGTTTCTAATTTATTTGATACTAATGATATGATATGGTTTGTATTCAGTGAGCCTATCTCTAATGTATTGAGGTCCTAGGTCTTTAGTGATTTATAAACAAGTAATAATACTTTAAAATCTATTATGAATGTAACTGGGAGCCAGTGTAAAGACCTGAGGTGTGATGTGCTCTGATTTTCTGGTTCTGGTCAGAATCCTGGCCGCAGCATTCTGGATGAGCTGCAACTGTCTGGCTGTATTTTTGGGAAGACCAGTGAAGAGTCTATTACAGTAATCCACCCTGCTGCTGATAAAATCATGAACAAGTTACTCTAAGTCCTCACTGGAAACAAAGCATTATTTCCTGCAATGTTTTTGAGATGATAGTATGCTGGTTTACTGACTGCTTTGACATGACTATTGGAACTCAAATCTGACTCCAGAGTCTCACTAAGATTCTTGACCTTGTTTTGCTTTTTGTTGTTTGACACTTAGAGCCAAGGTACGCTTTCACCTTGAGAACCTCATCTCTGTTCCCAAATGCAATCACTTCAGTTTTTTCTTTGTTTAATTGAAGAAAGTTTTGGCACATCCAGCTGTTATTTCAATACATTGGCAGAGGGTGTCAATTGTCAATAGGGTTGTAGTCATTAGACAGTAAGGCTAAGTAGATGTGGAATGACATTTGGTTCTTTACATACAGTACACTCTGAGAAAAAATTAAAGACCCAATCTATTTATGTGGCTTCATGGAAAGAAAGTGTAACTTTCTGGCCACTTTTGTGATGCATTTGCTGTTTTTTGTGTGTATGGTCAAGATGACTCTCTCTGTGTTTCATTCCTCTAGGAGGAGGTTTGTCCGCTCGTGGAAGGAGAGATCGAGCAGAAATGCTTGTGGACATCCGCTGTCAACGTGAAGGACAAGTTCATTTACGCCACACAGCCTTTGCTGAACCGACTGCTCATTGTGGACATCCAATCTCAGAAGGCCGTTCAGGTACGCCTGCTTTGAGATTGAAAAACTAGAAGACAGTGTTGTTTTACACTGTAAAAGTGATTAGTTCTGAGCTATAATGGGTTTACTCGCTTGTTTAAGTAAAGTAACAAATTTTACAGCGTATTTTTACAATTAAATTCAATTTAATATTTTTTATAGTGTTTTTCATAATTATTGTTTCAAAGCAGCTTTACAAAAGGTGCACATTTCTGCATTGCAATTAAACTTAGAAAAATTAATATTATTAGTTAGCATAACTGTATTAGTAACTAGTAACTTTAACTAATGAACTAGTAACTAATACCTTTTAACAGTTAAAGTTATTATATATAAACATAGTTTCCCTGCTGTTATATAGTATATAGGTGATGTCTATGTGTACATGTGTAGTGAAGTATATTTGTGTATGTTATGGCCCAAAATCCAAGTCTCAGACCCAACTTTATTATGCTGTTTCAAGAGTTCACACTTAGCTGATGATTGATTATAAAGTGTGTTTGGCATGCTGTCCTGGGAGAGAGCCCTGAGCTCATAAGATCCTCGAACCCGGGGATCCCTCCCATTTACAAAGCGAGAGGGGAGATTGAGCTCAGGTAGATCTCGAGAACTCATCCTGTTATAGTAGCTAATGAACAGATAGTGATTGCTCTTAAGAGATAACTACTTACTAGAAGCATGTGGTGCCGATTTGGATTAGTCAATTAAGCGAGAAACCTGGAGAAAACTCACGTGAGCATAGGGAGAACGTGTAAACTCCGCACAGAAACATCGACTGGCTTGGCAAGGACTAGAACCAGTGACGTTCTTGCTGTGAGGCAACAGTGCTGACCACTGGGCCACCGTGCCACCCATCTGGGAAAGGAGGAGTAGGGGTCGAAGGGGTGATTCTTCAAAACAAAGATGACTGTGATATGGAACTTGGGGTATTTGTAGTGGCTTAGGAATCATCTGATTGGTGAATCATAAATCGGATAATGTGGGACCAACCACAATCAATCATAAGCATGTGATCCTCTTGAAATTAGATTATAAATAAACTTCACTTAGGGAAACTAAAATTGCAGCAAGGTGCCGTAACACGGGCAAAGTTCCACGTACAAACAAAACTTCTGAGTGTGCCAGTTTTGGTTCAGTTTAAAACACAATTCAGATTTTTTTATTATAATGTGTTAAAAAGTGTCATGTTGGGGGCGTGTCCACAGTTCACTGATTTAGGGGTGTGTAGCTTCACATGTAGACTAGTTTCGGCTTCCCGCCAACGTAATAAGGGGGCCGGGCCATGAGCTCACCCGCTCTGCGTTTGCAACAGAGTCTGACAGGCAGACTCAGAGAAGAAGGAGTGAGAGGATCACCATTCAGTCGTACATGTACGACTCTGACACAGACCAAGCAGAGAGTACAAAACCATTTGTGTCTTTGTACAGTTTTACAGCCAACTGTGTGCTAGTTTCAAGTGCCGAGCTTGTACACCGACACTAATAACCACACACACTGAATCAACTTTGACTGAGGCACCGGATGCGCCGCTCAAAGCCGCGACACGGCACACCAGACACTCTCTGTGGCGCGGCAGAAACATGAAGTGTACCGAATCGTCGCGCCACGCATTTTTGTATTCTAAACATAGGTTTCTGCAGTGGTCCGCGGCACCCAGCCGTCGACTTGAGTGTACCCTGATAGAAACCTATGTTTAGAATTCTAAAACGCATGCTAGTTAAGATCACAGGGAGCTTCTGGGATCGTGAGAAATGCAAACTACTGAAGTATAAGGTAGACTCAATGATAAGTACACATGTTTACAAACCTACCTAAAGATACAACCAATAATTCAGATTAGAGCGATAATGTGGAGAATATTGATCTTGTGTTGAGCCCAATGAGCCTTGCATCTAAAAATAGAGCTAGGGTGTTCCTTTAGTGAAATTGCTTCGACTCACACTGAAAATGGCGGCCGTGAATCAACAAACTGAGGATATGATGACGCGCCTGTCAATCAATATTGGTGGGTGGGGGGACCGCGCTCCTACGTAAAGTTGCGGTCGATTTGAAAACCGCTCCAATTGGTCCACCGTTTTTATGTTGTTAAATTGAAAAGAAAGCACTGGGTGTGTTTATATCACCCCAATATGACAGTCTATACACCATACATGCACATATGGCTGTATAAACAGCTTGAAAAGTAGATTTTTTACCATAGGTGCCCTTTAATGTAAAAAAATCATTAAAAAACTCGGTGGCTCAGTGGTTATCACTGTTGCCTCAAAGCAAGAAGCCTGGCTGGCCAGTTGGCATTTCTATGTGGAGTTTGCATGTTCTCCCCGTGTTGGCGTGGGTTTCCTCCGGGTGCTCCGGTTTCCCCCACAGTCCAAACACATGCACTATATGTCAGTTGAAAAAGCTAACTTGGCCGTAGTTTTAAGAGTGTGTGTGTGAATGAGTGTGTATAGGTGTTTTTCAATACTGGGTTGCGGCTGGAAGAGCATGCGCTGTGTAAAACATATGCTGGAATAGTTGGTGGTTCCTTTTACAGTGGTGAAATAGAGACTGAGCCGAAGGAAAATAATTGAATGAATATGTCAGTAATGTTAAATGTTACTTCAAATGTTTTCATTACTTGTAGATTTTGAATTTTATTAATGTGGTTGTGTATTATCATTTATATTAGTCTGCATGTTTTATTTTAATTTAGTTTGCTTTGCGTTATTTTTGCATTAAGTTAAATTAAATAAAATGAGAACTCTTTCCTTAGCAACGAGACTAAAATAAGTTATTTGTACAACTATGGTGTGTTATCAGGATTGCTTGGTGTGAGGTTTCTGTCTGTTAATTATCAACTCAAACTTTTTTGCATGTTTGAAAATTGCATTGAGCATTTGTTTATCCGCACTGAAGAGTTTCTATTATTCAGTGTAATCCTCAGAAGGAAGACAGGGATGTGCTGGGATCAGAATTCGCTGTGCACATCTGCTCTCTTAGATTATTGCACACATGGAGATTGAAGACAAACAAGCGTCCTCGTTTATCACAGCTACACACCAACTCTTCATTTCATTTAATGTCAAAACAAGCCGTGCAAATGCTCACACTGTGGAGGACTGAACACTGAATGCTGCATCAGATGAACTCAAAATACTTTTTTTGGAGTTGAGAGAAAGAGCAAGAGATAAAATAAGCTTTTTTTTTTTTTAAATTGAAAATTGAAATTTTCACAATAAAGCAATCTGCGTGAAATTAATTGTTGGTTTTACAGCAGACAATCAGCATTCAGGTGATGGAAAACTCTTAGTTTGTTTGATGAGACGTTAAACTGCAGTTTGATGAGACGTTAAACTGCAGTCCTGACTCTTTGTGATCATTAATCCCATGACATTTCTCGTAAAGAGTAGTGGTGTAACCCTGGTGTCCTGGCATAATTCTCTCTATCAACCCTTACCCATCATCACCTCCCAATCATCCCCATCCACCAAATTGGCTCTATTACTGTCTCCCCACGCCTCCAGTAAGCACACTGGCGCCGTTGTCTTGTGGCTGCCGTCGTCTTGTGGCTGCCGTATCATCATCTAATTGGATGCTTCACACTGGGGGTGGTGTGGAGAGACCTCCCTCATGATTGTAAATTGCTTTGGGTGTATGGCCATACACAATAAATGCACTATATAATCCAAATTACTTAACATTTAGCAGCAAAATTGCAAACTGAAGCTATTACAAATGTAATTAAACTTATATAACACAAATATAAGGTGAGAAAATAAAAAATTTAGAAAGACAAAATAAGAAATGTTGACATGGAAATTAGATGAAACAAGTACGAATGTACTGAAAAGCATTTTTTATGAATTTATTTTTATTTTATTTTGATTTATTTTTAATTTAATTTAATTTAATTTAATTTAATTTAATTTAATTTAATTTAATTTAATTTTATTTTATTTTATTTTATTTTATTTTATTTTATTTTATTTTATTTTATTTTATTTTATTTTATTTTCAAGCCAATATTATGAAACCCCTTAAGATTTCTTTTTTAGATTGACCACAGATAAAACCGCTGTTGTCCAATGGCATAACTATATATATATATATATATATATTAATTCATTTTCTTTTCAGCTTAGTCCCTTTGAGGTTGCTACAGTGGAATGAACCGCCAACTTATCCAGCATATGTTTTATGCAGCACATGCCCTTCCAGCTGCAACCCATCACTGGGAAACATCCATACACACATACACTACAGACAAATTAGCCTACCAAATTCATATAGCGCATGTTTTTGCACTTGTGGGGAAACCGGAGCACCAGGAGGAAACCCACGCGAACACGGGGAGAACATGCAAACTCCACACAGAAATGCCAACTGACCCAGCCGAGGCTCGAACCAGCGACCTTCTTGCTGTGAGGCGAACGTGCCATATATATATAAATATCATTATAGAAAAGTCAAAAGAAAATAGTTTTAAATACAAAATATTTATGTTATATGGCATTTGGGAAATATATAACAATTAATTTTTTTTATTTTTTTTTGGGGGGGGGGGTTCATTTAATATATTCATTTATTCATTCATTTTCTATTCGGCTTAGACCCTTTATTATTGGGTTGCAGCTGGAAGGGCATGAGCTGTGTAAAACATATGCTGGATAAGTTGGCGGTTCATTCCGCTGTGGTGACACCTGATGAATAAAGGGACTAAGCCGAAGGAAAATGAATAAATAAATTTTCAATTTTTTTTGGTTTTGAAGAAATGTTAACCACACAAATGGCCTTTTGTGAACTAGCTCATTTATAAAAATCATTAGAAAACTCTTCAGCACAGATGAGCAAATGTTCAACACACCTACCATTTTGGTCTTATAATTAGTAATTCCTCTTCTTGTTGACAAATAATGATCCGGTATATGTATAGCATATGCATGATCTGGCATAATAAAAAGTTGGAAACATTAAAAAAAAAAAACATCTGCCCCACTGAGAAAAAAAGGGAGAGAGAGAGAGAGACAGCGTAATCATTTTTGCAACGCTCAATGTGCAAATTAACATTTTTTTTTCATATTCGTGTGCATCCATGTAAGCACAATGAGGTGTGAAAATTGCACAGTAAGGCTATCACTGCACAAAATGAATCGTGGTTTTCCCAGTGGAAAATCTGCATCCAGGTGACAGAAAACGGATGTGGATGCAAAGCTATTATTGCAGACAGCCTGAGCTATTGTTACTGTCAGCGCTGTGTTTAAAATGCACACCCAAAAGCAAACTTTGCATGCGATTCAAGCCAACAAAAGAAAACAGTAACAATCCCACAGCTGCTTCTGGACGCAGCAGGCGAGTTGCTTTGCTGGACTTGTAAACTTTGATCATAACTTTTGCATGGTGTCAGAAAGCACTGAACTTTTAGAGTTTGAATCAGCTTCATGAATTAACGTAATGAGCTCCAGTGATTTCATTGAATTCTCTCTGAGACTCTTTAGAAGCAATGTGGAAAATTGATCCATTTTTTTCAAGACGCTTCACTGACCAGGGGCCAAAAATGCTGAAGCTCCTGTCTGAGCTGTGCTTGGCATGAGATAATTATACAATTTCACAAAACTTAATGTTCAGCTCGTTTTAATTTGATTGTGGGATATTTTAGGTGATAATGTGTATTACTGTATGTATGGAATTTTGTTTATATGCACACACATATTCACACAATATACAATAATGCAAATTTTTATTCTATACTCAAAATAGTTGGGTTAAAAATATCCCAACATATAACCCAACTACAGGTTATTATAGCACCTTCAAAACTATGGGTTATTTTAACCCAATGCATTGGGTTATATATAATGTAAACCAATGCGTTGGGTTATTTTGATTAAATGTTATTTTTCCATTCTGGTATTTCTATTGCTACTATTACTAGTAGTACTATTATAGTTCTACTATATAGTTTCCTAGTGAAAGGACAGTGTTTTTAATAAAAAGGCAGCATACCTTATAAGGTATAAGGTTATAACTAAGACTAGACGCGACATCGGGTTGATGTTAGGACCGCTGGGTCCTAAAGGCGAGATTGATGGACAATATCTCAAATATGTGTATTATTTCCTCCAAAAAAACTGTAGAGATGAACACGGGAGGTAGAGAAAGCATTTTATCCATTTTAGATAGGCTGAATTGTGTGTTTGTGTCATCAATAATTAAGAGAGCTGTTGAAATAGATATAAAAACACAACATAGAGAGATAATTTGATTAAAAAAACAATATTATTGCTTTAGAGCTTAAATAAACTTTGTAACGCAAAAACAACATTACACACGCATATTAATACAGCTGTTCTGTGTCAGTTACATTAGTTGGCTGTTGAAATTCAAAAATTTTAACCCAACAAAGGTTAAATAAATAACTTAACATTTGTTAGAGTGTAATAGATCATTATTTATATACAGTCAAGCCCAGAATTTGACTGATATATATATATAAACATACATACAATAGGTCAAGTGGTCAAAACCAATTCTTATTATTAATATCGTTTTAAAAAGCTTTTATTTTATTTATATATGAGTATTTTTTTTATGTGATTTTTTTTTTAAATAATAATTTAATGCATTTTTGCTGGACAAAAGTCTGAATTTGTTCTAGTGTATGAAAGTGTATAATTTGTAGAATTTAATACCCTACCTATCATTGAATATGCTTAATGATAATGATAATAATAATAATAATAATAATAATAATAATAATAATAATAATAATAATAATAATAATATGAGATCATTAATGAAGCAGAGTTACTACACTACCTGACAAAAGTCTTGTCACCTATCCAAGATTTAGAAACAGCAAAATAATAACATCTAGTTGATCATTTGGTATCAGAAGTGGTTTATATGAAAGGCAAAGGCCTCTAGATTACGCTGTTTTTACCAAAATAAAATATTATCATGCCTTGATTTTTTAATTATTTCAGGTCTGACTTTGCTTAGACAAAAGTCTTGTCACTGAACAGAAATAATGTACAGTACAAAATATAAAGTCATGGTGCAGTGGAAACAGAATGAATATTGTGTCTGACTCCCATGAGCTTGGAGGACTGCATCCATACATCTCTGCAATGACTCAAATAACTTATTAATAAAGTCATCTGGAATGGCAAAGAAAGCGTTCTTGCAGGACTCTCAAAGTTCATCAAGATTCTTGGGATTCATCTTCAATGCCTCCTTTATCTTTTCCTAGACATGCTCAATAATGTTCATGTCTGGTGACTGGGCTGGCCGATCCTGGAGCACCTTGACCTCCTTTGCTTTCAGGAACTTTGATGTGGAGGCTGAAGTATGAGAAGGAGCGCTATCCTGCTGAAGAGTTTGCCCGCTCCTGTGGTTTGTAATGTAATGGGCAGCAAAAATGTCTTGATATCTCAGGCTGTTGATGTTACCATCCACTCTACAGATTTCTCAGGCGCCCCCCATACTGAATGTAACCTCAAACCATGATTTTTCCTTCACCAAACTTGACTGATTTCTGTGAGAATCTTGGGTCCATGCGAGTTCAAATAGGTCTTCTGCAGTATTTGTGATGATTGGGATGCAGTTCAACAGATGATTCATCTAAAAAATATACCTTCTGCCACTTTTCAAAATGATCAACTAGAGGTCAAGTTATTATTTGTTGCTTTTAAAATTTGGATCAATTTCAACACTTTTGTCAGGTAGTGTATTTGAAAACATTTCATTTGTTCGTCTCTTTTCATCACTTATTTTGTTTATTTATTTTCTTTTTTACTTGCACAAAATGAACATGATCATGCTTTTTTAAGTGCACTTTAACTGCAAGTATTGTGTCTGATTTAATTGTGATAACAGTGGATGTTGTTGTTGTTGTGTGCAGACTGTGAGCACAGACCGGGTTCCAGTGAAGCTGCACTATGATAAATCTCATGACCAGGTGTGGGTGTTGAGCTGGGGAGATCTGGAGAAAAACTTCCCAACACTACAGGTGAGTCCATCTCTCCAGATTCATCCTCAATGCCTGCAGATGAGAAGCACGCTTAGCCTGCAGTGATGAGACCATCTGAACATTTACTCTTCTGGCTGATTATTCAAGTGTGTGAGTGCTTCTAATGACTTGAGCTTTTGGTCGTAGTGCACTGCAGCCAAATCTCAGCAGCCAAAATATGAGAAATGTTTTATTTTATTTAATTTTATTTTATTTAAAATTACTTTTTATTTATTTATTAATTTATTTTATTATTATTATTTATTTATTGAAAGACTTTTTAAATCCCCTTTTGCAGCTTTTCTCAGTCGCTTTGGTGCATTTCTCACAACACTATTTACATTTGCACAACAGTTAATGTATTTCTCAAAACAATTAGTACAAACTGCAAACCCTAGTTGATAACCTGCAAAAGTGTGTCACTTGCTCAAAATGGATAGCTCATCCCTTAAAACAAAGTATTCATGTCAATGAAAGTGTCAGTGTCATCAAGATGAAAAATCCTGACACCATTGTTTTCATCATGACAGTTTACTCTGTACATTTTTTCCAATGCAATTAAGTCAGATTTTGGTGACACTTCCTAAAAATGCTCAAGACAGCACTATATACTATTTGCACAGTCGTTTGAAAACTACAGTAAAGTTAGACATCACTGCATTTAGTGAAGTATTCGAATACAAGACACTGAATATGTATGTTTCACATGTTTACAGCAGATGCTCTTTGCAATTCTAATTTATTCACAGCATTGTGCAAAAGAATAAATACACCCTTATTTACAACAAACATAAACTTCCTTTTGGTAGAGCTTTGCACAACTGTAAACAATAGTGCAGGACATATTGGAACTAAACCTATAACATACACACTGTAGGTCTGTAAATTATTCATCAAATTGTTCAATTTAGAAGACATTTTCAGGATTTTTTTTTTTTTTTTATATATAAAATCAACTTGACAGATTTTGACAGCTAGTTCAACATTTTTGTATGTAATGACTTAAGTAATGAAATGAGGACTATTAGTTTTATATGGAATGACTATTCAGCATTCACAAGTTTAGTTCATTTTGACTGACATGATAAGCAAATGATAATGTTATAAACAGCAGAGACTTGTATGAAAGCAATTGATGCATGTCCAAAAGTATTTGCAATTTGTTGGAAGGAATGAGAAACCGCTACTATAGTGTGCACAAATGTCTAGTTTTGAGAAATGCATTAACTGATGTGCAAATGTAAATAGTGTTGTGAGAAATGCACCAAAGCCACTGATTACCAATGAAAAGCCAAACTTCCACACTGACTCATATTACTAAATCATCTGAACACTCAACTTAATTTTTATTTCTAGCTACAAAAACAGATTCAAGTATATAGCTATTTATTAGATAGATAGATAGATGGATGGATGGATGGATGGATGGATGGATGGATGGATGGATGGATGGATGGATGGATGGATGGATGGATAGATAGATAGATAGATAGATAGATAGAATTTTTGTCAGTGCAATGGGAAACTCAATGGGTTTCAATATTGCATAATTGCCCCCATGTTGCTTAATAATAGTTTAATCCCAATAATACACTGTGGCTTATTGTGTTATTATAAGAGTTCTGTTCATAATATGTAACTCATGCTCTTACTGCATGTGTTTCTCTCGTTCCTCCATCAGGTGATCAGCCAGGCCAGTGGCAGCACATCTCACCACACCATCCACACGCAGCCGGTCGGCCATCGCTTCGACAGGGTGGAGGATTTCTTCATTCCTCCCATAAGTCTCACCATCAACCACATCAGGTAAACCTGCTTACACCTGCTGATAACATGCATATTGGTCAAGAATTTCTCCTGTTTTATCATCCCTCCATTGGCTTCTGTTAAATTTAGGATACGTTTTTAAATCATTTTATCTCTATATAAAGCATTACCTAGTTGTGCACCAAGTTCTTAACTTCTTGTATAATACTGTTCTGCTCGGGCACTTAGATCCTCAGGTCCACCTGCTTTTAATAGTACCAAGGTGTTGTTTTAAAACTATGGGTGACCTGGAAAAGAATTTTACTATTAAAAAAAAGGTAGGAACATAAAACATTTTACAGTAAATTACTGTATGTCTTTAATTTATAGTCATATGTCAATGTTTTGTAATACTATCATATACAATATAGCTTTGGTAAGCAGATAAAAACACATTCGTAAGCATGTGTGTATGAGAACCTCTAACACAATCTCACGGCAATTCGTAACTTTTTGATTTAGTGGCTAATTCGTATTAATTCGTATGATCTAATTCGTACAATATAGTACGATTTGCTCATCCCCCAATGACAGTTGGGTTTAGGGGCGGGGTTAGGTGCCACGCCTCCTTTTTAAAAAATTTCGTCTGACTGAAGCCACTAAACTGACAAAACGTAAAATACTTACGTTTTCTTGTGAGATCAGGCTGGAAACTCATATGATGAACCAAAGCTCATCACAAACAACTTTTTTACATGATCTTGTCCCTAATCCCACCTAAATCCAACTACTACCTTAATAACTATTAATAATCAGCAACGGGTTTGTTAATAGTAAGAATTAAACCTTAAAATGAAGTGTGACCAATTTTTGTTTTATTTTATTTTATTATTTTTTATTTATTTTTATTTTATTTTATTATTTTTATTTATAATTATTATTATTATTATTATTAGTAGTAGTAGTAGTATTTATTTATTTATTTATTATTTATATTTATTTTTTTCTTTTTTGTTTTGCTTCATTTTAATTTTCATGTTTTTTTCTTATTATTGCTATTTATGTTTAATTGGATATTTTTACGTTTTATTTATTCTTAATTTTATTTTTATTTATCATTCATTCATTAATTTTCTTTTCGGCTTAGTCCCTTTATTAATCTTTATTAATCTTTACTAATCTTTATTAATTCGCCACAGCGGAATGAACCGCCAACTTATCCAGCACATGTTTTATGCAGCAGATGCCCTTGCAGCTGCAACCCATCTCTGGGAAACATCCATACACAATCACTCACTCTTATACACTACGGACAATTTAGCTTACCCAATTTAGCTTACCCAATTCACCTGTACCGCATGTCTTTGGACTGTGAGTGAAACCGGAGCACCCGGAGGAAACCCATACAAACGCAGGGAGAACATGCAAACTCCAAACAGAAACGCCAACTGACCCACCCGAGGCTCGAACCAGCAACCTTCTTGCTGTGAGGTGACAGCACTACCTACTGTGCCACTGCGTTGCCTTATTTTTATTTATTTATTTTAATTATTTATTTATTCATTTATTTATTTTATTTGTTTCATCCAAACTCACTCTTTGAGTTTATAAAAATAAAGTTATTAATTTTAAGTAATTAGGAGCTTGAAAATGGACACCTGTCTTACACCCGCACTTAGTGGCGTCCACTTGTGATTGGATCAAAATAAATAAATAAATAAAATAAAACAAAATCTTATCTATATATTTATTCTTAATTTTATTTTAATTTATTTATTTTTAATGTTCATTTATTTATTTATTTATTCCATCCAAACTAATTACATGAGTGTCCTTATAAGAATAAAATAATTAATTTCATGCAGGTAATTAAGAGTTTTAAAATTGAGCACCTGTTTTACACCTGTGCTTAGTGGCGTCCACTTGTGATTGGATCAAAAAAAGAAGAAAAAAGCTAAATCCGAGAGATGAACACGTTCCAAGTGTGATTATAGCTCCTCTGGCTCTCGACAGTGTGTAAATTGCATTCGGCGACTGACATTTAGATCTTAATAAACCATTTTGTGCATTCATAGTCACTCGCACAGTGAAGTAGATTTGGAGGTAGTCGAGGGGGAAATGTGAGTTTAAACCCTGAGTAAACACACCAGACGACGTGGTGTGGATATGGAAATCTCATCTGAATTGATTAAAATCTGAGTTGAAGATTACTGAACATGTCCCGATCCTCTTACTGTCCCTGCTGGCAGATGGATGTTTACCTATGCCATCATGTCATGCTAATGTTAAAAATATATACTCTCTTCCAAGCATGAGAGAATGACTTGTTCTTTTCATAGAGAGAGCAAGTCACTTCGCTAATGACAAGAACACAGTGGAAAACAATAGAAAATGTTCACATAAACATGACAAATGCGACGAAAACATTCAGAAAGCTTGCCTTCTACATGCACAGTATTCAGACTGAAACAAAAGCTCAGAACGGTCTGTACACTGTATTAATCCTTATGTAAAAACAAAAGCCTAATGCTGTTACTAATGCTAAAAAAAGTTGACAGCTTAAAATTGTATGCTGCACAGCTTTTGTGAGTTTGCGTGTTTCAATTTAAGGTGAGCCAACTCAGAAAGCTCTGCAGCAAGTTGCCATACAATTTTAGATTGTCAACTTTTTTTAAATTAGCACAGGGCTTTCGTTTTTAGATAAGGATTTTAAAAGGATATTTGTTGATGGAACACTCAGTTGAACAATTAAAAAAAATAACCTCATTTTATGACTCCCCATATGTTACAAACCATCTCTCAGCAATTCGTAACTTTTTGATTTAGTGGCTAATTCGTATGAATTCGTACGATCTAATTCATACATTTTTGTACGACTTGCTCATCAACCAATGACGGTTGGGTTTAGGGGTGGGGTTAGGTGCCACGCCTCCTTTTTAAAATCGTACAATTTCATACGACTGAACTCGTACGATTTCATACGACTGAACTCGTACGATTTCATACGAATTAGCCACTAAACTGACAAAACATAAAATACTTGTGTATATAAATATATATATATATATATATATATATATATATATATATATATATATATATATATATATATATATATATATATATATATATATATATATATATATATATATATATATATATATATATATATGAAGAGTTCAGATGCAAAAGCCACTAAACGCCACTTGCCTTTGACAGCAAAAGCCGCTAGGTTCCGAGAACCAATCGGAAGGTGCGAATCGAATTATATGCTTTCAATGTAGCAGCACGCTGATAAGCCAGCTTTTATTAGGGGACTTTTATTTCAATTCAGATTTAGATTTTATAAGACAGAGTTTGATGAATTGGATGAGACTATCTGACTGTCACTGAAAAGCAAATGAAAACGCACCTTACCTCAAAAAAGAAAACATACTGTACAGTGGGAAATGTAGGACGCATTTATAGCATTTTTTGCTCAGTGACATCTTTATTTTTAATAAGTCAGATTAACTATACATTAAACAGTGACTTTTTTCCTTAAAGCAAGCAAAATAATCTGCCAGTAAGGTCAGCTAAATAATCTTGTTAGAATTTTTTTTGTCGAATTGACATACAGTAAGATAATTTTGCAGTCCCCAATGGCAGATTATTTTACTTCTTTTAGGAAAAAAAACACTTAATGTTGGTATATATTTCTTAAAATAAGACAATATGTATTGTTTGTCTAGAAAATGTATCTCAATTTAAATTTAAAATTCTTTAGATATTTATATTACAAACAAGACAAATAATCTAAGAAAAACATTAGTGTATTGTACTTTTTTAATGTAAAGTGTAATGTATGTTTTTAACAGTGTAGCAACTCCTTAATGCAGAGTTATTTCAAACCCATTCTTTGTAGCAGAGATTGTCTGTACAATATCTTTTCATTGCGAGTGTAAATTGAATGAACATGTAGTGTTGTGGTTCAAACGCAGTGCCTCAGCACAGCCAGTGACCGGCTTTAGTTAAAAGACATTATCTTAGTCCCACAATAGAGTTCATCCCGAGGATACAACGTCATACACAAAGACCAGTTTAATTTGCAATCCTTTTGGGGCCTGAGATAATACGGCTTACACCACACCACACACACTGACAAAATACACACTTCTCCTCACAGAGAATCACTGAACCCAGCGCCGTGATTTCACTCTAATATTTACTAGTAATTCTGTGATAGGGGATGCAATTCGGCTTCTGTCAATGGAGTTCAGAGCATGTCAGACTAGTTGTTTCTTGAATAAACTGCGGGACGCTTGGTTTTAGTGCTTATACACTTTTTCTTGTGGCGTTTAGATTTGCCGTCCACTTTCTGATGAAGTCAATTAACAATCTTTACAGCAATCAAGGTTAACTCCTGTGTAAAATATTACGACTTCGCTTATTTATGCTTTTAAATTACATTATGGGATGTTGATCTTTCCTCCAAAAGCTTTTGACATTAGAAAAGTGACATTTGTTGACATTTTTAATAGCTTAAAGTGATATATAGAGGAATTACCAACCTACGTCACACATGACGTCACACAGGTTCCCGGTTGCAAAAAAAAGACCGGTTGCAATAGCAAACATGTCGTGTGTGCGGTTGGACAAGGAATTCGAAAAAATAGAAAACTTAACTTTTACCGTACAC
>NC_079448.1:48893721-49061221 GCF_903798145.1 Danio aesculapii | reverse complement strand
TGTACTGTAATACATGAATGACTCTAAATGATCAAAATAAACTAACCTCTTAAAATCCTTTCACAATAACATTATAAAAATCATCTTATTTGTTTTGCGATCAATACGATAAATGTAACCTTTGACTTTGGCTGAATGTGCATTGTGGTAATGTCACATGATGACGCATCTAAAATAGGTCACACACCTAAGTTGTATTTGTGTGTGTATGTTTGTGTACATGTGTATATACCTACAGTATGCGTATTTGTGCATTACATACTATATATCTAAACCAGTGAGACCAAAGTGGGGGTCGGAACTCCCTGGGGGTCCCACTTCTATACAGCTTAAAGTGACATTTAAAGGCTTAACTAGGTTAATTAGGTTAACTAGGCAGGTTAGAGTACATAGGCAAGTTATTGTATAACGATGGTTTGTTCTGTAGACTATCAGAAAAAAATATATAGCTTGAAGGGGCTAATAATTATGTTCTTAAAATGGTATTTAAAAAAATTTAAACTGCTTTTATTCCAGCCAAAATAAAACAAATTAGACTTATCATACACGACTGAACATAGACGATGATCTCCAAGTGGTCTCCAAAAGATTACACTTGTGCAGTAAACATTGTGCCTTATTAGATGAGGTTAATATTAAATTAAACAAATGACCAGTAAAAGATATATGGTTGTTAGACTGTTTTCAGTATGCTTGTGTTTATATAAGGCTATTGGTGTGTGTGCACCATTTTGTGCAACACTTGTATGTTTATTACCACCTCCAAGGATAGTGAGTGTCACGAGTCACTGACTCAATTGTTATTTTGGAGGTCGCCTGCTGAAAAGTTTTGGAATCTCTGATCTAGACTATTATAACTTTTAAATTATTATAAGTATAGCTATTTTACCAGGGTTTTTGTCAAAATTTTTTGATTTTTATTGAAATCTATTGACATTCATTCATTCATCATTCATTTTTCTTCAGCTTGGTCCCATTTTTATTAGGGGTTGCCACAGCGGAATGAACCGCCAACTATTTCAGCATATGTTTTATGCAGCGGATGCCCTTCCAGCTGCAACACAGTACCATACACATTCACATTTACACTCGTACACTCATATACTACGGCCAATTTAGTTAACCCAATTCACCTATAGCACACGCTTTGGACGCGGAGGAAACCCACACCAACACAGGGAGAACATGCAAACTCCACATAGAAATGCCAACTGGCCCAGCCGGGACTTGAACCAGCAAACTTCTTGCTGTGAGGCAACAGTGCTAACCACTGAGCCGCCACCAACTCTAACTGCATTCAAGTGGTGATCAATTATGATAACATTTAGAATTAATTGTTTTTTTTTAATTGTTTTTTTTTTATTTTAAAGCTCTTAAATTTCTTTAATTTGAAATATGGTCAGATTAATATATTACAATTTAGGTTTAAAAAATTATGAAAAATGCTGCTGGTGGCTGCTAACTTAAACACTGGAGAGGAAAGTATTCCTCAGAGAATTGTATAATAAGTCCTTTGCTAATGCTAATTACACATTGTCCACGTCTGGTCAGATAGATACTGAATAATTGTATTAAAATTCAGGTGTCACAATAAACAAGTGTTTTGTTTGTTCATAAGTATCCTTGCTTGCCCAAGGTGAAGCCGAAAACCGCATTGATTTACGAAAGGTGCTTTTATTAATTGGCCTAAAGTGCATAAACAAACCCTGTGAATAACCGAGTACACACAATCCCACAAAAGCACCCGTTGCAATTTTTTATTATCATATTACAAAGCTGTCCTGTATATTGACTACATGGGTAGAGTCGAGTGACTTTATAGAGTAATGAAAAGAGCTTCATTCCTGTGGCTGCAGATATCTGTAAGAAAGAGCTGCGTGCGTTCGCTCACAAAGATGTATGTGACTCTTAAGTATCCTCTTCTGGTGTACTGAGGGATTCATCATCACCAGCCCCTGTAGAAATCTTTTATATCTGGCACTAGAAAAGCTGTTTGCGATCATTATTGAGGGGTGCATGTTTCCCCGTGGGTTGCTTCAAACATACATCGCTTTAACAAACTCTGTCCTGACTCTCAGTGCATTTTGCAGACCATTGTGATGAATTCATTCATTCATTCATTCATATTCTATTCGGCTTAGTCCCTTTATTAATCTAGGGACGCCGCAGCGGAATGATCCGCCAACTTATCCAGCATGTTTTTCGCAGCGGATGCCCTTCCAGCTGCAACCCATCACTGGGAAACATCCACACACACTCTTTCACACACATACACAATGGCCAATTTAGCTTACCCAATTCACCTATAACACATGTTTTTGGACTTGGAGGCGGAAAGGAAGGAAACCCACGCGAACACGAGAGAACATGCAAACTCCACACAAAAACGCCAACTGACCCAGCAGAGGCTCGAACCAGCGACCTTCTTGCTGTGAGGTGATTGTGCTACCCACTGCGCCACCGTGCTGCCCGTGATGTATTCAGTTAAGCTTAATTCAAGTTTATTTGTACTGTATAGTGCTTTTCACTATAATTATTGTTTCAAAGCAGCTTTACAAAATTAATGTATATTAATACATTATTGACACATTATTGCATTACAATCAAAATTATTCATTCATTCATTCATTCATTCCTTTTCTTTTCGGCTTAGTCCCTTTATTAATCCAGGGTCGCCACAGCGGAATGAACCGCCAGCACGTTTTTACGCAGCGGATGCCCTTCCAGCCCCTACCCATCTCCACACATACTCATTTACTACGGACAATTTACCCAATTCATCTATACCACGTGTCTTTGGACTGTGGGGGAAACCAGAGCCCCCGGAGGAAACCCACGCGAACGCAGCGAGAACATGCAAACTCCACACAGAAATGCCAACTGACCCAGCCAAGGATCGAACCAGCGACCTTCTTGCTGTGAGGCGACAGCACTACCTACTGCGCCACTGCGTTGCCCTTTACAATCAAATTCGGAAAAGTTAATCTTATTAGTTACCATAACTTTATTAGTTATTAATAACTTTTGATTATTTAACTTTAATTAACTAATAGATTTTAACAGTTAAAGTTATTATATATTAACATGCTTAACCTGCAGTTATATAGTGCATATAGTTGGCTAAATAAGTATTGAATACACCTCAGAAAACATATTTATAAAGGTGCCGTTGACTTGAAAGTTTTCCTCGGATGTTGGTAACAACCAATGAAATCTATAAATGCAAAGAAAACAAAACTAATTAGCTTACAAATTAAGTTATGTATAAGAAAATGAAATGGCACATGAAAAAAGTATTGAACACATGAAGAAAGGGAGGTGTAGAAAGGCACTGAAATCTCAGACAGCAGCTGAAATCTCTCAGTAGTTCTTCAGCAACCCTCTGCCCTTCGTCATTGTAAATGAATATCAGCTGCTTCAGTCCAACATCTATAATAGCAGGATGATTAAGATGAAACCAGAGTGGACTTTTCAGCAAGACGATGATCCAAAGCAAGGAATCTCTCGAATTGTTTTAGAGAAAGAAAATCAAGCTGCAGAATGGCCCAGACAATCACCTGACTTGAATCCAATAGAAAATACAAATTAAAAATCAGATTTGATAGACGAGGCCAACAGAACCATCAAGATTTTGACACTCTGTTGAAGTCTGTGAAAAACTCACATCTGAGAAATTCATGTGACTTCATTCTCCATATGAGAGGCGTCTTTAAGGTGCCATCCCCAAAAAAACGTATTAAATACATTTCAGTAGTTCAATAGTTTCTCATTGTGTCATTTGAATTAGAATTTAGAATTTATTGAATGGGATAGCCCCTTGAGATGAACCATCTCATTTTCGAGGGGGTGCCTAAGTAGTACATAAATTAAACAGAGTACTTCATATCATAACAAACAAACAACTAACAAAACAAGCAAACAAACAAGCAGCACACTTCATCTGAAACACATCCCACAGTCTAGAGCCAATTAAACAAAAACATATAATCAAAAGTACAAACAATTTGATACACAAATAAATAATAAACAAACAATAATAAAAGTGGAACCAATATTAATAACATCCGCGAGTTGTTTTCAAAAAAGAAAATAAATTAGCCCTGATAAGACTAAATGACTTAATTGATCTAAAAGAGGAAGGAAGATTATTCCAGTCGGAAGGAGCTTTGTGTTGAAAGGACCTACGGCCACTTTCAATTGAAAATCTGAGAGCAAAAAAAATTCTGTTGGATATGACGAAGAGAATATGAGGAGGTAAATGGAACAAAAAACTGCTTTAAATAAGAGGGGAAACTAAAATAAACACATTTAAAAAGAAATAAAAACCAATGATATTGTCCATGGAAATTATGTTTGAAGCAAACCAAGAGTTTCATATAATATGCAATGATGGGTTCTATACGGACATCTTAAAACAAACCTACATAGAGAGTTGAAGACAGCATTTAAAGTTTTTAAATTAATATCAGAGGTATTGTGATAAATAATATCAGCTTAATCAATAAAAGGGAAAATTAATTGAAAGATAAATTTTTTTCTTGATTTAAATGAAAAAGAATTAATGGAACGATAAAGAGAACCTAAGCACGGATATGACTTTTTAAATATAAAATCAATATGGGCTTTAAAGGACAGTTCAGTATCAAGCCAAAGGCCTAGATATTTAAATTAATCAATATTAGACAACTGTGACCCATCATTAAATCTAATATTTACAACTCAGGCTCATTCTGAAAACGTCTCAGGAGGTATGTATGGCTGCATTTAGTTTTTTTTAAGCGAACGCTGCGGGGCGGTGTGACGCCGTTCCTTTTGGTGCTTATCGGCTGACCGCTTACCTTCGTGTGGAAGGCTTTCCCGCTGCAACCAGTTTGTCCAGTTAGCTCGTCATGTATGTTTGTACTGTTTGGGTTTTACGAAATTCTGATTCTGATTCTAATACATGTCAACAGCTCCTTTAGAAATATTTTTCCTACGAAAAAACATGACGTGTTCAATACTTATTTCCCCCACTGTAGATGATGTATATGTGCACATGTTCAGTGATGCGTATTTTTGTATTTAATGTATGTGTTGTCCTTTATGGATGAATCTGGGTGTAGAATACTTTCTTTCAGGTCGATAACAAAACCTGTTGTCATTTTTTGTATCTGAAATGTGTTGTTTTTGCCCTTGTTATGAGCACCAGAAGCCATCTTCACTGTTTTATTCATGCTTTTGTCATGTCACAACACACATTTTGGTGCTAAATATAGTTTGATTAATTTAACAGCGCTGCATGAATTACAAAAACTGCAAAACACAGAGACATGCTCTACCAGAAATGATGTTGTGTTGAATTTACACATTTTCTTTTTCTACAAATACTTTTTTTACTTCAGTGTTTTCTGACAACGTTCTGCCACAGGAAAAGTGCATTTGCTGTTAATCAGAAGAATCTGTGCAAGGTTGAAACATAATTTGTAAAAAAAGTAAAAAAGTGATCCACATTTAAATAATGTATTTATTTTGTCTTGAAATTTGGTGACTTGTCTTCATTTAAGGATCTTGTGCATTTTTTGACCTAAGAATTTTAAAGGTCAATTTGACCTGAACCGGTTAAAAAACTCTGGTAAAATAATTTATTTATATTTGCTGTGTGACTTTTTCTCATTTTGAGTCATGTGTGCTCATGCATATTTTTGATTAATAGTTTAATTTTGATTGTTTTAAAGCTAAAGAAATTTTAGAAAAGAACTAAAAGGTCAGACTGACCCAAAGTTTATGGCTTATTGAAAATGTATTAGAAAAGATATATATATATATATATATATATATATATATATATATATAGATATATATATATATATATATATATATATATATATATATATATATATATATATATATATATATATATATATATATATATATATACAGTTGAACTCAAAATTATTAGTCCCCCTTTGATTTTTTTTTTCTTTTTTAAATATTTCCCAAATGGTGTTTAACAGAGCAAGGAAATTTTCACAGTTTGTCTGATAATATTTTTTCTTCTTGAGAAAGTCTTATTTGTTTTATTTCGGCTAGAATAAAAGCAGTTTTTAATTTTTTTAACAAACATTTTAAAGTCAAAATTAATAGCCCCTATAGGCTATTTTTTTCGATAGTCTACAGAACAAACCATCGGTTTACAATAACCTGCCTAATTACCCTAACCTGTCTAGTTCACCTAATTAACAGTTAAGCCTTTAAATGTCACTTTAAGCTGTATAGAAGTGTCTTGAAAAATATCTAGTCAAATATTATTTACTGTCATCATGGCAAAGATAAAATAAATCAGTTATTAGAAATGAGTTATTAAAACTATTATGTTTAGAAATGTGCTGAAAAAATCTTCTCTCCATTAAACAGAAATTGGAGGAAAAAATAAACCGGGGGCGGGTTAATAATTCAGGGGGGTTAATAAATCTGACTTCAACTGATATATGGATACGGAAAGTATCCAGACCCCCTTAAACTTTTCACTCTGTTATATTACAGCCATTTGCTTAAATCATTTAAGTTCATTTTTTTCCTCATTAATGTGCTCATTTTGACAGAAAAACTGTTTTTTGGGGAAAGATGCAACAAGTTTTTCACACCTGGATTTGGGGATCCTCTGCCTTTCCTCCTTGCATATCCTCTCCAGTTCTGTCAGGTTGGATGGTAAACATTGGTGGACAGCCATTTTTAAGTCTCTCTAGAGATTCAGTATATATTAAAGTAGGGGTAATGTACTGCATATAAAATGATTAGTGCTCTAAAATTATTTATCATATTTTACTGGTGAAACTATTATTACATACACTACCGTTCAAACGTTTGGGGTCATTTTCTTTATCTTTTTCTTTTTCTTCTTCGTCTTCTTTTTTTTTTTAAAGAAAATAATTCATTAAGGTGGCATTTATTAAATGTATAATTTAATAAAATGTAAATGTAATTGATAAATACTTGTTTATTAAATATTTATTTATTACATATTGTAAGTCTTTTTAAATGAAATGTTTAGTCCAGTCTTAATTGCTTTTATTTCTATTACCAGTAATAATACTAATAATATTAATAATAATTATTATTATTAATATTACAGAAAAAAATCATCTCTCCGTTAAACATAAATTGGGGAAAAAAGTAACGGGGGGGGGGGGGGGCTATAAATTTCAATACATTTTATAATATGTAATACATTTGCAATAAAGTTCAGTTTAAAGGCTTAACTAAGTTAATTAGGTTAACTAGGTCAGTGTTTCCCAACCCTATTCCTGGAGGCACACTGACATTACATATTTCGTACGTCTTCCTTTATCTGACCCATTAACTTTAGGTTTTAGAGTCTCTTCTAATGTTATGATAAGTTGATTCAGGTGTGTTTGATTAGGGAGAGGTGGAAAATGTGTACTGTTGGTGTGCCTTCAGGAACAGGGTTGGGAAACACTGAACTAGCTGAGTTTCATTAATTAGGCAAGACATTGGACAGCACTGGTTTGGTCTGTAGCCAATCAGAAAAAAACATATAATTTCTTAAGGGTATTAATACCATTGACAGTTAAACAGCGGTTTTAATTTTTTTAGAATACATTTAATAACCACATCTGCTAAACTAAAAGAAACAAGACTTTCTGCAAATCTAATATGAAATGCTGTGAATATGTTCCTGCTTTGTTAAACTTAACTTGGGAAATATTTGAAAAAGATTACATTAATTTCACAGGAAGGCAAATGCTTTTGCCTTTATTTCAATTCAATTCAATTCACCTTTATTTGTATAGCGCTTATACAATGTAGATTGTGTCAAAGCAGCTTCACATAAAAGGTCATAGTAAATAGGAACAGTGTAATTCAGTTTGTAGTGTTTAAGTTCAGTTCAGTTTAGCTCAGTTCAGTGTGGTTTAATAATCACTACTGAGAGTCCAAACACTGAAGAGCAAATCCAACGATGCGCAGCTCTACAGATCCTGAACCATGCAAGCCAGTGGCGACAGCGGAGAGGGAAAAAAAACTTCACTAATGGCGGAAGTGAAGAAAAAAAAATCTTGAGAGAAACCAGGCTCAGTTGGGCACGACCATTTTAATTTCTCCGCTGGCCAAACGTCTTGTGCAGAGCTGCAGTCTCAGTGGCGGAGGCTGGAAACTGGCCTCAGCGAAGACTCGTCTGTCTCTGGAGCGTCACAGGAATCAGTCTCATGTTCTCCACTCTTCCATGACCATCACAGTAGCTCCTCAGGATACGGCCTGGTCCAGCATATGGAAACCTTGGGATCATCTCGTCATTGGTCTTGGATCGAATCAGTGACTCTGCATAGTCTGAGGGCCTCGGGAAGAGTATCCCCAGGTGGAAATGGAGAATAAAGAAGATAATTAGCATAGCTGCTGTTAATAGTGTATATCAACAACTATATACTGTATATTTAACTATATACTGTATTGTGTGTTTCACATTCGCCTATTGATTTCCCTTTAGTTGTTAAAACTCTTTGCAATACAGTATAAGGTACAAAAACAGAAAACCCTTGCTGCAGCTTGTCAAAGAGTGAAATATGTAATTTGGTGTCAATCAACACAAACAGGGAACTTATTTTATTAACACAGCAGGAGGGGATTTTCCCGCAAACAAAATAATCTTATTTACACTATGAGTGTCAGCTGGGTGTTAAACGGCCACTTTTATATTCATGTTGGTGATCTGGGCCCCAGTTGGCTGATCCGTCGCCAGGCCTTCTTCCGGGACTTCATCATTTAGAAATTAAGCCTGAAGCAAATGGTCACAGCCAAAACGGCCTGGCCTGTAGCTAATGAACGCTGCCAGCTGATGGAGCTCATCACGGCCGGTGATAATCTGTCCCATCGGCCTTTTAGCCAGCCGAAGCCTGCGACCACTTTCTCCAGTGCGTAAAAGAAGATGGATGTCAGCGCTTGAAGTCTGTGCTGGGATTGATTGGAGCGCATGCAGATTTAATTGAGCTTTCTCAGATCCTTCATTTCACTCACCAACTTCATTTGTTCTTTGTTCATCTGAGATTCTTTATAGCCAATAATTGGGCTCTTTGGATTTCTCAATGGATAAGACAAAGTGCGGGTGATTAATTTTTTAATTGAAATCAATTATGAAGCCAGACATCTGGCAGAGAACATTTAGCATGGACTGATGAACAGAGATGTGACATTGAATTCTTTCTCTCCTCATTAGACTTGAACTTGTACACTGGGTTTATTCACATTTGTTTCTTTGGGCGTTGAAGCTGCTGCTGCTTATCCAGAGCAACTTGGACTTCATTAATTGCAGTGCTGTGCCCTCAGGGCAACATTACTCAAGTGCACATAGAGTTACATCCAGTTCCAGAGACACTTTAACTCATGATTGGAGCTTTTATTTTACCAATACCATTCCTGATTAGTTAGGGCTTGGGCAGAAGTTTGAATATTTTTGATTGGCTTTCTGTCAACATGTGAGCTCAGTGTGATGAATTGGATGCACTGACAGAGGAATTTACTGATTTGGAATTTGAAAAGAAATTCAGCACATTTATGTGGCAAATTACATCACTCTAAAAAAAATTTCATCATCTAATTATAACAAATTATGCTTATTTATTAGGTAAAATACAACATTATGGTGGCATTTCTGTGTGGAGTTTGCATGTTCTCCCAGTGTTGACATGGGTTTCCTCCGGGTGCTGCAGTTTCCCTCAAACTCCAAAGACCTGCGCTATAGGTGAATTGGATAAACAAAATTGGCCGTAGTATATGAGTGTTTGTGTGTGTTAGTGAGTGTGTATAGGTGTTTGCCAATACTGGGTTATGGTTGAAAAGGCATGCGCTGCGTTAAGACATATGCCAAAATAGTTGGCTCTTCATTCCACTATGGCAACTTCTGAAATAGGAAAATGAATAAATGAATGAATACTACATAATGCGATTAAACATTAATATCATACACTTGTAAATAAATTGTGCCAGGCAAATTTCCAGGCATATTTAAACAAACTCCTCCTAGGGATTTTATCAGATCAACACCAAAATTGGATATTGTTTATCTAAAGGCCTTGGCGATGTTAAATCCAGAGATTTAAAGTTTTCCTCAAAGGGCGTGTCTGTGGTGGCAGTCACAGTCATAGCGCCACCTACTGACAGAAGAAAGTTTGGCGTAAATCTGTGATTTTTCTCAGTTTTATACATAAATATATACATACAGGGCTTGACATTAACACCCGCCAACGGGTAGATTTCAGCTGTGGTGGGTTAGACCAGGGATGGGCAAACTCGATCCTGGAGGGCCGGTGTCCCTGCATAGTTTTGCTCCAACCCTAATCAAACACACCTGCTTGTAGTTTCTAGTGATCTTAAAGACACTAATTAGGGTGTTCAGGTGTGTTTGATTAGTGTTGGAGCAAAACTCTGCAGGGACACCGGCCCTCAAGGATCAAGTTTGCCCATGCCTGGGTTAGACAGACACTCCCACTAGCCACTTTGGCTGCTTGAAAATAATTTTTAAATTGTAGTTTTCTTAAAAGCAGGGTTCTACATTAGAGATGGCCCAATATTCGTGCAAATGTGATCTTGAATCGAGAAGCAGCATGACTGACAAAAATAACTGTGTTCGGGCGAGCAACAGACAGCAGGTGAATACAGAATGAGAGCATGATCACTAGTGTGCACAGGTGATGTGATGCATGCGACTGTTTAAAAGTGCGCACTCTCCCGTTTACTTGCACGAAGCAACGGTGCCCAGAGCAAACGCAACTGCGATCTGTTCTCTTTGAAATAGACTGGACAAAAAGCAATGATTGTGCAACCACAGTCCAGCTCAAGATTTAAAATATGTATATGTATATGTATATATCCTTTTGTAAGCAGCAGTGGTCACTGCTTTCATATGAATTATTGTTAACAGATTATTAACAGGCCTATTGACCATGTGCGCATGATCATCCTTTCATTATCACACGGTATGTTTTTTTTTTACCTGCTTTCTTTTGCTTAAGTTATTTTTGTTAATATGGTTTAATTATCATTTTGTTACAAAAACATTGCTTTAATATGCGATTAACTCGCCATTTATGTGTAGTTAACTGCTGATCTGGGACCTTTAGCCAGGGCAGATTACTGTGCATATTTTAGAGACGTGACAATCATTATTTTTTAAATGACTTTTTTTTATTTTAAGAAAAGTTTTGTTGAATTAAAAAGCACATGTATACAGCTACATTTTGCTAATTTTGTCGCATTTAAATTTTGTGGCTAAGAAATAAAGATTTATTTATTTTTGGTGTGGTCCGAGATAAATTTGGTAAATCCTTAATTTTGAGTCCTGAAAAGTCATGTGAAATAAAAACTAATTGCAATGTGACACAACCCATTTGCTCATGCTCACTGAGCAAGCTAATACACAACACACACCGAAAGTGAAATGAATGAGAAGGCATGTTGACATTACACAAAATCTAAATCAAGTTATTTTAGCATGTCAAAGTCAAATCTATGCATATAAAATATATTTTCCCAACAACAAACGTGTGGCCAGTGAAAATGGCGAGTGGTTAGTAATGTTGGGAATCTACTAGCCACAGTGGCTGGTGACCAAAAAGGTTAATGTCAAGCCCTGTATATATTTCAGCTTAATATATTATTGTCTACTGCTCTCTGTCATCCTGAGGCCACTGCGCGGTGGTGAACTTGGGTACGAGGTCCCTTTCATTGCTGCTTGCAGCTTTAATTAACACTTGCATTTTCACCACAAGTTTTAAATACATATCAGACCTCTTATGAGCTTGTTCTGGAAATGCCATGTAACAGATCAATTAGTGTGTGTATGACAGAAACACTGATACATCCATGTGCTCTCTCTTCAACAGGTTTGGTATTGTCCTCCACAAGAATGAGCCAGCTCTTCACAAGATTGACTTGGAAACCACATCCTATGTGAAAAACATTAGCCTGCAGCAGTATGATTGTATCCCACAATCCCTGGCCTACACACACCTGGGCGGATACTATCTGGTCAACTGTCGACCGGACTCAACAGGTGCGGCGAAGCCACAATTAATCATCGACAGCATAACAGACAACGTCATCGGCCCTAACGGCGATGTGAGCGGCACACCTTATGTCTCTCCTGATGGCCACTATTTAGTGAGTGTGGACGACCGTGACGGGCTAATGCGCTTACAGCATGTGTCCGTACGGGGAGAGATCGGCCAACCCTTTGACATTCACACCAACCTGCACCTGTCCGATCTGGCCTTCATGCCCTCGTTCACTGAGGCCAACCAGTATAATGTGTTCGGAAGCTCCGGCCGGCAGACGGATGCTCTTTTTGTGGAGCTCAGCTCTGGCAGTGTCAAAATGATCAAGAGCTTGAAGCAGCCCACAGCATCGGCGCAGTGGCCCTGGAACCGTCAGAACCGGGTTATGACCGGAAGCGGACTGTTCGGACAGTATCTCATGACCCCGTCACAAAGCTCCCTGTTTATACTGGACGGGCGTCTGGATAAACTCAACTGTGAGATCACCGACGTTCCCTTGGGAAATACTGTGGTGTGGGTGGGAGAGGCATAAGGCGTCTTAAAAAGGGGGCTTGAGAGGGAAACAACAAACAGGTTGCACTGAATTCGGTCTCTGTTTAATTTATCGAGCAGTTTGGAACTAAATCTAATTTGACTCTGCATTGGAAATGAGAATTTTGGGAAATGCTTGGTAAGGCTTTCGAGTCAAATAGCTAATAAGTAGTACTAAAAAAAAGTAAAAATGTAAAATTAGATGGTGTCGAACTAGCTTTAATTGAAGGCGATCGAATGAATCGATTCGAGTGATACGAACGCAGAAATAAATCATCATTTATCCTCATTTCCCCATTTGAAAAGACCTCCAAAATGCATTCGGCCCATTTTTTTCCAGTGCCTTGAAGGAACGCTCGCTTGAAAAAACTAAGTAAACATAATTATTCCCTGCGAGCCTGTGGATAAAACGCGGAGAGAATGCGAGAGCTACACTTTAAATTTCACCTGTTTATAACTCCCACAGACCCCGAAGCATATCTGGCCTATTAAAACAGCATCGTGCTGAGAAACCGTCACCTCCTGTGGATATTGAGATATTGGTAAAGGCGTGTTTGACAACTGTAAATCTTCATGAAAAACTAGGGTGCGAAAATGACGACGGCGAGTTTTTTGTGTGAACCCCTACACTAAAAAAACGCAACGGCTAGATATAAACGTAACATACATAGGGACAGTTATGATCCTGTATAATCTTAGTAAGAGAGGTAGTAGAGTTTCAAGGGCACATAAAGAATCAAGTTTTAGTTGACTCAGCAGCCGTAAGAGTCTGCTTTCAGTAACTGGTGCGTCGCGTGGTGTGATGTTAGACATAATTTATGCATTGCAAGGGTTATATAGCTGGGGAACATTTATTTGAGAGTCACTTTGCTACAAGAGCACGAACTAAGGAATATTTAGTGTCAGTAGGAAGCACAAATGTGTGCTCACGATATTGAATTATTTCCTCAACGGACAGAGTCTATGCATTTTCATTGAAACGCCAGCCAATGGGCTGCATGAATTGAGCTTTCCCCCGAATTAGTTCCGTTTTCATGTTTTAGATTTTGTATATTTTGTTAAAATGCACACACACACACACACACACACAAAATGGCTTTTTATTGAGTGTGTTTTCCTTATGCTCCGAGTAACCATGACTCTTTTCTTTTGATTTTTGTAGTGACTTGTGTTTTGTAAATAGCAGATTGGTCTACGCTCGCGTACAACACAGTAGCTGAAATCATCTTCAAACGGTTCAGGTTTCCCCTCGTTTATTTTTGAGATGAAAGAACTGCACTGTCTTTGTTCCACAAATGACCAAGTACATTGTGATGTCACATCCAGAGATTTCATCAGCTCCATGTAGCCATGTATGTTGATTCTTGTGATTGTTATTTATGTAGAAACATGCTTGACATTTTGGCAGTTAAATAAAGCCTATAACTTTGAAAAAAAGAGAAGATTTCGGGTGTTATTTTGTCAGGGTGATGCAAGTGGAATGGACCGGAAAATGAACAGAAATCCCGATCCACCTGAATTTATGCATTGGTGCATTGACAAATTGATGGATTAAGTATGAATCTTTTCAGCTGGAAGCAGGTAAACCTCACTCCTCTGACCTCTTCTTGTTAGAGCAACCGACTCCCATACAAAGAATCACCGGGAAGACCAGTACAACCGGTGGGTTACATGTGGGGGTGAGTGTAACAGAGGTCAGCTAGCGAAGTGCGATGCAGGTAAACCTCGCTCCTCTGACCTCTAAAGGTGCTCTAGCGACAACCACTAGAGGCTATGGTTTTTGGCCTCCTTGTTAGAGCAACCAACTTCCATACAAAGAATCGCCAGTTCGATCCCAGCTCAAACCAAGTTGGTTGCACTAGTAGTGGTGGGTTAAATGTGGGGGCTCGCCTGGAATGGGAGTGAGGTTTACAGTGGTGAGTGTAACAGAGGCCAGCTAGTGAAGTGCTATGCAGGTAAACCGCACTCCTCTGACCTCTAAAGGTGCTCTAGCAACAGACGCTAGAGGCCATGTGGTCTTCATCCTCCTTGTTAGAGCAACCGACTCCCATACAAAGATTCGCCGGTTTGATCCTAGCTCAGACCAGGTTGGGTGCAGTACAACCGGTGGGTTACATGTGAGGGCTTGTCTGGGATGGGAGTGAGGTTATAGAGGTGAGTGTAAATGAGGCCAGCTAGCAAAGTGGAATGCAGATAAACCTCACTCCTCTGACCTCTAAAGGTGCTCTAGCGACAACCACTAGAGGCCATGGTCTTTAGCCTCCTTGTTAGAGCAACCGACTTCCATGCAAAGAATCGCCAGTTTGCCCAGCTCAGACCGGTTTGGGTGCAGTAGGATCAGTGGGTTACACTTGCATTTATTTATCTCTCCGAATGTCCTCATTTACAATTCAGTAATACAGCATGCTCTGTTAGACAGCTAGACTTCATTTATTATATAAAGTTGAAGCATGTAAATATCAAAATCAGTGGAATGTTTGTGAGCATTCTATATAGAAATACTCTGGGGAAATGGCTATGTTAGAAAGCTTCCTCTTTTCCACTCCCCCTTTCTTTTTTTCTTTCCTTCTATCTGTATTCCTTGCCTTCTCTCCGACTGATCCATTACATTAATAGTCTCCTTTTTTCAATCTCGCTCATAATGCCAAATGAATGCACAAGTTGCTGCATGAACGAGAGCAAGGCGGCAGTGCAATTATCCATTGTCGGTCATTTATCTTTCCTTCATTCTCTCCTTCTCTCATTATAGGCCGCACACCCACCATTTTTGAAGAGATTTGTGGATAATTTAGTGGCCGTGGTTTTAATATGTTCATACCCTTCCTCTTTTGTACGTCTGATCACCATCATTTGTGATTATGAATGTCCCAATGCCCCAAAAATACATGCTTATATAGCTCATACACAGAAAGGATGATAATTATAGATGTAAAGTTTGAGGACAAACTTTAATGTTGGCATGATAAAACCTAAAGTTTGAATGTTTAAAATGTATAGACATGTTGCTAGCTTGTTTTTAGCATGCTAGCAACCCTTTCCCTACTGAAAAGCTGGTCAGGCTGGAAAATGACCAGCTAAAACCAGCTTGACCAGCCTAGCCAGGCTGGAAGCTCAGCCAAAACCAGCTATATCCAACTTAAACCAGGCTGGTCAAGCTGGTTTTAGCTGGATTTATCTGGTCATTTTCCAGCCTGACCAGCTAAGACCACGCTGGAAATGGCAGGAAACCAGCCTGGAAATGGCAAAAACCTCTCTAAAACTAGGCTGGTCAACCAGCTAAAACCAGCCAACCAGCCTAGGCTGGTTTAAGCTGGATTCTTCAGCAGGGTTTGCTAGCATGTTACCATTTTTTTGTATATTGCTAACACTTTTATCATGTCACTAGCGTTATGTGCTGCTAGCATGTTGCTAGCATGAGTGCTGGTATATTTCAAGCTAAATTTAACAAGCGCTTAGCATGTTTAGCATGTTTTAGCAAGATTTACCACATTTCTAACCTGATTAAGCACATTGCTAGCACATGTATCAGGAAATTTGATTATAGCATGAATTACCATACTGCTGACATGCTTAGTATGTTGTACGCATGATTTAGTACATTGTTAGCATGTCTTTTTACCACATTTGAAGCATGATTAAGCACATTGCTAGCACATTTATCATGTTGCTGGAATAGTTTAACATTTTGGAAGCTTATTTAGGCTATAGCATGATTTACCACACTGCTAACTTGTTTATTATGTTGCTAACCTGATTTAGAACTTTGTTAGCTGCATGTTTTGGCTAGATTTACTACCTTTCTAACATGATTAAGCACATTGCTAGTATGTTTAGCACAATGCATGATTGGAAGCATGTTTTTTGCATGAAATACCACACTGCTAGCATACTCATCATGTTGCTAGCATAATTTAGCACATTTTTATTATGTTTATAGAATTTTTTCTAGATGAATGATTAAATTACTTAGCATAATTGGCATGTTTTAGCAAGCTTTATCACATTTCTAAGATAATTGACATTGCTAGCATATGTATCATGTTGTTAGCATGTTAGCAACCCTTTTTGCACATTCCTAGCATATAATCATATTTCTTTTGTAGATTGCCAACACTTTTATTATGTCACTAGTGTTATGTGCTGCTAGCATCTTTCTAGCATGAGTGTTAATATATTTCAAGCTAAATTTAACATGCATTTAGCATGTTTAGCTTTCTTTAAAAAGATTTACCACATTTCTAACATGATTAAGCACATTGCTAGCACATTTATCATGTTCCTGCTATGATTTACCATTTTTGAAGCTTATTTCTAGGATGATTCACATTACTGATAACATGTTTATTACATTGCAAGCATGATTTAGTATTGTTGGCATGTTGTAGTTAGATCTACCACATTTCTAACATGATTGCGCTGATTGCTAGTACACTTAGCACGTTAAAATATTTAACATTTCGGAAACATGTTTTTTTTCTCATGAATTACCACACTGCTAGAATGTTCACTGTGTTGCTGGCATGATTCAGCACATTGTTGGCATGCTTTTAGCATATGGTATATATATTTTTTCCCCAGATGAGTAATCAAAACAATGACATTTAAAGTGATGTTTAACGTCTTAAAAAATGATGTTGGCTTAATTAAACCTATTGTCGGAAAGTTTTTTGGAAAGGTATTTGTTGTTCCTAAAACATGGATAGGCGACAAGACTTTTGTCAGGTAGTGTGAGTTTTTTTTCAAATTTTTTTCATTTTTATGGTCATCATAAATGGTCATCACGGTTGTTTTAATTTAGCAACAGATTCTTCTATGACCATTCTATGGTGTGCAACACAAACACCTTTTAGTATAGCAGAATACGTAGTCTTTTATGCTGCTGGTAATTAAAGTTTCAATTAGATTAAGCCAATAAAATTATATGGTTACATGTGACTTTCATACAGATTGGTCAACAAATCATTACAAAGATGTTGTTTTTGGAGATCCATGTGAAATATGTAGTGCAATTTTACATAGGAAAGCAATGAAAACACAGCACAGTGGAACAACCCAGCAGGTACAGGATGTCAACATGATGTCAGATTGCCGTAGTATTTTGTTGGAAATGAAAATCTGGTTGACATCAGAACCCAACGTCAGGCCGACGTCAATGTTCAATGTTGGACAGATGTTGCATTTTGGTTACTTTTCAACGCAACCTATAAACAACAAAATATCAACGTCTAATGATGGTACAGCTTGACGTTTTGTGGACATTGCCAATATGACATCTATTAGATGTTGGCATTTGGTTGTCATACCTGATAAATAAATGTAAGTATTTGATGTTAATATGACGTTGGTTTAAGATGTTAGCTCAACGTTGGATTTTGGTCACTTTCCAACACAACCTAAAATCAACCAAATATCAACCTCATTTCATGTCTTTTTTAGATGTCAAAGTAACATTGTCCTTAGATGCTGGTGACCTAAATCTAACCAAATATTAATGTCTTATGATGTTGTATGTCTGTTGGGAAGACAGATGATGGCATTGGAGAAAAACATTCAATGTTGTGTTTGTTTGTTTGTTTACTTGTTTGCTTGCTTTTATGACAAGACCGACAGTACAAAATACAATAGTCATTGATGTATCTTTATGTGAGTTGTAGCTCCGCCTTCTTGATGACATTGCACTGTTGTTAAAGACAGCACTAATGATTGGTCAATGAACAAATGTCTGAAATGTTACTTGTCCACGATTCAACAATAACACGAACAATCCAAAAAGACAAAAATATTGTGTAGCATGAACTTACGTTATACAAGTACTTCTATTTATAGATGTGCATTTGTACATATTCTCACAGAGTGTATTGTATTACCTCAATACAGTAATAGGGAAATATGTGATGGTAGATGTCCATTATCATTCATACATTTTCATTCGGCTTAGTCCCTTTTTTTATCAGGGGTCGCCAAAGCGGAATGAACCGCCAACTTATAGAGCACATGTTTTACGCAGCGGATGCCCTTCCAGCTGTAACCCAGCGCTGGGAAACACCTATACACTCTCATACACATACGCACATACTCTACAACCAATTTAGCTTATTCAATTCACCTGTACTTCATGTCTTTTGACTGTGGGGGAAACCGGAGCACCCGGAGGAAAACCACATTTAGATTAGATTAGATTAGATTCAACTTTATTGTCATTACACATGTACAAGTACAAGACAACGAAATGCAGTTTCGGTCTAACCAGCAGTGCAATAGCAGCAAGTGCAGGATATAGGTATAAGCTATAAAGTGCAGTTATAGAAAAACTATGGTAATATTTACAGATGGATGTACTATGAACATTATATACAGGTTGTATTAGCTATGAACAGATTTACAATATATAAATGCATAATCCTCCGCCTCTGGTCTTACCGGAGTCATCCGCCGTTCTGTCTGCTCGGAATGTTTGATCCCACTGTTTAGCCATGTTTCTGTGAAAATCATGACATTACAGTTCCATAATCTTTTGCTGTGGTTGATGCGCAGTCGAATCTCATCCATTTTGTTCACCAGTGACCGTACATTGGCGAGAAAGATGCTGGGTAAAGAGAGCCAGTGTGGTGTTAGCTTTAGCTTAGCTCTTAGCCCGCCGTGCTTCCCCCGTCTTTGTTTACGTTCTCTGCGCCGCCTTCGAGCACTTCCGCCCGGCCTGGTAGGGCTCTCACGCCCGGGTGTTCTGGCGATCTCAGGGATGAGTCGAAGATTGCTAATAAAACTGTCCGGAATGCACAAACCAATATCCAAGATGTCCTGTCGGGTGTACGATGTAAAGGCACTGCTGTTCTGCACGAACAGACCCGAAATGAGCAGGAATAATACTGCAAAATTGCAGAAGCTGGAGAGACGCTGAGCCTCGCGATCTGAACACGCCGCCATCTTGTCTCGAAAGTATGACAAACACATGAAACTCCACACAGAAATGTCAACTGACCCAGCCGGGACATGAACCAGCAACCTTCTTGCTGTGAGGAGACAGAGCTAACCACTAAACACTTTTAATTCCAGATACTGTACACTATTATTTTCCTTCATTATTTAAAAAAATGCTGATTTGAAATGAAACGATACAGCATTCACAACACGCTCCCAGCAGACTGGCACACTGGTTTGCAATAAAGTGCACCAATTAGTGCATTTCTGATACAATAGGAGGAACACAAATGTAATATTTGCCACTAATGAGCTTGTTATAGGCTTTAATCAACAATTAATATCCAACTTAACGCATTGTTTTTGAGTTTTAAAATGAAGCTCTCCCAGCTGTCAGGGTTTTATTGACTTATTTTTGTCAGTTACTAAACAGTGGGATCTGATTTGAAAGTCAAATCGCACTGCGGATTTTATAAGCTTCCCGTAGCTCTCCTTCTGTTCGATTCTTCATTTTGTATATATTTTTAAGAAAACAATATCATGTTGCCACAAGCAAGCGCAATATAATCTGGAAACATAATCTCTCTATGAATAGCAACTGTATGGGCCTGTATATTTTGACATTAAGAACTTTCCACCTTGTTGAAACTTTTGATGACCTTTAGTTTGCCAGATAAGTGATATAAGGCTGATTCATTCCTGCATTGTGTCTGATTACAGCATTTTCCATTGTCATTGTGTGCGGCGTGGGAGTGTAGGAGCCACTCAGCGTATCAGTGTTTTCCGGACCCGCTCGCTCCAGTGCATTGGAATTGCTTTCCTGAGTCACCTGTGTATCTGCGCAGCCGTCTGAACTGTAAAAACCTGTTTATTTGAGGGCTGCACTCAGCTAGATTGCATTTCTCCCTTTAGTATCCGGGCCCGAATAAACTCTTTTGTGGCTTGTGTTTGCTGTTTTTGTTTGAGATGATTTTCAGTATGCTGTTTTACTGGGTAATAAATGAACTTCTGCTACGCTGGATTCTAAGCCTGGAAACAAACCAAATCTGCATATATACAATATGGCCAAAAGTCTGAGATCACTTTTAAAAATGCTATTTTGTAATTTTTTATTTAAAATGAAATATATTTTCAAATATAAAAATGTTTAATTTAATTAATTATTTAATACAGTTTTATTTTTTTTCATGTACATTACACAGTGTCCTGTTTACATTTATTCTTCTGTTTCATATATTCAAAATACAACCTACAATTTTCTAGATTTTGAGATCACTGCTTGGACCTGTTTGATATGTGAATTTGGAATATATACAGTACTGTACAAAAGTCTTTGGCCATCATTAGAATTGTCATTTTAGTATAATTATCTACAGTCTTTTGCAAAAATTTGGGCTCTTTATTATGTGCTCTTTCTTCATAAGAGAAGATCACAGTGAAATGCCATTTGGTTTCTAAAGAAAACTAGATAATGTCATGTTTTTCAGACAGAAATATGTAGTATACGATGTGTCAAATTAAATTGAAGCTGAAAAATATGCTATGCAAAAGTTTTGGCACCCTCTCTTTTGTGTGGATTTCAAAACCTGTAATCACTTAATTCTGATTGACTACAATACAAAATTGATTTGAGTGATTCAGTGAACCTTAACAATCACAGGTGCAACAATCATGAATCAAGGATATTTAAGATGGCTGATGGCTAGTTGTGCTTCTCCTTATTGTGAACCTGAAAGTAGCATCATGGGAACTTCAAGAGAACTTACTAATGACCTAAAAACTAGGATAATTTACCAACATGAATTAGGAGGAGGATGAAAAAAGCTATCACACACGTCACAAAGTCTCTACCTACAAAGTCAGAAATATAGTAAGAAAATGGAAGGCCACAGGAACAGTTCTTGTGAAGGAAAGATGTGCTAGACCAAGAAAATATCTGAAAGACAAAGTCGAAGAATGATTCGAATGGTCACAGACAAAACACAGACCAAAGAGCTCCAGGAACTTGATGGCAGAATGCAGAAAAGGCTTTTCTGAATCACCCTTCCATCGAGCTGAAGAGTGTGCTAAACCATCTACAATGACATTATTAGCAGCAAGGTGAGTCATTTAAGGTATGCAATGGCTCATCTAGACAAGCCTGAATAATTTTGTAAAAATTTACTGTGGACAGATGCCACAACCATAGGTGCTTTGCATGGCAGACACAGAACACAGCATTCCAGGTGAAGAACTTGCTCCTTACTGTAAAATGTGGTGGAGGGTCTATCATGCTGTGGGGATGTGTGGCAAGCACAGGTACTAAAAACCTTTTCATAGTCTAAGGTCGCATGGATTCCATCCAGTATCAGCAGATTCTGAAGAACAATGTTCAGGAATTAGTCAAGAGGCTGAAGTTACGGCAGGGTTGGATGTTTCAGCAGGACAGTGACCCAAAGCACAGTTCCAGATCTACCAAGGAGTTCATTCTCAGACACAATACAGGGATCTACAATGGCCCCAGAAAGTCCCCAGACTTGAACATCATCGAAAACCTATGGATTGATTTGAAAAGGGCTGTTCACGCTCAGCACCCATCAAACCTGACTGAACTGGAGAAATTTTGCAAGGAAGAATAGCCCAAAATGCATTCAGCAACAATTCAGGGACTTATCCTTGGCTATAAGAAGCGTCTACAGGCTGTTATTTTCACAAAAGATGACTCTACAAAAGATTGATGTCATTGATGTCATATCTTGGGGTGCCCAAATGTTTGCCTGTCTGTTGTTATGATCCTGCTTTGTTACTGTTCGGACGTCTTTGCCTACTGCTCTGCTCTTTGTACTCTTGCTTTTATATTTTATACCCTAATTTTAACTTGAGCCGATCAGCACAGTGCTCAAATGACACCGCTTGAAGATCAACATCAAATCTACAAACTTTCTGGAATATAGTTTACTAACAAGAGGCAAACAATCCTCCCCCTACCAGCTGCTTACATTCCTGAGACGGGAAAACACGGCTGTGAAACTGCCTCTGGATCAAATTAATTCAGAATCTCACTGTTATACAAAGTGATACAGACTTCTACAAAAGATTGCAACAAAGTTACTTGCGATTCGACCGGAACTGCTGGATCACACAGGATCGTTTCTTTGTGGACCCTCACAGCATACAGCCGGTGAGTCCTGTAAATCTACTCCAGCTACTGTTTTGTGCACAGAAAAACAGAATGAAACTGTTGAAAATAAGCGTGATAAGTGAAGGCTTAAACAAGGTGAGAGACCAAAGGGTACTCGCGGGGTCAGATCACGAAGATCATACGCTGATGCATTAGCTACCACTACCCCAAATACAGCTCGGACTCAAATACAGCTTCAGAATAGATATAAAGTTTTGAGTAATATGGGTGAAGTATCCCCAAATGCAGAGATCACATGGCTTAGCAGCTAATTCTGCATGGGAAGGAGGCTCAAGGCCAACTAGACAGAGCCATTCTGCTCCGATCGCACTTGAGATAAGAACACTAGTTGTAGAAGATTTCAATAATCAGGAATTCTAAGAGCAGAGCTACAATGACATACTGCTTCCCTCATGCAACAGTTTCTGATGTAATCTTGATGTAAACTTGAGGAAATTCTGCAAAACTGACCATTATCCATGTGGGGAAGAATGATATTCGAAAGGAGCAGTCAGAACTGCTCAAGAGAGATTTCTCTGAAATATTACTTTTCCCCTAGGGTATAAAATATATCCTAATGAAATTGCTGATTTGAAAGGCCAGCAGGCTACGGCTTTCGATTATAAAAATGATCAGGGGTGGCCAAACTTTTGCATGAGACTGTAGATTTATTTATAATATAGTATAATAATATCTCGCTCTTCACCTGAACAGTAATGATATTTATCGATAATTATATTCGTTCATTAATGTTCCTTCGACCTAGTCCCTTATTTATCAGAGGTCACCACAGCGGAATGAACCACCAACTATTCTGACATACGTTTTATGAAGGGGATGCACTTCTAGCCGCAACCCACTACTGGGAAACACCCATACACTCTCGCATTCACACACACACTCATACACTACGGGCATTTTTGTTTACCCAATTCACTTATAGCGCATATCTTAAGACTGTGGGGGAAACTAGAGCACCTGGAGGAAACCCACACCAACATGGGGAGAACATGCAAACTCTACACAGAAATGCCTGCTGACCCAGCCGGAACTCAAACCAGCAATCTTCTTGCTGTGAGGCGACAGTGCTAACCACTGAGTCACCATGCCACCCTAATATAATGATTATTTCCTGAAATATTCATTCCACATGCCAGTTCTAATAGCAGTAGCTCTTCTTTACGTATATCTGTTTGCTTACCGGAGCACCTCTACATGTGAGGGAAAGCAGTTTTGCGTTTGTCTGGCAGTGAGTTCAGTCTCATAAGTGACAGGATGAGGAACATTTCTCTAATGATGGCACTTTGGCAAAGATCCCGGACTCATATGGATGAAGTGGCCTCACTCTCTCACTCACTCTCTCATGCTTTCTGAGCCCGTACACTCCTGGTCCTTTTGATTTGTGACTCAATTAGCTTGCTTCTGTTCGCAGCCATGTTCAGAGATGAATGATGGCGCTAACATGCTAGCTGCCGCAATCTCTGTGCGTTCACACCCCCTTGTCAACAGCGTATGAAAAATGGGTGGAACATGCGATTTGTAATTATGAGAAACCTCCTGAAATAAAATAGAGGGGTAGCGGATATATAGCAGAGACGTAGCACGGTGTCGGTTAGCAGCGTGTTAGCGCGTCCTTCAGCAAGGTCCTTTGTGAATGAGTCCTTTCAACTTCACAAAAGTCTAATTAAGACTCCTCTGCAGACCAAATGAGCAAAGCCATTATGGAAAGTGATTATTTGCCTTCAGTATCACTTCTGGCAGGTGTTTTATTGCTCGAGCTCAGACAGGTACGCTAGGCTAACGACTGTGACATTGACGTGACATTGATGCTAATACATTAGCGCCTCCGCCTACTGCTGCAACAGTGGCCTCATTTGAAACGAAACCCATATTCAGATGTTATTTCTCAGTTTTGACTTGTAATACTCCCTGTTTTACTACTATAGCAGGGTTTTAAGATTGGAGAGGTTGAACTTAAAATGAACAAGTATTTTCAAAGCTCAGGTGTTCTGGTGTAACTCGAGACCACTGACACATTTACATTGTTCCAGACAGAGTTTTGACAGACTGAGATGCCGACTTGAGCTCTGAGGATTTGTAGTCTGGTAAACAAAACCTTTGTGTGTGTGTGTGTGTGTGTGTGTGTGTGTGTGTGTGTGCGTGTGTGTGTGTGTGTGTGTGTGTGTGTGTGTGTGTGTTACCGTGTCTGTTCAGTCATGTCTCGGGGCAGTGGCGCAGTAACCCTACTGATGACAGTCACTACAACGTAATGATGTGATTTCAAAGGACTCTCTCTCTCTCTCACTCTCTCTCTCTTACACTCTCTTTTATCTCTCTCTTACACGCAATATAAAGAGAATCAAGTCAACTTGAACTACAACTGTAAATCCTACTAAAATACATTCATTCATTAATTTTCCTTCAGCTTAGTCCCTTTATTTATCAGGGGTTGCCACAGCGGAATGAACCGCCAACTTATCCAGCATATGTTTTACACAGCTGATGCCCTTCCAGCTGCAACACAGTACTGGGAAACACCCATACACTCCCGCATTCACACACACACTTATACATAAGACCAATTTAGTTTATTCAATTCATCTATAGCGCATGTGTTTGGACTGTGGGGGAAACCTATGGAGTAAGATGTGTTTCTTTATTATTCAACCAAAACTAATTAGTTTTAGTGAAAATTAAGTACATAGCAATTAAAAAAATAAAAGATTGCAATAAAAAAAACATTGAACTAAAAAACTTTTGTGGATGATAATAAAATATTTTGGATTGAACAACATAAACTATTGTCCTATTATGCAGTTACCACAATTTTCATTGCACACTCATTCATTTTGCTCTCTGTTCTGCTGTCATTTATTGCACATCTAGAATATTTGCTCGTGAGTTGAAATGTTTTGCGGTACGGATCACCATTGTCAGGCTTGCGTTTCCGCTCCATGAAGGGTACCAATGGTACTGTTTTGGTGGGCGTGGTGTACGACAGAAAGTTTCAGTCAACGTCATTTTCGCTCGAGAAAATGTCTACAGTAAAGCTGTTTGGGTCGTTCCATATCATATGAGAAGCACTTCACACAAAACAGATGCTTTATACACATAAATACTTGTGTAGAAATGTTCATTACTAACTTTTCTATGAGCATAATTTGATTATAACTGCAGATCAATGACAGTGCAAAATACCCTACTGTAACATCTGCAATTATATTAAATAAATAAATAAATAAATAAATAAATAAATGCAACATTTATGAACACACACCAACCCTTACAGTCTGCGATATGTTACCAATTACAGAAAAACTACACACAACATACATTTAGTCCTTATTTAGGTTAAAAAACAACACGAAATATAGCCCACAGTCAGAGCATACCTCTCATCTGTGTCTTTAATCTTCACCAGCACGTGTAACCCCTTCTTAGAAAGTAATTCCGTCATTCCAAGTTCATAATAGTCCCAAAAGGTGATGATAATAGTTAAACATGGCAGTTTGTTCATGTTTGCTGAAAAAATTATTTGCTCCTTTGTTTTTTCCGGCTTCTCTTTAGTTTTTTCGCACGTCACTCTCACATTTGTCAGTTTCTGAAAGGGTCAGGTTTCAAAAGCACGTCAATAATGAAGCGCACGTTATTATCATCAGCTCAAGAAGTTTGTTATTTCAAATGTAGTCGTGTATGCGAGCGCAAGCAAGAAAGCGAAACCGCTCGCGTTGTAAACTGGCTCGTAAAAAAACTATGGAGCACAGGGTAGAATCTGCTCTTCTTCTTGGCTTTGTGACTGTACATCATGACGATGACAAGGTTTGTTTGAGCTCGTGTCGACCATGGCTCGTTATTATATGTATATATTATTACAGTGTAATTTCTCGGCTGTGTATTTAAAACATGGCGGTTCCTGTTTTTTCTGGCTTGTTGCGTGAGCGAATGACGTATCTCTGTGAACCAACAGCGTTCAGCTGCGCATCTACCTCCGCATTTTGGTACCCTTTGCAAATTGTGACCAAAAAGTGGTACGGTTCGGTTCAATATGCTTTTTGACAGTGGAAATGGCCATAAAAGTATACCGAGCCAAACCGTACCATACCACTCAGTGGAAACGGGCCATAATATATATGTATGGGCGGAGCAGTAGGTAGTGCTGTCGCCTCACAGCAAGAAGGTCGCTGGTTCGAGCCTCGGCTGGGTCAGTTGGCATTTCTGTGTGGAGTTTGCATGTTCTCCCAGTTTTGACGAGAGTTTCCTCCTGGTGCTCTGGTTTCCCGCACAGTACAAACACATGTGCTGTAGGTGAATTGGATAAGCTTAATTGTCCGTGGTGTATGTGTGTGAATGAGAGTGTACGGGTGTTTCCCAGTGGTGGGTTGCAGCTGAAAGGGAATCTCCTGCGTAGAACATATGCTGGATATGTCTGCGGTTCATTCCGCTGTGGCGACCCCTGATTAATAAAGGGACTAATTCTAAAAGAAAAATGAGTGCATGAATATATATATATATATATATATGATGACAGTCACTATAACGTGATGATGTGATTTCAAAGGACTCTCTCTCTCTCTCTCACTCTCTCTCTCTTACACTCTCTTTTATCTCTCTCTTACACGCAATATAAAGAGAATCAAGTCAACTTGAACTACAACTGTAAATCCTACTAAAATACATTCATTCATTAATTTTCCTTCAGCTTAGTCCCTTTATTTATCAGGGGTTGCCACAGCGGAATGAACCGCCAACTTATCCAGCATATGTTTTACACAGCTGATGCCCTTCCAGCTGCAACACAGTACTGGGAAACACCCATACACTCCCGCATTTACACACACTTATACACTAAGACCAATTTAGTTTATTCAATTCATCTATAGCGCATGTGTTTTTAACAAAAATTCTTGTGGTAGCAGAGATCATGAGATGTGTGCATGCATCTCTATCTCTCTGTATGTATGTATGTTTGTATGTGTGTATGTATGTATGTATGTATATATATATATATATATATATATATATATACATACATACATACATACATACACACATACAAACATACATACATACAGAGAGATAGAGATGCATGCACACATCTCATGATCTCTGCTCCCACAAGAATTTTTGTTAAAATGTTTACTTTGAAATGCATTGTATTGTATTGACAGTATATGACTTGTATTGACATTTTTAGTCATCTGAAACAGTAGCTATATAGCCCATGTCGGTCATTTAATGTACAAGAATTCTTTATGCATTATCTAGTTCTAAAATTATTTTATGTTTACAACACATTAAACTTAACAGTGTTGGTTTAAGCTGTGTTAGTTTACATTTTAACAAGAAATGGTCTACGACACCCCCTTGTGTTGGTGAAAATGATCAGAGGTGAATTCTGGCCATTGCTCCGTTAAGCTCCACCCATCACTCTACCCCCGTGGAGACCTTCCGGTTCACACGTGCAGACAGGTAAGCGCTTTTGTTTGTCGTCTTGGAAAAGTTATTTGAATAATTCCTTTGATTGAACGTTCTTATGTTTCGGCAAATGTTATAAAATAAATGCTACAGTAAAAATCTGTAACCTGGTTATCAGTAATCAGGTCTTAATATATATATATATATATATATATATATATATATATATATATATATATATATATATATATATATATATATATATATATATATATATATATATATTGTTGATGTTACTATGTTTATTTCCAAATTTTTCAAATGCCCATCAGAGTTTCATGTTGCCACTAATTTTGATGAATATTGTTTATTGCTTTAATTGCTTGTGCGTTACCATGATGGTGTTTAATAGCTAGTTGTGTGAATTAGTGTTGTCGCAATACTAGAGTTTCCAACTTCTATACAATAGCTTAAAAACATTAATATTACATAACATTTTTGATACTGTGGGGATCATATTCAGCAACATTCAAATTATGCAAATCAAGTAATAAGCCATACCATGGTTATACCAATAGAGGTAAAGTTGGTTTTATATTTGGATATTCAGACATTCTCCTTAATAATATAATGTCAGAAAAGTATTCTTTGCTAATTCAAAATAGGGAAATCATATTGGCAGCAAATGACTATTAAAGTACAACATTGTTCACAGTGAATTAGATAGTGTTAATGTTGTTTAGAAGTCATACCTGCATGCTAATTCCGATCGAATGTTCAAAGTAACATGGTAAACAGTGTATAGACCGTTAAATGAACGTATGTGTGAATATAAAACCAACTTTACCTCTATGTTATACCAGGTAGGTCAGCAGTAGTTTGTAGTCTTCATAGTTTGTAGTTTGATACTTTTTGTGCCATTTATTTCAGTCAAAACACTGAATATGAGTCACTTTGTGAGACACATTAATGATAATACCCAATGATGGATAATGGGATCGAAATTATACACTCTTTTTACAAGACTGTTATGATTGCGTTTAACTGTCATTAGCATCTTAAACCCTTGGAAGTTTTAATATTTAGATTTTTTTTTTAAAACATATGAACATTTATATGTATTTATATATAAGCAATTCCATGCAAATGTCAACCTTGCCATGTAAATTATGTATTCGCTAAAATAGCAAAACTGTTTCTTTGTTTTGTTTTTTTGTGTATTTTACAGTGCTTTAAAAATACTCAAAAATGTTTCTGTCAATGTTTTCAAACAATTATATTTGATTTACAACAGTCACACAAGTGGCAATTTCACATTCGTCACATCCATAACAAAGCTTTTTCTTTATAAATGCAAAAATGTGAAATAAAATAAAATCAATTATTTTTGTTCTGTAGACAGCCAACACTTACCCTTTTGATTAGCATTGTTTTTTTCAGGTTGTGCAGTTTAATTCACAGAATTTCTACAAAGTATGTTGTGAACTGTAAACTTGCAGACTTTTTATGTCACATCCATAACGCATGTTTATTTTCCCCATATAAAAAAAAAACAAAATAAAAATGTTTACAGATTGATATTTTTCTGCTCCCATAAATCTGTGGTTGGCTGTTTTGGAAAGTATAAACAGATGTTTCACTATAATGTTAACATAAACTTTTAATGTGAGTTTATGTTTTGAGATTTTAACTGCAATTGTCACATCCATAACGCTGGAATTGCTGGTATGTATTATGTCATCTTTGCATCAAATTATAAAAACAAATAGCAGCTTGTACAAGGTGTTCTTAGTGAGGTGGGACAGTAAATTGGACGTTTTTTCTTCTGGCTGCTGTTATCAGTCTCCCGCTATTTGTTTTGTTTTCTTTTCTGAAAGCATTGATAACACCATTGTGGAGTTTTTCTTTTATTACTTCAGCAAAAATTTGTTGTAGCCAACTTCACTGTGCTCTATGTTTACACAACTATGATGACTTCCGATACTGAGAAACCCAGAAATGTGAAATGTAGGTATGTCCCAAATTGCATACTGTACTTATGAACTATTTATAGAATAGTGTAAGTAGTGCGTTCACACTGAAAACTCTAAAAACAATAAGTGCACTTTAAATCCCTGCATAATGCACTTATTCAACCATTAAATTGAAGTGTGGAATGATGGACACTTCACACTCTACACGATTGCAGCTTTGTTCACGCAGCAGAAGGGGCGTAGCTATCGGGCGCTCATGTTGGATAACTTTATTTATTTTGGATTGTTAAAGCAAACTTCTCCTACGAGAGTGATTATGCTGCCTCCCGATGGTGAATGCAGTCATGGCAGGTATTACTTGGTACTTGGGTCATTTATTTGACTAATTTGGCAACGGTCAAACATAATCTGGGAATTGCTTTGAATTTTCGCTTAGTAAAAAAAAACATTAGTGTTCCATTTGGGATGACACTACATATATATTCTATACTGTTGAGTGTGTAAGTGCAAAAGTGTATAGTGTGCCATTTGAGCTTGAGAATACTATGAATATATAATGCATGAATTAGGGCTGCACGATATTGGATTAATCTGACATTGTGATATTTCGTTTTTTGCTGTGATATATATTGCAATATGACTACATTTTCATCAGATGACTTGAAAAGCTCTTTTTGGAAAAAAAAACATCTTGAATTAGATGGACTGGGGTGATTTTATGAGGGTGTGAATTATGTATAAAAATAATAATTAAATTGCAAGAAAGAATAATAAGAAAGTAAAATAAAGAGTTCTTTAGGGTTTTCCGGAGAGTCAAACAGTATTCAGGTAGAGAAATTTAATAATGAAATGTAAAATAACACTGTATATTTTTCATTGTAGTAATAATTCAGTACAATTATTCTTCATTAAAGTTACAAATGGTGTACTTTATTTTGCCAAATGCTTTAAACTCTCTAGAAATGCCTTTAAAACACATACAAATGATAATGTTTCACTGTGTTATGGTTATACTTTGAAATTATGATATAATCCCAATTATACAACAGTTCTGTCTGGTTCTTGAATCTGACTGGCTGATAGCCATGCGATATTCTGCAATATCAGAACTCGTACAGCCTCTTCACTCTTGTGTATTACTCCGCCCACATAGAGTGACAAATATTGCATCTGTTGGACAACATAATGTACATTTAAGGCTTCTAGGCAAGGTTTAGCATTTTTCCTTATCGCAAACACAACCGTAATCAGCTAGTGTTTGCACTGCTTTGGCTTTTTCTGAGTTAATGATTATGATCACTGATTGCAACAGAGAAAATCTAGAAAATCTCTGTAGACTGGTGGCATTTCATGCCGTTCAGCCTTATAATCTTAAAATGTGAGCAAAATAACCTGTTTTGTCATTACTTTAGACTTTTCGCTAGAGAATCATTCAAACACTAAAGTGACTTGGTGAGTTAGCAATGGTTTTTGCTGTTCTGATGTCAGCTGCAGATGTGAAGGAATGGTGGAAGAATGTAGTTCCTCATACAAAGGGATTTTGGGACTTTCCATGTTAGATTTTATTTTTATACACACATCATTATGCCGTCAAACTGTTGTATAAATGCAATATCGTACTCATAGCAGTGCGATATGGCTGTATATCGTCACTGGTGAGAGGTGTGTGTTTCACATATCAAATAGATATTGCTCATCTCAACATTGCATATCTTGCAATTAGTGGTGCAACAGATCACAAATCTCACGGTTTCGGATCACACTACTGTTTTTCAGTCACGGATCGGACCATTTTTTTGGATCAGCAAAAAAGGAAGGAGACAAATGTCATTTGCTTTCCATTTATACAAAAAATACTACTGCAAAAACCACTGGTTTCAACAAACAGAACTTGAAAATATGATCTTTTCTACTCTTACTGATATAGAAATCTAACATCTTGTACAACATATATTTATTTAATATTAATTAATGACTCAACAGTTCACACATAAAACTTCATGTTTGATTATAGGTGGATCCTTTATGAAAACCTATTCAGTGACATAATTTTGATGGTTGTTTGTCGCCACCTTTTGGTAAAACAATGTAATTGCTACAACATTCACCAGCATCAAGTTCCATTAAACAGTTATTTTAATCTTTACCATAAACATCAGTGTTTATATCTGAACTATAAACTGTTCTCCCAGTACTTCTGTGTTATTTAATTGTTTGTAACGAACTGAAAAGTGTAAAAACTGAATCTCTCTCGATCAAACGCAGATTTGAATGCAGCGCTTCGAAGGATTAATAAACACATGCAAATCATTATCATTTATCATTCATGTTACGCGGGTTTGAATTGAGATCACGATCTTTAATGTTTAATTGTGCATCTTTACACTGAACTCGTTAATGTAGGCTAAACAAACAGTGACAGAAAACACTACCTAAGACACTAACCTATAAGAAAGCATTTAGGTCCCACCACAACTTTTTTCGTCATCATTAAATTTTACAGGGAAGCCAAAATGCTTTCATAAACGTGATCTGAATGATGCGGGAGGCGATTTCTCTGCAACAAGTTAAAAAAAAGTTATTAATTCATGGGTCACATGCTTTCTGAACTGTGGGTTGTGTTCCGTTACACCCCTACTTGTGATGTGACTATTGTGAAAGGACATATTGTGATATCGATGCTGAAACCATATATTGTGCAGCCGTAATATGAATACTATAAAACATATGAATGATATAAAAATACATAGAATTAAATTATAAAGGCCCTCTAAACAAACCATGCCTTGACCTTGTCATTGCCATCTTCCATGAATCACTTTGACATTTCGAGCCGTCTGATATTTCTGCAGACCTGCAGTTTACCAATCAAGCAAATAATTACCGCTTATGATGAATGTTGAAGACGCATGCGACTGGCACTCAATTTCCACTCTGAAACGAGCCCCCTGAATTAAAGCGAAGCCCCGTTGTGCTTTGATCTCTCAATAATTCATTGTCTCATCTATGAAGCGCAAAATAATTGTACTTCAGAGGAGAGATTAGAGAGTGCGAGGCAGGACTAGTCAGGAGGTTAATTCCAGCCCCAACCATCACGTCCAGCGCTTTGCTCCGTGATGATGATGCATGTGTCTCTGATGGATCGCCGCTCTCCGGGTGACATTAGTATTCCAGATTAGAAACAGGGCATGTGTGTGCATGACAGAAATACTCATGGGGAGAGAGAGAAAACAGACAAGTTCAGCATCAGTTCAAGGGCATCAGAGTCTATAAAGATAGTATGTCTGGCTGCCACTATCTGTCGATTACATCATAAACGCATCACGCAGAGCATGTGAATTGTAACCAACATAATGTCAATACACTGTAAAAAAAAAATCTGTAAATTTGCAGTTTCCTATTTTGTGATTCATGTTTACATTTTTTTTTTTAATTTAGTTTATGTATGCTTTTGAATTGCATTATGGGAGCTTGATATTTCTTCCAACAACTTTTAACATTGAAAAAGTGATTTTAATTAACATTTTTAATAGTTTAAAGTCATATATTGCCTGGTTTGGTGTATATTATGGTACCAAAAACATGTTATTTATTATATTAATTCAGTCTTGGCTTGAAATATACCAGCGGTGGTAGCTGCATTGAAACACACCATTTACCCACATCACATAAATAGTTAACTATATGGGACAAACAAAGCATAATTAAATTTTTACCAATAATTTTATTTATTATGACTGTTTTACACAGTTTTTTTATTTCAATGGGTTAAAGTAAAAAAAAGACTGTTAAAATAAAAGAAGAAATACACTAACTCTCTTACTTTTATACTATTCTAGAGCAATGTGCACACACTGACAGGGTAAAATCTGCTTCTCTTTCAAGTTTAAAGCAAACTCGATTGCCAAAGCATTTTAGATATGTATACAAAATGTAATATATTAACATCATCAAGTTAATAAAATATTCAGCAAATGAGAAATAAATGACAGAAAAGGGAATAAAGACAGACACTATCTCTAAAAATGATAATAATTACAAGATTAAAATGTGTAGATTATTTAAATAAGGCAAATGCATTGATTAATCATTACTAGGCCCACACGGAATCTGCATGTGCAAAATTCTGTAGATTTTTATCATTAGTTCTGTTTATTTACTTGAGTAAATGTGTGTAAATCTATATTTATTCAGTTTTTTTATTAATTACAGTAATATTATTGACTATTATGAAATTATTCATCTGATTTTTGTACAATGCAGTGTGTAAAGTCATATTTTCTGTCTTTTAGGAGAGATATTATGTGAGAGACTTGCTTTGTTTACCAAATAATGTGAATCTAATTGGATTTGCATTTTAAACATTAAATACAAGTTTAAAACATTACTTTTTATTTCACATAATAAGGTTTTAGTTATGATACTCCCAAAATAATTCAGCAGAAATGTGCAGATTTTTGACAAAATTTTTAGCAGAAATAGCAAAAAAAGTCTGCGGATTCCATCTGGCCCTAACTATTACTAATTGTGTACACATATTTTGCCGCCAGTTTAGACCAGTCGTTTCATCCTCTCTGAGTATATAGTAAAGTTTTTATGAGTTGTTTAGACTAAACAATCTATTACTTTTTCTCTCTATCTCATGGCTATGCATGCTATCAGCTGTAAAGCAAGCGGAAAGTAGTATTTAATAAAAGAGTAATGCAAAAATGCATACTAGCTTTAGAAAGCAATAGAAGAAGTTAAATCCCGTACATTTTAGGAGATTTAGAAACCCCGGTTGGACAAATTTGAAGTCCCAAAAAGGCGTGTCTCTGTGTGTCTGCAGAGTACTTGAGATTACCTGTGTGAGTGTTAACAGGTCTCGAGTATTTTTCACTACTTAATCGATCATGGATGTTTGGTTATAGTGGGTGGATACAAAAAAGCGTGATAATAGTTAAAATGTAAAATGTTAATAATAGTAAAAATAAAAACAAAAAAGTGTCAGTAAATATACTTGGGCAGCCGTTAATATACCTGAGCGGCCTGCCCAATAAAGTCTATGTGTGGAAATACTCATTTATTAAAATGTCAATAAAAGTCACTTTGTTAAACTGTAGAGTTGAGTTTTCAACATCAACAGTCAACAGAGCAGAGATCAACATCCCACAATTCACAACTGTAAATAAATGGAAAACATTTGCGAATCACAAAATATGGAAGCTGTTAATTACTAGGTATATTTTAGCTATGTTATGCATATACTGTGAAAATAAAAAAAATTGTGAATATATATATATATATATATATATATATATATATATATATATATATATATATAACCGGTGAGCCAAGTGTTATAGAATGTAATAACGCTCGCCAAACGTAAAGAAAAAAAACTTCCGCATTTTGCGGTGTGTTTGTGCGTGTTTTGTGTGTGTGTGTGTTTTGTTTGTGGTCCTTTACTGACAGCCGCCTGTGTCTTGGATCTTGTCAGAAAATATGGCGAAAAGTTCTACATGACGGTAATAGTTTGATTGCAGTGTTTACTTCAGTATTGCCACTAATATCTGCATACTCCACATGTCTTAATTCCATTTCTGTTTAGTTCAGTTATGACTTTAGTCACATTAAGGTAATCAAAATTTGCAGTTTACATGGTGACTCTTAATCAGAGTATTGTTTTAATCATATTAAAATCTTATTAAAGTATTGTTAGCCATGTAAAGATACTCAATGTTTGACACACGGTCAGGGCTCTGTAAACTTGGCATTGAGAAGCAGCATTTTCTGTATGTACGTACATCAAAAGCAAGTATGAAATCGCTGTTTGGAGCTTATGAAGGCCTACAGTTCAACATTCCTGTTTAACTAAATAAACAGTTAGTAAACACAAGTACATCTTATTGAACATTATTTATTTTCATCACCGATTATCATAGTAGATCAGTTTCTCAAGCAGTTTGTGATGCATTTTGGAAATAGGAGATGAGCCCCTGGTCTAATGCGCCACCTGGCTCTAAAAACCTGTTCTCAAAGATTTATTATTTGGGCAGTACACATATTCTGAATGCCTTCGGCAGAATTCAAATGAGCCATTTTAATCTAGATTAATCTAGATTAATTGCGAAATTAATCTAGATTTAAAAAATGTATCTATGCTATATATATAAGATTTAACATATATATATATATATATATATATATATATATATATATATATTAAATGGTAATTGGAAATCCTATTTTAAAATGCTCACAAAACCTTTATGTGCACAATTCAATAGGATAAACCTTTTATCCAATAAGAAAAGCATGCGCATAAACTACTGAATGATGGAAACACATTACTACAATAAATTCCAGCATGTGCATAAAGTCACCTGCGTGCCATCTTATTTTTCACAAATGTTGATTTAAAGTTCTACTAACTCATTCACAAGTTATACCAACTAACTTAAAAAAGAACTAGTTTATTAAGATTTCTTAGTAATTTGAACTTATTAGGTTATAAAGTGCATAAATTAATTAAAGGGCACCTATTTAACCCCTTTTACAAAATGTAAAATAATCCTTTGGTGTCTCCAGAATGTGTCAGTAAAGTTTCAGCTCAAAACACTCATCAGATAATTCATTATATCCCCAGAATCTGCCCATTTTGCTGTCTGAGTACAATGTAGCTTTTTTTGTAGCCTGTGCTATTAAATGCAAATGAGCTGTTTCTCCTCGCCCACCATTTCCACATGCATGTGTGCTTCTCTTTTATTTCATCAGATAAACAGCAGTCAGTGATAGAGACAGACACAGATGAAGCTGAAATACAGCTCATTAGTCAAAAATATACAGTTTATTCCATGTATTTGTGGTGGAGATTATTCAAGCCTTTCTGAAACAATGAGTCACACAGAAATGCCGTTTGCAGTACTATGGTGCCATGGTGATTATAGCGGTTAAGAATTACATAGCAATTTTACTGTCTTTATTACAAACACGCTCTGTTTTAAAAACTCATAAAAAATTCATAAAAATTACAGAGGGTAAGCTCAGTTGCAAAACAATGTTCTGTAGACATGTGTGTACATGTTATTTAAGAAACATGGCGCCTGTCAATCAATTGATGGGCGGAGAAAACCGCACTCCTACGTCACGTTGTGGTGGGCCTCTAAATCACTGGTATTTGGATCCTATTTTATTGTCAGGAAATTTTAGAAAAGAGACTTGTTGTGTTTCTGTCACTCCAATATGACCACGGACACACTATTTCTGCACACTGTTCTGTCCAAACAGATTACAAAAGTAAATTTCATCATAGGTGCCCTTGAAAATAGATAGGTAGTTTACTAACATTTTTGTGTAATCTGAACTTATCGGGATTCACAATGCATGCATTAATTAACGTTTAAAAAACTGTTTGAAATACATCAACAGGCCTTTGTATCATTTGTTTTGGGTTACATTGGCAAAACTCTTGTAGTAATAATATTCATATAAAAAGGTAAGCATTCATGTACTGTGCATTGATTGCTTTTGAGTTTGAGCATACCTAAGAAAAACCAGACAGACTGAATGAATAAACCACAATCTTAAGCATCATAAAATGATTCAGCAATAAATACATGTCTTCGGTGAAGGTTATATTGTAGGTTTTCAGCAGAGAAGTCTTTTCATCTTTACAAAATTGTATGAAATCTTTAGAAATAAAGCTCAAGAGGGAAAATGAGAAAATGACAATACATTGCATTAATGACATTTGCCACAGTAATTGAATCTGGGCACCGTGAGTTACAGAACAGCCATGTAAATTGTAATTTGTAATTCAGTAAGCCACTGAAGCATGAAATCCGTTTTTCCCTTAACTGTGAGAAGGCCCTTCAAATTCAGTTTAATATATTTTATGAGGATTTTTCCCATGTAAATAGCATGAAAAGGTGCATTGATGCTTATGAAATGGAGAATATCACTTGGAAATAAAGTAAAATATATTTAAACAAATCCTTTAAATCGTTTAATACTTTCGAATTATGTTTATACTAATTTTATGTATTATTTATTACTATATTAAGTTTATATAAATTAGGGTTGGGCGATGTCGACCAATTTGGCATCGTACGATGTCTAATGTGAAACATCGCAAAGGACAATGGCATCGTCATCATAGGCAGAGGTGAATTAATTATTTATGAATTAATTATTTGTATCCTACCGTTTCAACTACCTGACCCACATGGTCTTTGGACCCATAAAAAATCATAAATAAATAAAGATAAGTTACACACATATTACCACCTGTCAATCACTTTTTCCACAGAACTCTGGCATGAATAGGCAGAGTGATCTGCGTAATTATAATGGCGCCCACAAACTTGGTCGGTAAAAAAGGTGCACAACCAACAGCAACCAACCTATAGTATCTGAGGTTTTCACTAAAATGACTAAGTACAAGTGTGAAAGTGACAGATGGAAGCAGAGTACTGACACTGTGACACATTACCTGATAGATTCAAAAGACTGAAGAGTCGTTAGATAAAGACAAGGTTAATTAAATATCACGTTTAACAACTATAGTGAGTTGATCCAGCGGTACATCCTTAATAATCTGTCTGACGTGCACTGCTCTCTGGAGCTCAGATGAGCGCATGACAGTGTGTGTGGTCACATGATGTGCCTTTTCAGCAGAGGGACAGAGGGCTGTTCAGAAATGCTAGGTAAAACACGGTGTGGCTGTGAATCATTTTCGTTCTAAAATGCTATTTTAAAACTAAGACGTCTCAGTGTAAACGGGGCCTAAGTGTGTATTTTTCATGAGCAAGTTTGTGATGGGCCGGAGGATCGGCGATGCCGGCTCAGCCTCGTGTTGTCTATCGGCCAAAAATTAATAAATAATAAATTTATATACATTTATATTAGGGTTGGGCCGATAGACGATGCCATCGTCCATCGACCCAACCCTAATATAAATGTATATAAATTTATTATTTATTAATTTTTTTGTGATAAAAATGACAATTTTGTGATTGTACCTAAAATACGGATTGCCGTAACACTGATTGGTGGCATTTTCTCTCGTTAATTGCAGGGAAAGAGTTAAATTAAATAATTTATCGATTTGACACGCATCATAATACCAGCCATACATGTAAAGCACAAATAATGTCCTTCAATTCAGTCACGTCCAGTTGCTGTCATACTTGATCCTTCATCATTGTAAGCTGCTTGCTTTTCTTTTTGTTTCATTTCTCCGTTTGTTAGATGTTTGCTCCCACTTTCTTTTGAAGTGTGTCAAACAAAGGAAACGCCCAATTCACGCAACAGGATATCTAATCCCTTCTTTGCATAGGCTTCACATGTAAATCACTTGCGTTTCATCTGCGTCTGCTTACTGAAACGGCATAGGAGAGATGTTATTTTTCAAGAGACACTCAAATACATCATGTGCGCTGCGTATGCAATGTCTGTAAAGCTGCGGTCGCACTGCACTTTTCTCCCCATAGACTTCTATTCATAAGCACGTGAATGCGTCAGACTGGAAACGTAAACGTTCGTGCGACAAGTTTCACAGTTCTCTGCAGTGCAAAGTTCAAGCTTGGTGAACTCTGACCTGCGAAATCGCATCACTTGACTGCATGAGACCAGTCGAAGATCAAAACATGACCTCCCTGATCATAATTTTAAAATATGGACCAATCGCATGGGTTTTTAGATTTCTAATCATCTTGTTTAATCCCGCCCCTTTTCGCAGCGCCGTACTACAGAATTTCGTAAGCTCAAACTCTAGTGTGACCGCAGTTTAAGCCATGTAAAATTATAAATTGCAAACAGAAATAAAGATATAATAAAAGACAAAGATAATAATAATAGATAATAATAAGATTATTTACATTTTTGTGATTAATTTACATTTAAATTATGAATTTTGCAGGATCGCAAAAATGTTCGACTTTTTGTTAATTTTGCGTTGGATTCAGTGATTGCAAAATCTCGAAAAACTAGGGGGTCTGATTAGTTGTCAACATTTGAGGAGGATCAAATAAGGTTTTCAAAATGTCGATAATTTAGACGAAAGGTTTTGATTCACTTGAAATGTTGACTACTGTATTTAGTTTTTTTTTTTATTTATTATAATACATCCATTCTGTCACGATCCCTAGTGATCTAGCCTGTGCAGATTGCTGGAAAACTACACATATGCCCCTTTTATGATGTACAACTGCCAGAAGTTTTGCACACACACACACACCAGTTTCTGATTCCCCGATTAGACACACAGCTGGAGGCTCATGATGAACTGATAACCAGGACAATAAATTCACCTCACTCACACACACACTGTAATAAAGCAATTGACCCTTCGCTAAGCCCCGCCCTCTTTAGTTACTGTTGCTATGCTTGTCAAGCTTTCGAGCCTGGCACGGCTTTTACAATGTGTATGCGCCGGTGTCAGACATTGCGAGGGATATAATGGCATTTTTGACGAACAGGTGAGATATCAGAGAAAGCCAGACAAAAAAGGACTGCAGTATGCATTACAGGGGTATATTCACCACATAATAGGCAACCAATTAGAAGATAACTTAATCAAAATTGAAGCTAGCTTAGCCTAGCCGCCTCATCCGCTGACCATTCAATAGCTTAGCTAATGCTCAGCAGGAGAGGTGAAATTTACAAATAACCTAATAATAACAAATTAAACCGAGATTTCTCTATTTATAGCCAAAAAGCCTGATAGATTAATTGTGCAATGAAATATAGCGCTACTAACTGGTGAGGAAACACGCATGGGCAGTGCTTCTACATCATTCATTCAAAGAAAGAGCAGCCAGAAAGGGGAAATTGATGGATTTGTGTCGAATATTAGTATCATTGACGCCTAACAGTGTACAGTAAGTTACCTATAGCCGTCAGTATGTTTGTGTGCTCTTTATAAATGACTGAAAAACAGCTGCAGGTGAAGTATATTGATTGCAAGTGCTCAGTTTGTGATCACATCTCGGTTTTGTTCTGTTGATTTGTAATTTCAAATATTCGTAGCTTGAAACAGATGGAAATATGAAGTTCAGTAAAGTTAGCAACAGATTCGCAGATTTGTATTTCCAAATCAATAACTCATGACCTATTTGCTATTAGCATGACTAACGTTACTATGGCGAAGGTTTAAACGGAGCAGTGCTCATAATATCGAGTGGAAAAAAAGAAAAAGACAGCTGTGAAACATAACCTGCTTTATATTTTTGTAGGAAACACAGCTTAGATCTTTTTAGGGTAAGAGGTGTGTGAGTTATGGTCATCGGTCTATCCCTGAATGTCAAAACAAAACCAACTTAACTCCGCTCCTTTAGCACCCCTCACAGAGCTTGATCCACGCTGACATTTCTCCTCTTGGGTTTTTGGAAAAAATTCCACCACCCTGTCCAATCTTTTAGGATACCGGGTGTCAGATTTGCACAATCCAAATGCACAACGCTTTGACCTGTTTCCCTCACTCAATAGCTTGACATAGCCCCTGTGCGTAGGTACAGTTGCTAAACCACGATTGGTGGGTGGCGGTTTTCAGGTGTGGCTTAGCGAAGCATCAATTCTAAGCTTTTTCCCTGTCTTGTCTACCCTGTTTTGACCTTTATTAGTTTTTTGTTTATGTTGTTTTGCTGCCTGTCCCAACCATTCATCTGTGACTTAGACAACACTTTGGATTACACTTGGATTACCTACCTGGTGCTATCTGTCCCCTATTTCGACCTTTGATTGCCTTAATAAACTGCATTTGGATACACTCACCAGTCACTTTAATAGGTACACCTTACTAGTACCAGGTTGGACCCCCTTTTGTCTGCAGAACTACCTTAATCCTTCATGGGATAGATTTATCAAGGTACTAGAAATATTCACTCGAGATTTTGGTTCATATTGACATGACAGCATCACGCAGTTGCTGCAGATTTGTCGTCTGCACATCCACGATGCGAATATAAACCGTATTTCACCACAGTTTATAATAATTAAAGCCTGAAAAAGACAGAACAGCTCTGAATGCCGAATGCAGACACAGAGCTTTTGTTTGATCATGAGAAGGTCTGTGGGCAGCTGCGGTTTCTTGGCTCTCTCTGCAGCTCCTCTGACCTCAGACAGCCTGACATTTCTCCAGCGCTGGGCTTCTGGCACGCCTGTAGCTGTCGAGATGCTCCAGCGTTTGGCAGGAGAAAAGAGGGATTCGGTGGCTCCGATGCCACAGGCAGGAGTCCAGATACTCTGAGCTCCACCAACACACGTGTGGCGCACATGCAGGTGTGATTTCTGCAGCCCTCCGAGCTTCATGCATCTGCCAAAACCACGCTTTCTACCTCCCACCTGTTAATGCTCTTTTTGCCCATAATACTCTGATTTGCTGGTATTTTGCAGGCTTGTTTGTGAAGCAAATCCCTTCTTTTGTTGGGGAATCCAGCACAGATGGCAGTCGCTGTTTGCACTGGTTCACAGAAAGCCTCTTTTTTCAAGTGTTTATACTGTTAAAGTCAGACTTAATAGTCCCCTGTATGTTTTTATTCTCCAATTTCTAAACATAATAGTTTTAATAACTCTTCTAATAACTGATTTATTTTATCTTTGCCATGATGACAGTAAATAATATTTGACTAGATATTTTTCAAGATACTAGTATTCAGATTAAAAAGACATTTAAAGGCTTAATTAGGTTAATTAGGCAAGGCAATTAGGCAAGTCATTGAATAATGATGGTTTGTTCTGTAGACAACCGAACAACATTGCTTAAGGGGGCTAATAATATTGACTTTAAAATGGTTTTAAAAAAAGTAAACTGCTTTTATTCTAGCCGAAATGAAACAAATAAGACTTTCTCCAGAAGAAAAAATATTATAGGAAATACTGTGAAAAATTCCTGAATCTGTTAAACATAATTTGGGAAATATTTCAAAAAGAAAAATTCACAGGAGGGCGAATAATTCTGACTTCAACTGTATGTCTGAGGTGATAAATGAATGTCGGAGAGTCTTACAGCAAAGAGAATATGAAACTCACGCCAAACAAATACAGGAAGCCTGTGGAAATATTTAGACATGGATAAGCTGTTTACTGAACACATAGTGAGGAGATGCTGAAAATCACCTGCTCAGAGTCTTGTGTGCTTCTGCCAAAACCGCTGTTTGTGTCCTGTGCTGAGAATAATGCATTTTTTGTTTATTCCGCCATGGTATTCCACTTGTTTCCTATTTATTTATTTGATTCGTTTTTTGACAAAATGAGCTAAAAAAGCAGTTGATGGGTTGTTTCCACAGAATGGTATGGATGAAACAAACCCTGAAATTCTGTCCCTCACAGCCTCAGTTTTGCTTGCGTCTATTGCATTACACATTCCACATTTGGCCAAAGCAGCTTTTTTTTGTAGTTACTGACTTGCTTTACAAATACATGTACACAGATTTTTGCTCAAAATAAATTATTAAAGTGATAAGTAAATAATGACAGCCACATATAAAAACACAAATTAAATTAAATAATATAGAGATATTTTATTAAAATGTATTTATTCATATTTATTATATATAATAATATAATATATGTAATATATATTATTTTTTATTTATTTTATTTATAGATTTTTTTTTTTAAAGCTATTTTGTTTTTGTTTGTTTATATTGATTTATGTATTCCACATATGGGCAAAACATCATTTTGCAGTAACTGATTTGCTTCATTGATTATTCCAATTCTGAATAATCAATGAAGTCGGGTACAGGTACATGTTCAAATATTTTCCCTCAAAACAAATTATTGAAATGATAAATAAATGTAAAAAAAAAAAAAAAAAAAAAAAAAAATATATATATATATATATATATATATATATATATATATATATATATATATATATATATATATATATATATATATATATATATATTTATATATATATATTTATATATTTTTTTTTCCAGCAACATATAAATCAGACATATTTAAGTTCAGTGAAATTATATTTTTAGTATATTTTTGACTGATTTGCTTTATTGATTGTTTCTATGTGTAATGGAGTATATACAGAAACTTGAAATGAAAATGAATTGTTAAAATGAAAAAAAATTTTTTTTTTCCTACAGCATATAAATGACACCTATTTAATTATATCATATAGAAATAACATTTTAAAAACGTGTTTATTCATATATTTATTTAAACCGGATGCTTCAAATTTAGAAAATCGTGTCCCTCCCTCACACACTAAAAAATGATCAGTAAATTAGCTTTATTTTCTGTATTTTGTTCCATGATATGTTTTTTATTTTATTTTTTCCCATTTATTTATGCTTTTGAATTGCATTATGGGGCCTTCATTTTTCTTTCAACAAATTTTAACCTTAAATACTTTGAAAAAGTGACTTTTAGGAACATTTTTATTAGTTTAAAGTGAGATATTGTCTGGGTTGGTGTTGTATATTATGCTGCAAAACCTTTGTAATAAACTGCCAGTACATGTTTACAGACTTATTTATTTCTCTCTTTATATATTATTTCTTATTTATAATATAATTTCAAACTACTAAATGTAACTAAAAGTCACTTTGATAAACTGTAGAGTTGAGTTTCCATCATCAAAAGTTGACATGAGCAGAGATTAACATCCCATAATGCAAGGCACAACCGTAAATAAACTGAAGAAAACACTTAGGAATCACAAATTACAAAACCTGATAATTAACAGGTATTTTTTACAGTGCAGCCTCAGTTTTGCTTGCATCTATTGCATTGCATATTCAACATTTGTTCAAAACAGCATTTTGTAGTAGCTGATTTGTTTTATTGATCGGCCGACTGCAGTGAAACCCTACATACAGATTTCACATATTCTCTTTTGTGGGTTCTAGTACCAGATTTACATCTTAAGCTGCAAAACCAGTGATCTCTGCTGAAGGCCATGAAAATATATCACATGCAGTGGTGTAAAGTAACAAATTACAAATACTCAAATGACTGTAATTGAGTAGTTTTTCTCAGGAATTGTAATTTACTAAGTAGTTTTAAAAATGTAACTTTAACTTTCCCTTGAGTACATTTTTAGTGCTGTATTGGTACTTTTACTCCACTACCTTCCTTCAATCTGCAGTCACTGCTTTATTTTTTCTTGTCTATGGGGATTAGAAAAATCAGTTCGGTGACTCCCACCCAATCAAATCACACATAGAAGATAAATCGCCTCATAATGAACTACCTCAAGACATGGGCATTTTATAATTGCAGCAAACTGTTTGGAAGCATTAAAAGTGTCCAAGAAGATGTCCAAAATTTTACACGCATTGACCCAGAGACTGTTTAGATGCAGGTCACTGATGAGAAGATGGACGGATGTTTACTGTATGATGGGCAAAATGGCCTTAAACACCCAGCAATCACATCAGACATCAGATTGATGTTGTATCCCAACATCATGGCGATGTTGCATTTTGTTTGAAAATGAAAATCAGGTTGACATCAAACTCAATGTCAGGCTGACGTCAATGGCCAACCTAAAGTCAACCAAATATCAATGTCTAATGACGCTACAGCTTGACGTTGTGTGGAGGTTACCACTATGATGTCTAGCAGATGGATTTTGGTTGTCATACCTGATGAATAAATATCAGTATTTGATGTCAATACGATGTTGGTTTAAGATGTTGGCTCGACGTCGGATATTGGTCACTTTCCAACACAACCTAAAATCAACTGAATATCAACGTCATTTGACGTCAGTATTGGACATCAAAAATACTTCCTTAGACGCTGGCTAGACGTTGAATTTTGGTCACCTGACATGACAACCTAAATCTAACCTAATATTAACGTCTTATGACGTTGTGTGCCTGCTGGGCAATAACTAGATGCACTACAGAATGTTACGTTTACACACATCCACAAATTACATGTAATTGCATTAGCTTATTACAGTGTAATACTCACTACTACTTTTTATTCATACTTTGAGTAATATTTACAACAGATACTTTTACTCTACTTGCACTACATCGTTAGGCAAGTAATGGTACTTTTACTTAAAAGGCACCTATGGTGAAAAACCTACAAGCAGTTTGGACAGACATATGTATAGATATAGTGTATAGACCGTCATATTGGGGTGAAATAAACACACCGAGTCCTTTTTTTTTTCAATTTAACAACATAAAAACGGTGGACCAATTGGAGCGATTTTGAGACCGACCGCAACTTGACGTAGGAATGCAGTCCCCCCGCCCACCGAATTGATTGACAGCTGCGTAACATGTCTTGGTAGTCACATGTATAATCATATCAACAAGAGAGGATGAGCGCAAAGCAACCAGGAATAAAAGGTCTGTTCAGTTCGCTAGGATCATCAATCATCATCAAATGTGTAACTTAACACAACAAATGCATCAAATACTCATTGGTAAAGTTCTTACTGTAGTATTTCTCCGGACGCGACTTGAGATCTGCTTCCTTTCTGTCTGTTTGTTGCCTGACGCAGCCTCTTTTTTAAGTAAAGTCAAGTAATTGCATTTTAAGGTGAAAAAAATAATAATTTTAGAAATTTCTCTACTGTCGCACACCTTACCAAAATCTTTGACTCTCTTTCTTTCTCTCTCTCATTCATCCATGTGTTGCTGAAAAACCATAGTTTCCTCTTTCTCTGCTATGAGATTAAGACTGCACCGAATCAATGTTTTCAGGCCAATCCTTTAGATCCTTTTCCTCATGAGGAGCTGGAGTCCGGCGGTCTCGCTCTGTTTCTTATTACCTTTCCTTCTTCTGTCAGCCTCTTCTGATCACAAGATATCTTACCTCAGCAGGAGCCGCTCCTAAAACACACAGATTCCTGTGCCGAATGCTTATTGGAAGGATTACACTCACAGAACATGTATTTCAAACACACTCTGATTTCCAATTCCAGCTCTGCAAATTGATGCCTTGGAAAGAAAGATGCAAAGGAAGGATTGCTCTGGTGGAATGCATTATTAATGCAGTTTTGAAATAAAACTTTAGCCCTGTCGTTCTCTGATTTCGCAGACAAAACAGAGACTGATTCAAGCAACTGGAGCTCTTTCTGATACCCATTGCATCACTGTGTGTTTTATTCAAGGATCAAGGATATGTAACAAACGAAAGAGCATTTAAATATTATTTCAGTGCACTTGTTTGAGATGATTGTTGTTGTTTTTTCCAGACTAAACCTTAATATGAATGCATATGGAACAAACTACTGTACACTGCAAAAAAAGATGAGTTTTTATTCTTGTTTCTAGTCCAAATAATTAAAAAAATCCTAAATCAAAAGCATATTTTAGACAAGTAACATGTATTGTCTTGTTTTCAGAAATAATGGCAAAGTTAGCCTAAAATAAACAGAAATTTTTCCTTAAAGCAAGAATTAAAGTTAGCAAAATAATCAACCCAGGCTTATTCTGAAAACGTACCCCTGTATACATTTCTGGAGAGCGACAAATACGTCCCAGGAGGTACTTTTTTGTTTTTATGATTGACCAGCGCCCACCCCCTTCCCTAAAACCAACCGACAATATTTTCAAAACCAGTCCAGAAAAAGAAACTTTTTTACCATGTAATTAAATTTTACCCCATTTTCACCCTGTTATTTACTTGTTTATTAATTTTTTTGGCTTTTGTTTGTGTCTTACCTGCAAACTGGTATCAGCGGAAAAGCCAATTTTACTTAGGTAATTAAAATAAGTGAGGTTTATTTATAAACAAATTTCGAGAGGATCACTGTGCTTACTGTCCAAGGTCGCACTAGCCGCCCTGGCGACAACGATGTCTGCCTTCAGCTCCGGTGGCGAAAGCGTCAAAAAACGCTACATTGATCTCGTATTTAAAGGGGCCTTTGCAGCATATCAGAAACTTATTTAATGCATGTTCCTGTAAGAAAACATAGTAAATAATTGGAAATCCGGTGACCACACTAATCAAACCCTTGGGAACAACTGTGGTCGGAACCAAAGTTCACAGGTCTGTGTTCTCCGGACTCCTCTCAAGCGGTGGACTTCTTCATTCTGATTACTTGCCGCCAAACCGCGTCATAGCTCATTACCCTAAAGTTGACTTGATTTCAACTCTCCTCGATGCCCACACCAGCAAAGACACGCCACGCTGCTCCTCGCCGCTTATCGCCGCCGGCTCTCATTGAAAATGAATGACTTCCGGCTAATTTGACGCTCTCGCCGCTTTCGGTGTGAACGTACGGTTATGATTGAACACAGCTGGTCATGCATTAGCCAATTCATGATTCACCAATCAGATGATTCCTCAGTCACTATAAATACCCTAAGTTCCATATCACAGCCACCTTCCTTTTGAAGAATCCCCCCTTCCACCCCTACTCCTCCTCCTTTCTTAGATGGTGGTTAGCACTGTCACCTCACAGCAAGAACGTCGCTGGTTCTAGTCCTTACCAAACCAGCCGACGTTTCTGTGTGGAGTTTACATGTTCTTCCCGTGCTCACGGTGCCCACCGGTTTCCTCCCACCATCCAAAAACACACAGCTTAAGTTAATTGACTAATTCAAATTGGCATCATAGATGTGCTCCTAGTAAGTAGTTATCTCTTAAGAGCAATCACTATCTGTTCATTAGCTACTACAGCAGAGTTTTCGAGATCTACCTGAGCTCAGACTCCCCTCTTGCCCTGCAACGGGAAGCAGCCCTGAGCTCGAGAATCTTATGAGCTCAGGGCTCTCTCCCGGGACAGCATGCCAAACATGCTTTATTATCAGGCATCAGCTAAGTGTGAACTCTTGAAGCTAAATTGGCTGTAGTGTAAGTGTGTGAATGTGAGAGTGTATGGGTTTTTCCCTGGATTATGTGGTGGTTCTGGTTCATTCCACTATGGCGACCCCTTTTAACAGGGCCTAAGCCGAAGCAAAATGAGTGAATGAATGAAGTAATGTTCCATTGTCATTCGAAGAAATGGATATATGAAACATACTTATTCTAACCTTTAATTATTAAAAATATAAAAGAATAAGTGCTCATACTAAATTTCATGCATACTTTTAATAAACAAATGAGTAAAGCCTAGTGGTTTAAAGGATAATTACAATTAATTAGTAAATAATTAGTTAGCTCACTGAGATGCTTTAAAATTATTAAAATTTATTAAAATTATTAAAAAGCACAAACTATGCTAGAAAAATCATAGTTATAAATTTTTTGCTCTGAAGAAAAAAAAAATCTTAAGCATGACATTTTATGTGCAAAAAGAAATTATTTATTTTCTCTTTTTAACTATTTCAATTAGGGCTGCACAATATATCATTTCAGCATCGATAACACAGTGTGATCATTTGCAATAGTCACATCGCAAGTATATGCAATGTTGAGTCTGAATTATAATTGATTATTTCGCAAGGGTTTTTTGAGACCTGTGACTGTGGGAGTTTCCAAAGCCGTCAGGCATAAGACATTTTATTTTTGACAAATGAACAATGATGAGTTTTACTGAATTGTTTATCAAACAAGGACTATGCAGTATTATTTTACATTTTATTATTCAATTACTACATTCCAGCATGAAGTTTGACTCCTTAAATTGCTGTTCATTTAAGTAGTATTTGTAGTATTAGAAATATCTTTATCTTTATTAAATTTATCTTTGCTCGTAGATCGTTTATTATATTTTATGCACTCTCCTACAGAATCAACCAAATAGTTATTCTATTCATCTAGTGACATTGTATTCATATTGCAATATACACTCACACTTTATTAGGTACACCTGTCCAATTGCTTGTTAACACAAATTTCTAATCAGCCAATCACATGGCAGCAACTCAATGCATTGAACCACTCGTTACAACCGAGGTATGCAGAAAAGCATCTCTGAATGCACTACATGTCCAAACTTGAGGCGGATAGGCGACAGCAGCAGAATTCCACAACAGGTGCCACTCTTGTCAGTTAAGAGCAGGAAACTGAGGCTACAATTTACACAGGCTCACCAAAAATTGGAAAAACGTTGCCTTGTCTGATGAGTCTCGATTATTGCTGTGACATTCGGATGCAGGGTCAGAATTTGGCATCAACAATAGGAAAGCATGGATCCATCCTGCCTTGTATTAACGGTTCAAGCTGCTGGTGGTGGTGGTGTAATAGTGTGGGGGATGTTTTCTTGGCACATTCTGAGCCCATTAGTACCAATTGAGCACTGTGTCAATTCCGCAGCCTACCTGAGTATTGTTGCTGACCATGTCCATCCCTTTATGACCACAGTGTACCTGTCTTCTGATGGCTACTTCCATCAGGATAATGCACCATGTCATTAAGTACAAATAATCTCAGACTGGTTTCTTGAACATGACAATGAATTCACTGTACTCAAATGGCCTCCACAGTCATCAGATCTCAATCCAATACAGCACCTTTGGGATGTGGTAGAACAGTAGATTTGCATCATGGATGTGCAGCTGACAAATCTGCAGCAACTGCGTGATGCTATCTTGTCAATATGGAGCAAAATCTTTAAATATTTCCAGTACCTTGTTGAATCTATGCCACGAAGGATTAAGGTTGTTTTGAACGCAAAAGCGGGTCCAACCTGGTACTAGTAAGGTGTACCTAATAAAATGGCCACTTAGTGTATATTGCAGAATTAAAAAAAAAACATTGCAAAAACAAAACATTGTTAGATTTTACTAATATTGTGCAGCCCTAATTTCAGTGCAAATACATTGCTGAGTATACTTTTTTTTTTTTACTAGTCAGTCTTTTGGAGGTAATCTTTACCACATTCCCATGTATTGGTTAACCCATTATGCAGTTACTTGAGGCGTAAAATTAACTTACTTTTATAAAGTGGCCTTCAGATTGTTCGTTGTTTGTGAAATGACCCAGATAAGTGTGATTTAAAGGGTTTTATCAGCTTGTCTCTGGAATAAACCTACAAGCTAAACTGTCAGCTGTGAGGCATTGAGGTTCAGGGCCGGAGCCGCATTTATTTTGCCATTTGGTGGATCAGATCGATTGACTATTTGTCTCTTTGGTCGGCCTCCAGAAGTCAAGAAAGAGCAGAATACTAATTAACAGAAGACAACAGAGGACTGAAGGAGCCACTCAGTCCATACTGGAGCAATACTCACTTTTGTGCAATGCATTGTGTTTATTTACATGACTTTATTTTTATAATATGTCATTTTGTACAGATTTTAACCTTACTCTAAAGTGTCTCTGGTGATTTTAATCTTTATGTACATTTGAAATTATTATCCCTCCTTTAAATTTTCTTTTATTTTTTCAAATATTTCTCAAATGATATATAACAGGGCAAGGAATTTTTATTACACCTAATTATAATATATTACACAGATTACCATAAATCTCTTACAGGGATAAATCTCTTTGCAGGGAAGTGTTTTGGTTTTCTTTCGTTAACTGTAGGGAAAGAGTTCAACGAAACCACTTATCGATTTCAGGAACACCATAATATACATGTAAAGCACAAATAATGTCCTTCACCTCCACTGGCTGTCATCCTTCAACCAATCTCCATCATTGTAAGCTGCTTGCTGTTCTGTCTGTTCCATTGCTCCATTTTTTAGATGTTTGCTCACACTTTTTTTGCAGTCTGAAGTGCGTGAAAATGCCCAGTTTGTGCCACATAATGTCTAATTGCATCTTTGCATTGACTTCACATGTAAATCACTCGCGCTTCATCTGCCTCTGCTTACTGCACAGACTGCAAAACACCCCCACGCCCCATGTAATGTTATGATTGTGAGGGCGCAGGTGATACGTCATTTTTCCAGAGACACTCAAATACATTGCATGTGATGCGCATGCAACGTCTATAAGTCATGTAAAACATTTAATTGAAAACTGAAATTAATCTAATTTGATTATATGGTTTGAAATTGGATGTTTTATGTGATTATTTACATTTATTGTGATTATTTTGTGTATAAATTTAAGAATTTTGCTGATTTGCTAAATTAAGAGTTTTTGTTAATTTTGCATTGGATTCAGCGGTCACGGATCAGTTAAATGTTCAGGAAATACACTATTTAAAGTAAACTGAATTCAAATAAATTGAGTGAAATCTGATTTTTTTAAGCATGTATTGCAACTAACCTTATGACTGGTACAACTTGCCCCGCAGGTGGGGTAAATAGTAACATTTTTACTCCTGGCACTGTTGGCAACACTGCACTGAAACCATAGATCCGGCAAGTGTTACTTGCCCCGCTCTCCCCTATACATATTAGATAGCTCACTTCATGTTTTTGCATCACGGTGGCGCAGTGGGTGGCACGATCGCCTCACAGCAAGAAGGTCGCTGAGTCGAGCCCCGAATGGGCCAATTGGCATTTCTGTGTGGAGTTATCCGGGGGCTCCAGTTTCCCCCACAGTTCATTGACATGCACTATAGGTGAATTGAATAAGCTAAATTGGCCGAAGTGTATGGGTGTTTCCCAGTGTTGGGTTGTGGCTGGAAGGGCATCCGCCGCGTAAAACATATACTGAATAAGTTGGCAATTCTAAGCCGAACAGAAAATGAATGAATGAATGAATGAATGAATTCATGTTTTTACCATAGTTCCCCAGTTGATTGAGTACATTGTAAGAATTGCAAACTATTTTCTTATTGTCGTTATATTAAGTTATTTTTATATATTCAATTCAATTCAGTTCAATTCACTTTTATTTGTATAGCGCTTTTACAATGTAGATTGTGTCAAAGCAGCTTCACATAAATGGTCAAAGTAAATTGGAGAGGGAGAGGGAAAAAACTTCACTAATTGGCGAAAGTGAAGGAAAAAACCTTGAGAGAAACCAGACTCAGTTGGGCACGACCATTTTAATTTCTCCGCTGGCCAAACGTCTAGTGCAGAGCTGCAGTCTCAGCGGCGGAGGCTGGAAGCTGGCCTCAGTGAAGACTCGTCTGTCCCTGGAGCGTCACAGGAATCGGTCTCATGTTATCCACTCCTCCATGACCACCACAGTAGCTGCTCAGGATGCGGCCTGGTCCAGGATATGGAAACCTTGGGATCGTCTCGTCGTTGGTCTTCGATCGAATCAGTGACTCTGCATAGTCTGAGGGCTATAAAGAGAATAATTAGCGTAGCTGCTGTTCATAGTGTATATAAACAAGATGCAGAAAGTTGTGTGGAAACCCGCTAAGTGGTGCACTGAGTGTATGCTTTACTAAACAGATAGGTCTTTAATCAAGTTTTGAACTGCGAGAGTGTGTCTGAGCCTCGGACGTTATCAGGAAGGCTATTCCAGAGTTTAGGAGCCATAAATGAGAAGGCTCGACCTCCTTTACTCGACTTCGCTATTCTAGGTACTACCAGAAGCCCTGAGTTTTGAGATCTTAAAGAGCGAGTTGGATTGTAGCGAGACAGAAGGTATATACGTTTTCTCAAAAATGTTATGCCTAAATATGCAGTTTGGGCAATATTTAATGAAATATGACAATATGCACTAATTTGCATACATTTCTAGCTCTAACTTTTTGATGAGGTTTGATTAAAAATTCTTGTTTCTTTTTATTTTTTAATTTTTTTAGTTTTTTTTTGACATATTCAAAGGGGGTTTTTTTGCAGAAGGGATTTTGAGAATCTCTTTTTATGACTCCTATGATCCGGAAAATACAGCAAACAGCCAGAATAAATAAATGTTCACCATTTTTGTTGTACATAATCAGACGTATGAAGTTTGAATATATCGCTCAGTAACCTTCGGAAAATGGATATAGCATGAATAACACTGTGATGTGGAGTGGAGATTTATGGCTCAGTGAAAGAGAAAATCTCAAACGCCTTTAAAAATATGTATTGTATTTTAAATCTACAGCACAGATGGATAAAGTGTGACAAAAGAAACACTTAACGGTGTATTTTTGGATGCTTTCTTTAGGTGAGATTGAAGAAACACTTTACGAAAAGCCAAAAAGATCACAAAATTGACAGGTGCGTGAAAAAATCTAGCAGTATTTGGCCTTAAAAGGGAGGCTTATACGAGCATCTAACCTGTGGTTCACAACCTCAGCGTCTCCCAGCTGGATCTCCTCCATCCAAGAGGTTGATTTAAGAGATGGAAGTGTAGTCATGAATAAGACATGTGCTGAAGCTATGCTAATACCCGTACACAGAGATGAGGTTGAAGAGAATTAAGGAGTTTTGAGCTGTTCTGGGACCTGTGGGTGGGTAATAATGAATAAAAGCTGCCTCACACTGACAGTTATTAAGTTTAATGGCTATCGTAGGACTCCTCCCAAGGCCACCGGATGACTAAAGATAAATGAAAGCTTTCTTCTTCAGTGGTTAGGAGGATGTTCTCGTGTAGCAGCAGTACAGAGAGTGTGCACAAGGAAAACAGATGATTCTTTAGTAATTAAATAGATCAAATAGAAAGCAAAACAACTCTTTATTGGTATTGTAGTAAATGTAATCAATATATATAACGAATAGGGGTGTAACGGATTACATCCTATGGTTCAGAACGCACGTGATCCACGAATAAATATATTTTTTTAGGGTTATCCATACATTTATAACAATTGCAGATAGATCGCCTCCGCATCATTCAGATCATGTGTATGAAAGCATTTTGGCTTCCCTGTAAAATATAATGATGACGGGAAAAGTTGTGGTGGGACCTAAATGCTTTCTTATAGGTTAGTGTCTTAGGTAGTGTTTTCCATCACTGTTTGTTTAGCCTGCATTAACACATTCAGTGTAAAGATGCACAATTAAGCATTAAAAGATCGTGATCTCAAGTCAAACTTGTGCAACATGAATGATAAATGATAATGATTTGCATGTGTTTATTAATCCTTTAAAGCGCTGCATTCAAATCTGCGTTTGTTCGAGAGAGATTCAGTTTTTACTCTTTTTAGGTCATTACAAACTATTAAAAAACACAGAAGTACTGGGAGAACAGTTTATAGTTCAGATATAAACACTGATGTTTATGGTCAAGGTTAAAATCACTGTATAATGGAACTTGACGCTGGTGAATGTTGTAGCAATTACATTGTTTTACCAAAAGGTGGCGACAAATATCCATCAAAATGATCACTGAATAGGTTTTCAAAAATGATCCACCTATAATCAAACATGAAGTTTTATGTGTGAACTGTTGAGTCATTCGTTGAAAGTAAATATGACCTGTTGTACAAGATGTTAGATTTCTATATCAGCAACAGTAGAAAAGATAATTTTTTCGTATTGAATAGTTTCCTTTTCTCTTTCCTGATTTTTATTTTTTAATTGTTTTAATAAAATAACAGGTTCTAAGTTCTGTTTGTTAAACCAATGCTTTTTGCAGTAATATTTTTGTATAAATGGAGAGCAGTTGACATTTGTCTCCTCCCTTTATTGCTGATCTGAAAATCTGACTCAAAAACCATAGTGTGATCCGAACTGTGAGATTTGTGATACGTTACACCACTAATAACAAACATAGTTACATGTTACTACCCAGCGGCAGCATCCCACTCTCCCTCAAGCTAAAACAAGAAATAACTGAAACTACAATTCATTGATATTCCGCTAGTCCTGGCTCCATAATTGAGCACATTTCTATTGAGCCCACTGTTAAAATGGCCAACTTTACACACTGCTATCATTTGCGCTCTTTAGTTATGTTGTCTCTGTCAATCAAGCTGTAATGGGCGTGAATGACTCAACTAGCTTATTCCAACGAGCTTATTCCAACCATTTGTTTCCCCCTCGCACGGGCCCCAAGTGTGCACGGGCCCCTGGGCCTGTGCCCATAATGCCCATTGGTTAATCTGGCCCTGGTGTGGCCTCCATTTCCGAGGTAAATGAAAGTCTTAAATACTTTTATCTATAAATTAAATGTATGTGTTTTAATTAAGATTATTTATCATTTATAATTATCTTCAGAACTGTAATGCGCTCCAGAATCTGACAGATTGATTAGCTGTAGGCTATAGTACAGTCATCTGAAATGTTGTCATACAGTTTTATGCCTAGATTTCATATATATCCTTGCATTTACTAACTCAGACTATATTTGAAGGATTTGGAAGTCATTATTAATTTTCCTCCTGTAGAAAAATGTCATAAGAACAATGCTTAGCGGCAGTCGGTGATTGAAGTGTGGTGATTTCTCGTATAGTAGCTTACTCTTTACTCTTACACTTTTTTATGTTTGTTTTCTGACACCAGAAATGGTTTGAAATGGTCAGTGAATGATTGGATGTGACTGCTAGTGTTTGGGGAGCTGGTCTAATTGTTTGTTCTTAAGCATAGATTTCCCTGACTCGCTGGTCTTCCCATGAGTCATTGCTCCTCATCTGAGAGTCTCCTGAGCAAAGGTTAGCACTGCTGTCAGACTCAGCTGCTACGAGCCCATTTGTCATCTCCTGTTCTCTGCTTTTGCTTTTACATTTAGCCTAGACATACAGTGAAACCACAACATGTTTTCATAGCCCTTTGATAGAATCAAAAATTAGAGGCATTTCAAATATTGTATTTTCTTATTTAACAATGACTACGTTTACATGGACATCAGTAATTGAATTATTTGCCTTAATCTGAATAAGACAATAATATGATTAAGATGTTTACATGAGTTACTTGTTGAATGTCCCTTTCATGATCCCGTTTGACATGTTATAGCACATAATTTGATTAACGTCATTGTGTCATCATGCAATCCACATTTCCTTCAGAGTTTCATGTAATTTCGGGTGTTTCATTCTTAATTTGTCAACTTTAACAGCAGTTTGGCACTTTTACTTTCATTCAGGAACATTTCATGCATGCCCCCGTGACAAACGAGAAATTAGATTGCGAGTATGAACTGCTGGAAGAGTGTTATTTTAAAGGTATTTGATACCCCAGGCTGCATTTCATGATATGGGTGTCTGTGTATGTCTCTTTCAATAACTCTATAGGTGTAGAGAATAGTGTCAAACAGCTGTGTGTGTATAGACTATCCTGTCGGTACTATTTTGATTGTGGTATTTACATGTCTGTACTGCACTTCGTTTGATTGGATATTAACCTGTATCCTGACACATTGGCTGTGCAAAAACAGTGTAAAGTTAAACGCGCACGCTGTGTGTGTGTGTGTGCGCGTGAATATTGTAATGACATTGTGTGTGACTCATCGTAGCAGAAAGGCTTGAATGAACTCCACAACAAATACATCAAATAATCATTGGGAAAGTTCTTACTGTAGTGTTTCTCACAAACGTTATGTGAGATCTGCTTCCTTTATGTCTGTCACTGTGCTGTTTATCTGATGCAGCTGAGGCGGAGATTGAGGCACACACTGACAGGGAAGTGGGAACCGTGGGCGGGGAGGACTAGCATTAAAGGCACAGGCAACAAAAACAGCGACATGGTTGTTCAGAGCAGAAAATTCCAATGTTTAGTAGGCGTTAATAAATAATCTGATGGGTGGTTTGACCTGAAATTTTACAGACGCATTCTGGAGACTTAAAAATAAGTAAAATAGGTAAAAAAGCTATAGAGCTTTGTGTAAAATAACATAATAATTCACAACCCTGGCAAATTCGAACTTAAACTCACTTTTATTCAACCAGCAAGGGTTTTTTTTCATCTTCCAAAAGATAGTGAGAGGATGTACAAGAGGCGTCTGTCATGGTTGTGAGTGCACTCTTTCTGTGGTGTTTATGTTGTTGTCACGTGGTTATGTTTTGCTTTACTCCACATGCGTTGTTGTAGTGTTGTTGTGTCTGTGTTGTGGTCACGTTGCGGTCATTACCTAATACCAATCAGCTGTTCTGATCAGCTGCTTCAGCTGTGCTTAATTACATTTGTGCCTGGCAATCCTTTGCTTTGTTGTCAGTTCATTATTGTTTGTTCATGGTGTCTTGGGCTGCGTCTGAAACCGGCTACTACTCAGTAGGTACTGCATTTGAATTTAAACGTACTACTCGGCCACTAGAAAAGTACATTCTATACAGTATGAATGGGAGAAGTGTGACAGAATGTTGTGGGACTGCTGTACAGGAGTTATGATTATGGATTATAGACAGCAAAATTTAGCGGTTTTTATTTTAGCGGGGTTTTTTTAAAGCATGACGATGAGCACGAACACGGTTATGAATATATTAAAACATGTGTTTGTTTGTTGTAAAAGTCCTTAATAATGACAAAAAATACTAATTTGCATCTCCTGACTTCCGGGTGCAGCGATCCTTCCGTTGTGGCTGGTGTATTCTGGGAAATTTTCTTACCCCTTTGTTTCGAGTGTGGTCCTGAAAAAACCCTTCCCCTTTGCTCTACACCTTCAAGCTAAAGAGAATTGGGACACCCCTACCCCTTCATGTGAACGCACAAAATGAGGGGTAGGGGAAAGGGGGAGGGCCAAGGGGTAGAACTGGGATTGGGCCCAAGTCATCCGGGTATTTCTCGCAGACTGATTTTCAAATTCTATGAATTTGGACATACTACTCGGCTCGCATACTGATTTTAGCGTACTATATAGTATAGATGTATGTGGTTTCAGATGCAGCCTCTGTGTTTCGCCAGGACACGTTTTGTTGGACTATTCTGAACTGTTCTACCTTGTCTCAGTAGTCTTTTGGATGTTTTTTTATTTGTCCATACCTGTCAACCCTCCCATTTTTCCCGGGATTCTTCTGTATTTTACAATTCTATCCCACTTTCATGCCGTTTAAGTATTTTCCCATATATTTCTCCCATATTTTTAATCTTTCTATGAAGAGTGGCAATAAACATTAAAAAGTCAATCCTCCCTATACGCAACCCATACCAAGCCACCAGGGGATGCCCCTTGCTCTTAAATGTGAATCTGTTCTGTGTGGTCATTTTATTTAGGCAGTGTTGCCAACCAATCGACTTTGTCGCTATATTTAGCGACTTTTCAGAACCCCTAGCGACAATGTTGCAAAAAAGTCACTAGCGACAAATCTATCGACTTTTTTGGTGTTACTGGTGATTTTTATAGACTCTCATGTGTCCTTACTGTACCTTTCCTACTCTTCTCAACAAACCTCCCCTGCCTCAGAGCACTGACAGGCGGACCAGTCCTAGTACTACGGCTTGCCATACACACATCTATACTGATATACTGTATTCAAATGTAAATAAATTTAGTTAAATTGACATGCATACATAAAGCGTAGTCCAAATATAAATACCCCTTTATTAACCATAGGCTGTTAAACAAACAGAAACAGTTGGACGTGATGACCTCAGTAATAAGCAAATTGACTCATGATTCAATCTAGCGACATTTAGTGACTTTTCGGGCAGACCTTGGCACCTTTTCATCGAAAACAGTTGCCAACACTGTATTTAGGCATGAAAACACTTTTTAAAATAAATATAAAAATGGCGATATACCCTTTCTTTCCATTACAGGCGATCCTCAAAGCAGTTCAAGTAGCGCTACATGACTGTCAGACGCACTCCATAGTGATAAATAGACGCTGTTTCCCAAATGGATTCTGTACACGCAATTTGAAGCGGAGCAAAAGTGGACACTGGGTTTTGAGTGCATGTTTGAACCGACATATACACATCATAACAATAATATCTAAACATGTCGATCTTGGTGGGTTCTTTTAAACACAACAAATTTTGTCTTAAATGAGCATAAACAGTTAGTAAAGCAGTCAAATGCTTTCATTACAGATGTGTGCATTTATAAAGCGCAACCTCTGTTATTAAATGTAATCAAAGGAAAAATCTAAATAAGAGATTTATTTGCTGCTCTTTAATCAGAATGTTTAAGTTATACAGTGAAGAAAAGGTTAATGAAATTTGATAACTTGATTCAATTACTTTATAATAGCTATTAATGTTAATAGGTTATACTTTTATTTATTAGTAAGGGGGGGCCAATCCCTTATTTTTACATCCCAATGACAGGTATGATTTTGACTCTCGTCTTGTTTCGGCATTTGGGTCATCTGTTGTTTATTTTTGGACTATTTTGCACCTTTTGATCCATGACTTTTGGTCATAATAAAGACGCTTGCATTTGGATTCATCTTTGATTGTTTTTGTCTCATTTTAGCTTGACAGAATTGTGGGAAAAAAATCTCAGCTTTTATAAGTCAGAATTTACCTGGGGAATTCGTAATTTCAGTCTTGACTTCACATGAATTGTGAACTATACCTGAATGGTCATAAATGCATAGCACAATGTTTTAATAGCATGGTCATAGCACAAGTCCATTTGCTGGACTGTAATGTAATACCAGCTGTGATGGACATGTTCACGCTGGAAAATTACAAAATGATTGAGGCAGATTTAATTTGCACCACTATGACCTGTTCTCCTTGCCAACATCTGTCTTTCAGTCTTGTCTCCTCTCTTTCTCTTACCTCCGGCTATGTTGCATGCAGCATAAATGGCATTCATTGACATGACTGCAGCTGAATGCACTACTCTGAGAGGAAAGATAAGATTTCAAATAAATTGCAAAGGAGACAATTGAATGCAAGGTGCAGTTCCACAGAGTTAGCAGTAATGGCTTCTTATCGACAGGCTAATTCCCTTCTGGAATTGAATGTGGCACAGCAGAAAACAGATGCCAGGAAAAGAGAAGCTGCATTTCCTGCTTGTCATGTCCATCTCCTTTCTGTCTCTTCCAGCTGTCCAACATTCTCCTCTTTTTTGGGGTTGGTAATGTTAAAGAGCTTCAGTTGTTCACCAAAAAAAGAACATTATGTTGTTTATCAATAATGCAGTTTTCTCCAGGCCAACTCAAACTAAAGAAGCCCAGCTGTGCAAGAACCTGAAGGTTTGGTTGGACTATCACTTTGAAATCATGTTTTAAAAGGAAAATTGCATCCAAAAATGTGTTTTTTTCATATAATATACACCCCCAAGATACACAAATACTGTATCTATGTGGAAAACAAACTGTCGATTTATTTATTATAATAATAATTATATTATTATAATTAGATATAATAATCTATTCCCTGTTCTTTTTAATATCATAAGCAATAATTTATGATGTGGCATTCAAGCGCCAAAATGACTAAAATTCAATTCAATTCACCTTTATTTGTATAGCGCTTATACAATGTAGATTGTGTCAAAGCAGCTTCACATAAAGGGTCATAGTAAATAGGAACTTTGTAGTGTTTAAGTTCAGTTCAGTTGAGCTCAGTTCAGTGTGGTTTAATAATCACTACTGAGAGTCCAAATACTGAAGAGCAAATCCAACGATGCGCAGCTCTATAGATCCCGAACCATGCAAGCCAGTGGCGACAGCGGAGAGGGAAAAAAAATCTTCAATAAAAAGTACCATAAAACAAAGTCCCTTTAAGACATGTCATTTCACTCGATGGCCATCTTTGAAACCGGGTTTGGGCATTCTGTCTGAATGGGGAAACATCAAATTTTACAAAACTGTTTGGCAAGCTTACGATTATATACATATTTAGAATCACCAATAAATTTAAACAACAACTGTCTCATAAGTTTCATTTCTAATGGTCCCCCCGCCCACCACTAAGACTAGCCTTAAAGGTACAAAAAAACAGCAACAACTTTTTTCCAGCTATAATATAGACACTTCAAACAGCTATAATAAATAATCTGATGCGTGTTTTGAGCTGAAACTTTACAGACACATTCTGGGGACACAAAAGACTTATATTAAATATGAAAAAAGGGGTAACCTATGTGCCCTTTAATCTTCTCCAGAAATAACAGCGACTCTTTGTTTACAAGTTTGTGGGCCCTTAAGTAGTTGCTGCTGTCGTGTGATGTGCATTTGACAGGACGAACTTTACCTTGCCTTGGTTTCATACAGATTACAAAACCAAAAAACATTTTTTGAATTTTAGTAGGATTATTTAAAAGTACAGATTTCAAGCTTTATGTGGATATATTTCTTATGTCTATGAAGCAAGTATTCACTGAGATTCCAGTGTGTTTGTTGAACACCAAACTGTTGTAAAAGCACACGTCTGGTCTGAACTTTTCCCTCGGAGAAACGTCAGTCTATAGCGATTGATGATTGGCTCCTGTACTAGTAGGTGGGGCTTCATTCTCCATATTGAATGTTACACTTTTCCCCGTTCAAAACTATACGAGTGACACATCTTGTGTATTCTGTAGTCTTTGCATAAAAGCAATCCACACATCTTAATACACACTATAATCCTCCCATATGGTATAATAAAGCATATTTGTGTGAGAAATTTAAATTAAGAAATTTGTCAATAAAATGTTGACAGCCACCAAATTATAAAGTACAAGTCATATGGCTAATGCGCAAATACACTTCATTGAGCATATATTATACACATAGCCATAGACCAGGGGTTTTCAAACTGTGGGGTGCGCCCCACCAGGGGGGCGCCACCACCTATTAATGCGTTCCAGTTCCGGGTGTTTTTTAAAATGAATGACAGTGAATGAATGAAAGTCAAACCGGTGAGCCGGCTGATAAAAAAGTGCCCTATTGAATCAAATCAGCAGGATGCCCATCTGTATCCTTCACTTACTTTGAAGACACTACTGACTACGTTTACATGGACATCAATAGTTTGCCTTCATCTAAATAAGACAATAATAAAATTACGTGAAGTGCTTTTTGAATGTTGTGTCACCAGGCTATTCACATTTCCTGCATGAATTCACAAGTTTCATGTAATTTTGGGTGTTTCATCTTCAATTTCTAGACTTTAACTGCAGTTCAGCAGTTTAACTTTCACTCATGAACATTTCATTCATGCCCCTGTGACAAACTGGGGTATTTGACGCGAATATGAAGGACTGCTGGAAAAGTGTTGTTTTTATTGATACCCGAAAGTCAAATGGAAAGAAAAAAACTTCAGCATTTCATGATGTGTGTGTGTGTGTGTGTGTGTGTGTGTGTGTGTGTGTGTGTGTGTGTGTGTGTGTGTGTGTGTGTGTGTGTGTGTGTGTGTGTGCAGTCCTTTACTGACAGCGGATGTGTCGTGTGTGGATTTTGTCAAAAAAAGCGACGAAAAGTCCTACATGACCGTTATAGTTTGATCGCGGTGTTTACTTCAATAATGCCACTAATATATGCATACTCCACATGTCTTAATTCCATTTCTGTTTAGTTCAGTTATGACTTTAGTCGGATTAAGGTATTCAAAAATCTCTGTTTACATGGTGACTCTTAATTGGAGTATTGTCATAATCGTATTAAAATCTTATTAAAGCACCCAATGTTTGATTCAACCTCACCGTCAGGGCTCTGTGAACTTGTCTTTGTGAAGCATTTTCTGTATAATCATACATCAAAAGCAAGTGTGCTATGGCTGATGCTTATTGACAGCAGGAGATGATTTACGGTTAGTCGTGTCAGAAATTCAACCACAGATTAGCATGTTGTCTTAACAAAAAAAGGCTCAGCCATCACACTGAATCAGGTACCCTATATATTTATGTTTCAATGTAATTAAATCTACGCACTTTAAACGCAGCATGTAATATGTGAATGATGTTTGCGCATGCTTTATAATTTTGGCTCAGGGTGGGGGGGGGGCGCAAGTAAAATTGGACAAACTTGGGGGGGAGGACCCCTGCCATAGACACCTATTTGGAAATATATATACTGTACAACTCTATACGCTTAGTAATGTATAACTGCAGGTTAACTATGTTTCTATACAATGTTACCTCTGCACAGCCCCTATTATGCATTATAAAAGGCTGTATTTTGGTTTTGGGGGGTCTCCCACATTTGGCTGATATGCATGCAAGGTCAAAACACACTTTCATGGTCTTATAATATGCATTTATTTTTACCCATCGACTCTCAGATTATTTGTTCAGCGATTCATTTGTTCCCAAACCCCTTTCTTGATGCTAATCTGCGCTGATTGGTCTGCTGACTGTTGAGATTGGTCGTCTGGGTTCAACGCGAGATGGAAAAAAACACCCACCATGGTTATGAAGTATAGTACAAAATATGTGAGGCCAATGCAGGAGTGCATTAAAGCAATGCAGTTAAGCCCCAGCATTTACTCTATTCTTAACCACAACCTCAGGTAATAACAATGACACACAATCAGTATTAATCCACACCGTGGCAAAAGTTAAACTGTTTTGAAAAATGATAAATCCCATGATCCCCTCTATTAGTATTTGATTGGAAAGGCACGTTCACGTTTTACCAGATGCGGCACTTCATATTTGGCGTCGTCTAATATATGCCAAAAACCCATAATAGGGACTATTTCAGTTTTCTAATGTTATGTTGCTGTAATGTTCTGTAGTAATAATGTGCACATTTTTGCAAAGCTGCCTTGGAAAGATAACCCTAACCCTAACTAGTGTGAAAAGCGCTATACAAATAAACAAATTGAATTAAATATGGACAATTGGGATAGGTTTATGGTGTTTCTCCTTTTTGAAGCTTGAAAGCTTCAGTCTGTTTCGTTGTAAATTTTTAATAAGTCACAGAGGTTTGGGATGACATGTTTTTTCAGACGTTTTAAGCAATTTTAGTTATAGCAAGCAAAACCGTGCTTTACCACATCACTATAAATGTTGCATTTCATGTTGCATCCTGGAAACCTTGTAAAACTCTGAACCTGCTATATATATCACACCAATAAACTTCATCGATCAGATGTCAGGCTGATTGTTCCCCAAAGCTTTCCCTTCGTCCATGGCAGTTTAGAGCAATGAGAGTGAATCATGCTCATGGTGGAAGGGTAGGTGTTAGCCATTAGTGCCCCTATTATGCTATTTTAAAGCTTCTTCATTTTGTTTTGGCATCTAATACAATAGGTTTACACCCATCCGAAGTCAAACAGCACTTTAATTTTTATATATTTTGTCTGAAATGGCTGATTTGAGAATCAGAAAATCAGTGGTTGGTTTGAGAACAGGGGGGCTGTACCATGGTGTGGTTCAGGATTACAGCATTAATTTTGAGTTGACAAAATCAGACCAGTACATCAGTATCAAACAGCCAATCGCATGCTTTGAAACAAAGTTATTGTTGTTGACTTCTCCAGAAAGAATAAGTGCAAATCATAGGCAAAGACTAAAGGGTTGAACAATACTAAAGGTTAAACACATTTATGTCCACGAAGGAAGACTTTAAAGAGGCTTTATAAGTGCAAGTGAAGTTAGTTTAGTTGGTATACTGTATAGTAGGTATACAGAAAACATACAAATAAAAGATAAGCTAAAAGTGAGGGAGTGGAATGATGTATTGTCAAGTACCCATACTCGAATTTGGTTCTCTGCTTTTAACCCATCTAAGTACACACACAAGTGAAAAGTGAGAACACACACAGTGAGCAAATACCTGGAGCAGTGGGCAGCTATTGCTTCCAGAGAAAATAGGGGTTTGGTGCCTTGGTCAGGGGCATTTCAGCTGGGTATAGAACATGGAGAGAGTGCAGTTTATTTACTTCCCCTACCTGCCAAGACCAGGAATCGAACCTAGAACCTTTCGATTACAAGTCCAACTTTGTATCTTAAACGTGTTTTGCTAGTGACCTTTCATTTGCAGCAAGAGAAAAGGGAGAAATGGCTTTATTGCATAAGAGATTATGCTATGTTCAAGTCCTCCTAGGATGTTCCTACTTACAAGTAGATAAGTCATAATAAGGACATCAGGTGCAGCAAGTCACTTTCATCAGCACAAGATGCCTTTGTTATAAATCACAAGATGTTTACTCTGGTTAGAGAAAAGAGCAAAGAATTGTCTGGTTAGAGAAAACCCTCTGTCTGTATATGTCTGTAATGTCTGTATATAATGGTCTATATAATTCTCTGTCATAGATCAGTGATTCAGCTGTGTTTCTCACTGACATGCCCCCAATTTGGAAATTTTGGCCTTAAAATATTTAGTTTTCCATTTAAAATAACAATTTTGTGGTGGCATTCACATGCAGTCAATTCATAAATGCAATTTGTTCGAAATGACTTGAATGCATCACGTGTCACTGTGGTCTTAGCTGATGGAATCTGGGGTTATAAGTAGGGCCATACAAAATCTGCAGACATTTCTTGCTATTTCTGAGCAGAATTTTGTTAAAAATTTGCAAATTTATGCGGAATGATTTTGTGAGTATCATAACTAAAAACGTAATATTTGAAATAAAAACTAATAGCTTTTTAACTTTTATTTAATGTTTACAATGCAAATCCATTTAGATCCACTTGTTTAGTAAACAAAGCAAGTTTCTCATGTAAAATATCTACTAAAATACAGAAAATATTACTTAACAAACTGTATTGTAAATAAATCATATGGACATTTTCATATTAGTCAATAATATTACTGAAATTAATAAAAAAACAGAATAAATATATATTTTACACACATTTACACAAATAATTAAACAGAATCAACGATGGGCTAAAAATCTGCGGAATTTGTGCGTGCAGATTCTGTGTGGGCCTAGTTATAAACTCTAATCCAGAGCATAACCTACACCAGAGCAGCTAAGAGAATAAGTTACCATGGCAACAAAGAGCAATTAAAGCTGATTAAGTTACCTTCATGGTACCTAAAACCCAGAATTGGTGCAAACTTAACTGAAACTTAACTGGCAGGCCAGCTAATCTAGCTTCTTGGTACAGGCACCAGGTCTTTCAAAAGCCAAATTAACAATGGTATTAATTCAGCAAGTCCTCATCCTTTGGAAGTTTTACAGTTGTCTCAGCATGTTGAAAACTTTACCTAAACTCTTCCTGGCCTCAGTTACAACTTGAGTTTTTAAAAGCCAAACTGACATATGCAAATTTATTCCCAAAATACACCTTGTACGTTGGTTTGTGCAACAAGTAAGATTGTAGTTACTGACAACTTGTTTCAGGACGTTTTTAAAAGCTGTGCAGACTTGTTTACATTCACAAACAGTTACATTATAACTGAATACATATCAATACATAGGGGGCACTTAGGTTGCATAGTAATTAAAATTCAATTCAATTCATCTTTATTTATATAGCACTTTTACAAAGTAGATTGTGCCAAAGCATCTTAACATAGAAGTTCTAGTAAATTGAAACTTTGTCAGTTCAGTTTTTATAGTTGAAGTTCAGTTTAGTTCAGTTCAGTGTGGTTTAAATTTCACTGCTGAAAGTCCAAACACTGAAGAGTAAATCCACTGATGCGCAGCTCCACAAGTCCCAAACCATGCAAGCCAGTGGTGACAGTGGCAAGAAACAAACTTCACCAATTAATGAAAGTGAAGGAAAAAACCCAGAGAGAAACTATAGGAGATTTATAGAGGAACTTTTATTATGTAATCACAATATAATCAGCCACTATTAAAATATAGAATCAGCTACTATTAAAATATAGAATCAGCCGCTATGAAAATATAGAATCAGCCACTATTAAAATATAGAATCAGCCGCTATTAAAATATAGAATCAGCCACTATTAAAATATAGAATCAGCTGCTATTAAAATATAGAATCAGCCACTATTAAAATATATAATCAGCTGCTATTAAAATATAGATTACTATTAAAATACAGTGTTAACTTATAGAAATACATAGATTCAAGTGATGCAGAGGAAAAAATCAGACATGCAGGGCCTTATATTATATATTATATATTATAATTGAGGGCCTTATGGCCTTAAAGCACAGCAGGTCATGCGCCTAAGTAAGAACATTCAGATAGAGCCTATGCAATACATTTAGACAAATGTATGTATTGACCAAGACAAAAACAACCCTCCCTAAAATAGCATGCATAAACAGAATCATTTAGAAATTATGGAAACAATATGATCATATGCAAACACATGATTGCAAGCACATGCTACATGACCTTTAAGATATGTAAAAACACACAGCCATTAATTAAAAAGCTAGGATCCTATTGGAGCCGAGAAATGGCGTGATGCTACATCACATCTCATGAGAACTATGGATAAGAAACTGTATATAAACTGTGGGTTTTTGAACATTGGGTGGAAGAGAGCTCGATCGACCATCTCTGAAATAATAAACTGCTTCAACTTAAGAACTTTGAAGACCTCAGCTTCTTTTTTGAAACCTAGAAGATGTTTGTTGAGATCCAGCGCAACTTTCCAGGCTCAGTTGGACACGACCATTTCTCCTCAGGCCAAACTTATTGTGCAGACTTGCAGTCTAGGCACCGGTGTATGGAGAATGCTGGATATCCATCGTGGTGAAGTTGCAGTTGTGAGTAGGTCACCGGCGGGTGTTGCGAAGACTCGTCTGTCACTGGAGACTTTCAGGAATCAATCTCACGCTCTCCAGTCCTCCATGACCACTACAGCATCTGCTCAGGATACAGTGCGGTCCAAGATTATAGAGACCTTGGGATAAGAACATATAGACTAACATTAGCGTAGATAAGCATAGTAGAGGCAATTTAACATTATTACGATTAAGACACCGTCACAATGAAATGAATCTAACACAGGCTCATTGATGCTGTTGGAGTGCGCTCATTTACATGATGTAATTTTAATGACTTGGAGAATTAGTGAACAGGTGGCCGTGGACATGCCTGAACTCTCTCTCTTTATCTATCTGTCGCTTTCTCTTTCTTTGTTTCCGGCTCTAATGGTGGATGATAGTGTTTGATAAACTCAACTGTTTAGAAAATCAAAATAGACAATTACGCAAGCAGGCAGACAAAACACACAAGTTCCGATCGTGCCACAACTGCCCCCTCCAAACGCATTTTCTATGAAGCTTAATAAAGGATCTCGCAGCAGGTACAAACAGCCTGCCGAGGAAAGCAGATGGGAGATGAAGGAAAGAGAAATGGAGCCTATTTAGTCCTCTTTTGGGGGTATATTCTACAAGAGAGACAGGCCTCATTTACCCAGCAAACACAGCAACTATCAAAGATCACTCTAGTAAGTGTGTGTGGGTTGATATCAGGTTTAAGGCTCTCAGCAGGTTACGCTGTTCCTCAGAATGAAGTGTTTTCATGCGTAACCTCTGCAAGTGCCGCGGCGTGTCACTGCAGTCATCCAGGTGAAGAGAGTCTCGAAAAAACAAAATCTGGACTTCAATTCCCGGAACAGCTTCTTACTCGCAGCAGGACTGAAGCACTGAGGTCTGTTCATCCGTCTCTTTCTCTGCTCTCTCTCTGCTATCACGTTTAGCTCCATCAGGCCCGTGTGGAGAACAGAAGCTCATTGGAAATTTTGCACACTTGAAGCATTTTTTGAAATGACGAAAAGCTTTTTTGTTTTTATGCAACTTTTTATTTGTTTTTAAAATATTAATTTAGACATTTTTGCCTTTTTTTTTAATGGGACAGTAAATTGACAAGAGACTGTAACTTAAAATGCCCACTTTGTATATATTGGTGCTAATATCGGCACCGCCAACCTGATATCCAAGTAGGACATGTTCCTGGATTAAACATCTATGTTGATCCTGGAACAACATTCACAATCAACCAATCAGAATTAAGGGATGTTTACTGTTTATGTTAAGTTTAGGCTTACAGTTGTATGCACTTCTACATGAATGTTATCCAACTATTATTTCCCTCTGATTGTGGGAATAATTTGCTGTTATGTTTGGATTTAGAGGTAGGGAGTAGGTGTGGATTACATTTCCCAACAAAAAAGATGTTCCAGGATCAGCATAGATGTTAATCCAGGATCTCATCGTACTTGGCAAAATCATAACGTACATATCGGCACTATATATTGGCACTATATATTGTTGCATGAACTGCCTTGTGTTGTTGATTTGTTTGTATAATGACAAATGCAATGATTAGCTATATCACTCAGATCTTTAGGATCAAATAGATTAGAAATTCCAAGAGTTCAGTCAAAGCAGGGTGAATCGGCTTTCAGCTACTACGCCCCTCGCTGCTGGAATCAGCTTCCAGAAATGATCAGATGTGCTCCAACAGTAGGCACATTCAAATCAAGACTGAAAACACATCTGTTTAGCTGTGCCTTTACTGAATGAGCACTGTGCTACATCTGACAGATCGCACTATTATGTTTTTCTCTTCTTTTTAATTATTTTATAACACATTTTATCTGCTTTTATGCTTATTTATTTTATTTTATTTATTTATTAATTTATTTTTATTTTTTACCATTTTTATTATTTGTTTTTATTTCTCTTATACTTGTTTCTTTTATTCCTGTTTATGTAAAGCACTTTGAATTGCCACTGTGTATGAAATGTGCCATATAAATAAACTTGCCTTGCCTATATAGAAATCTATATCTAAATCTAAATATCTATAATCTGTACAGAAAATGTATTTTATCAAGTGAAAAAAGCAAATGAATATGAAAACGGCTATTATTGAATAGTAGAGCATGTAAAATTGGCTTTGATGAAGTTGATTCGGTTTGGTTTAAGATTTTAGTTAGGTAACTTGTGTTTACATTTGTTCTTTAGTTGTCACGAGTCACGACAATTCATTAAATAAATTAATGCACACCTGTTTGTACTTGAGATCATTGTGCTTGTGTAATTAAGTTCTGCAATTTGATCAATTCATTGTTTGTACAATGCACATGAACAATTTATTCAGTTTAACTCCTTTATGGAGCTGCATGACTAATCGAAAAAAGATTGCAATCTCGATTCGACCCTTCACACGATCTTAATTCAGCTTTTCTACGATTCAGCCAATTATTTTTTCACGGTCAGCAACATGGACACTTGCAAATGGTGTTAAAAGTGTCACATACTGTATTTGTAAGGTATAATCCACCCGCCTGCCAATGATATCTACTTTAGGGAACAGAACCAGCAGAGGCTTTAAATAACAGCTAATAAAGTTGCAAATAACGTTCAGTGACATGGGTGGACTCGGCAGTGAAAAGTGAAACAAAGTGCACATATCATTTAAATGATCATATCGCATTTTAGAGTTGATTACACGTTTTTTCTTTCATAGCGAACACAAAGTGTTGTGCGTGAAAATAAGTGTTCACTGGGTGAGTATAATCACTGTGTAATGTTTAATACGATGCAAGAGGGAATCTGATAATGACAAAACGGCTCATTTTACCAGTGGTAAAAAAATGGTCTAATAATGTTCTCAGACAAATGACAAAGTTATAATTTGATGTCATCACTTTACTGTGAATTAACAACCAGGACATATTTAAAGTCATTCCAAGTCTTTACAAAATGTATTATTTTAACCAACAGTAGACCTACACATAGGCCTAATATTATTATAGTTTTTTTACCATATATTTGAGAATTAATAATAATAATAACCTACTCGTATTAACCTTATTTTACATCTACAGAATCGTGCGAATATCATGATCTTGATTTTAAGCAAAAAAAAAAAAATTGTGATTCTCATTTTAGCCAGAATCGTGCAGTCGTACTCTTTTGGATATCTTTTTATTTTAGTTTATTAACTAAACCAAGTTGCTATTAAAACACATTTTTCCAGAATTTTGAGTTTAGATATTACCGTATTTTTACCAATGTTTTTATACATTTCATGTAAATTAATGAGTTAATTACAATTAATGGGTAATTTGATAAATAACATGATTAATACTCTATATAATTTACAATACTGTGAGGGTAGGGGTAGATGTTAATAAAAAACAATTCATGGATATTTTAATAAATAGTTCTCATTAACTTCCAGCCGCAGCTTTATCCCTTCTAGTAATCGTCTATAGCAGTTTAAATCAACTCAGGCTCATTCTGATTATGTACCCCTATAAACATTTCTGGAGAGAGCAAAATATGTCCCGGGGGGTACGTTTTTTTTTTTTTTTTGTAGTTTTTGTTTTCACGAACCCGCCAGAGGCCGTTGTGTTCGCTTTTTCAGATGTCAAATTTCTCTCGCGAGTGGCATCCGTGCCTGCTGTTCTTGCGCAAATCCACCAGAGGATGCTGTCGACTGACTGACCAACCGACCAATCCCCCCACCCTCTCCCTTCCCTAAACCCAACCAATAGTGTTTTAAAAAGCACCAATTGACCGGCCCACCCACTTCCCTAAACCCAACCGCAGTGTTTTCAAAAGAAAAGCCCTTACAGCAGCCTGATTTTTACCACGTTTTCAGATTTTACAACATTCTCACCCTGTTATTTACTTGTTTATTTTATTTTTTGACTTTTGTCCTACCGGCTTTCTGGAATCATTCTTTACCGCACTTGAACCCAGTTGTTGCGGTCAACTCCTCTATGCGTCTCAAGTCCGCCAATGTATGTGTCAAGCTACCGGACAAAATGGTAATAGTGGAAAAGCTGTCCACATGGAGGTGAGCGGTCAACTGGTAAACGAGAAAAGGGAACAGCATCATACTGCCCCGTAGGGTTTGTTTTAAAGACCAAATGCAGCAATGCAGCCATAAATTGTGATCTCCAGAAATGTACTGTATATAGGGCTACATTTTCAGAATGAGCCTATGTTGGTTTAATTGCGTGAAATGCATTGTCTTCTTAATATGAAACATCCGACATCATTTAATACAATTAGCACAAATCCACACTGAGGATTGGCCATCTGAGAGGGACATCAGCTAAAGCCAAGAGCCAGAAGAAGCTCTGACCAATGGCAAAAATCCCAGGGTCTGAGCTCTGTTTAGACGATGGGAAAGAGCCAGACAGAAGAGTGGCGAGGAAGAAGAGATTTGCTGAACAGATGGTGGTGTGAAGAGCGTTTAGCCCTCAGTGTCTAATCACAGAAACAGCCAGTGCTCGGCAAGAGCTTGTGTTTGAAAAGTTGAAATGTTCAAGATGCCTTCTTAACGCTTGTCACATCTAATAATGAGGGCAGTGTTGATTTAGACAGGGAAATACTGATGAAAATATTTGTTGATTAGGGGTTTTGTTTACTGGTTTTCCCAATGCTTTGCCAGTGGATTAAGCTCATTCAAACACATCCTATTTACATGACATTAATCGCATATATCCACAAATTTTAATTTTTTATATGCTTATGTTAATTTTTCATATTAAATACTCATACTTCACCACTCTATTTAAAGGTGCCATAGAATGAAATCTGGGTATATCTGAATAATACACTGCAAAATGCTTTTCTTACTTAGAATTTTTTTATCATGTTTTTAGTCTAAATATTTAGCATTTCTTAAATCAAGAAGCATTTTCTATACAAGTAAAACACTGTCAAAATTATTGTATTGTTTAAAAAAAAAAAAGATTTAATTTAATCAAAATGATCCTATATCAAAGGAGAAAAACAAGATTGTTCTGCTTATCCCATTGGCTGATTTTGCTGGTTTTAGGGAAAAACTTATTGACGTATTTCCTAAAACAAGACAGAATTTTTTTGCTTGTCTAGATAGAAAATGCTTCTGGATTAAAGAATTTTTAGATATTTGGTCTAGGGCTGCACAATATATCGTTTCAGCGTTGATATCGCAATGTGTGCATTCGCAATAGTCACAGGATCTGCATTGTGGAGTTGGGATTATAATTGATTAGCTATGAAGAATGTACATTGTTATTTTCCATTACATTTGATTATTCAATAATAAGGGTGGGACAAAATATCAATATGCTTATTTATTGGGATAATTCCACCCACAATACATTATCAATGTAGCAAAGTATTAATATTTAAAGCTAGAGATCTGAATTAATTCATCAGCCATGCAGTGCTATCATTTATCGCAGTACATGCGATGGTGGCACTTGTAATGGAGGATCGAAAACAGATCAATGATGTAATTAATTAATAAATTCTATATATTATACCCTTCATTTGCAGATATTATTATATATTATGGATGGTTTTCTTGTGGTATATTCCAGGTATGGTGATCTATCATTACCGGAGGCAAAATATCAGAATAATATATCGTATCATGTCGTATTTCTGTACCCAAATATCTGACTATTTATTACACTTTTATTTTAGCTTCATCTTTTTATGCTTGCAATTTCTTTGATTTAGATTATTCTAATCAATCTAAATGATTCCAAATCCAATAATTCCAAATAGAGCTATTCAAGTCATCTGCCGAAATGGTATTCATATCGCAATATATATCGCAGAAAAAGAAAATATTGCAATGTCAGATTTTTCCAATAGCGTGCAGCCCTAATGTGGACTAGAAGCAAGACAAAACATGTAAGTAAGAAAAGCATTGTTTGCAGTGTAGGAGGTCAGAACATTGAAATTAGACACCGTGAGATGCAACACATTTCTTTCTTTGTTCTCATGTGAATCCTGTGAAGGTAAAATCCCAGTGGAAAAAGCAACAAAACACAGATTTGACGATCCGACCAGGAGCTTTAATATGCAGGCCTTGAGTTTGATCTGCCAACATTAGGAAAATATTCTTCATTTTTTTATTTGCTTTTTTAAACTTCCGGTGAAAGGTTAATGTGACTATTTTCAATTTCGCATGCTTCCTTTTAGAGCTTCAATGTTGTAATGAAATTAAAATATAATCGGTTAAATAGACTTAGATCGGTTAAATAGACTTAGATCGGATTTTCACCTGTCAATGTGAGTCGCGCTTCATTAAAAACAATAAGGAATGACGTCAACTCTGACGCTTTCATATCAGAACAGACTTCAGCAGAGTCCCAAACCTTAAATCTCATACATGAGGGCTAAAATACATGTCTTTCTTCTGAACTCTGCCCCTCACTGACTCTTTTGCCCCCCCAATACACCCCCCACACTCCTCTAACTTATACTCCTCACAATCACTGCACTATTTAACATTTGCACATTTAAAGTTTGCACATATTAATTGCACTACATTGCACTGATTCATTTATTTGAACTGTACACACCCACAGCACATAGACATTTGTAATTATGTTTATCTATCTGCACACTTCTGCTATTAATAGCATCCTGTACATATATTCATTTATTGTAAATCTGTTCATAGCTAATACAACCTGTATATAATGTTCACAGTACATCCATCTGTAAGTATTACCATAAATTTTCTATAACTGCACTTTATAACTTATACCTGTATCCTGCACTTGCTGCTATTGCACTGCTGGTTAGACCGAAACTGCATTTCGTTGCCTTGTACTTGTACATGTGTAATGACAATAAAGTTGAATCTAATCTAATCTAATCTAAAAAAGCTTTTATATTGTCATGTAGCACAAGTATTTAAGCATATTAACGAAAGACTCAGAGAGAGAGAGCGAGCGAGCAACATCCACCACATAACCAATATAAACTATTATAAAACTGTAGCTTTCATCACGTGCATAAATCACACCATGGACATGACATTAAGATGCCTACTGGTTTAAAAAGGCTTAGATTAAAAGAAGATGGCAAAATGAGAACTTTCCTGTCATAAACTGTAGTAAAACAAGTTGCCAAAAAGGATTAAAAAAATGTAAACCCTGCAAACAGATTAAATACAGGAATGGAGAATAGAGCGCTCTTTAATTATCAGCTGTCATTCGGCGCCCGCTCTTTTTTTTCCTGATCATTGCACCTTTTCCGTGTCCAGTGCAAATGCAGACAATCGGATATGAGTCACTTTTAAAAGATGATGCAAGCAGGTCAGCACAAATTGACTATCAAGATTTGCAGTGTAAATGCAGCCTGAATATCCGAATGCATGTGTTTTTTTTTTTCGTGTTTACAGAATAGATCTGATCTGTCACGTATGAGCAAAAAATCGGAATTGGGTCACATTTAATTAGCAGTGTAAACTGGCCCTTAAACTGCTATATAAGTGTTTAAAGCAGGTTTATGGATCGTGTCATATCACTCAGCTCTCACTGTGATTTTTCTTGAGTGAAAGGATGCCAGTTAACTTTATAAAACTAACTTAAGCAGAGGTTGATATTTAATTCCTATCTGAGAACAATTGGCTCTATGCACAGCTAGAGTTTTAAAGCCGACGATAAACTTCCGGTGAGAGCTTAATGTGACAAGTTTCAATTTCACAAGGTTGTTTTTACAGCATCGATGTTGTAATGTAATTACAATACATTGTTATATAGACTTAAGAATTAATTTAGTTTTTCAAGCGTAAAACGATAACCGCTAGCGCCGTCAGTAGCAGAAATTCCATTGAAAATACTGGCGTAAAGTAAACTGTGATATTTAGGCCCAATCCCAATTCTATATTTGTACCCCTACCCCTTCAAAATTTACACCTAAGAATTGGGACAGCACTACAGCACCTGCACACGTCATCAGATGTCATCACAATCTCATGCTTCATGTGAGATCAGACGATCGCGACTGCTGTAGTTATTCCAGTTGTGCTATTTTTTGGTATCTATCTTCAGGAAATCACTGAAGACATATATTATGTTATCATAACCATCTAATGTGGCAATAAGATCGTAACGGTACTGTGCATTTACACAGTGGCCATATTTATCTATGTAAACACACAAAAAACAACATTAACATTATAGCAGACACTGTAAAAGCTCATTCCCAGCCACTAGACTTTACTGACAGGGTATTCCAGTGTCATCGAGTGTCAGAATGTTGTGGGACTGCTGTACAGGAGGTATTAATAGGGATTATAAATCGCGAAATTTAGCTGTTTTTTTAAGCATGACAGTAAAACATGTACGCGGTTATGACATGTGTTTGTTTGTCGTAAAAATTCGTAATAATGACAAAAAATACTAATTTGAGGATCTCCTTACATCCGGGTTCAGCAATGCTGCTGCTGTGGCTGGTGTATTCTGGGAAATTTTCTTACCCCTTGGTTTCGAGTGTGCTCCTGAAAAACCTTCGTTCAAATTCACCCTTTCCCCTTAGCCCTACGCCTTCAAGCTAAAGAGAATTGGGACACCCCTACCCCTAGGCGTGCACGCACAAAACGAGGGGTAAAGGGAAAGGGCTAAGGGGTAGAATTGGGATTGGGGCCCTGCAGGGCTTCTTGTCTGATCTGAAACCCACTTCATATGGTGTATATATAACAGGCAACGAAGATCGCTGATTTCTTAAATGTGACAATTTTGTAATGAAAAAACAGGTTATCGAAAGCCACCGAGCTGCCTAACTGAAAATTAAAAGTCCGTGTGCAGATAGCCCATTAAACATGTTGAATAACAACCCCCCATCAGCTTTTTGGTACAGTCTGAAACATCCCCCAATCACTGCGGCCACCCAAAACATGGTTCACATTTCAGCTACTAACACCACAAACATCCAGGAAGCCCCACCCCATCCTATATATTTAAACATGTACATGTCAGGATAATGGCTTCATTTTTACATTAATTAATTTAAATTGACAACTTAAACTTCCAATAGTTTGTTTTAACTTTCGCTTAATGTGTGTTTATGATCATTACTATGCAAATTTAATCTCATCTGGATATCGAAAACATCTCAAATATATCCAAATATACAAATTATTTACTAAAACTGCAACATGACCAATATAGAGAACTTTTCTAAGAAAACATTTCATATGCACACTAAATAAGATGTGCAAAACAAAAGGTTTTTCACTTTTATATTGTTCTCGTCTCAGAGATGCTGTCGAAAATAACAGTACAAGAAGCTGTTTTTTTTTATACACGTGCTGTGATAGTCATTGTTGGACTATCACGAAGGAACATCAGGGAGCTGTTATTTATGGTGTAATAAGCGCACACTGTGTGTGGAGACACAAGGAGTACACAGTGTGTCTTGTAAACATCAGAACATCAAAAATATGTCATTAACATTTTATTCCTTACAACCCCGAACACAGGGAGAAAAGTACAAGTGCCTTTTTATTCGAAATGCAATATGGCAGATGGAACATCGTATTTGTATAATGGTGTGCATTACTGACAGTGAGTGCTTCTATAAAGACTTTTTATTTCTGGAGACCTTTTCGCGGTCGTCTTTATCTGATTCTCCTGTCTTATAAAGGTAACACATGCTGTAGATTAGCGCTGAGCGGGCCTGCAGGAAGCATATGTCGGCTCTCATCAAAACAGCAATACCTAGAGACAATGGGCAAACCCTCGGGTCATGGTGCTGATAATTACTGCATTGGAGTCAGTAATGCATCTGGACAGTGCTGCGCGATGGACACTTCCCCAAACATGCTGATGAGATCAAGCAGATCCATTTCAGATCTTATTATCTCTGCGTTGATCAATAATGCATTTAAAGTTGCTTTGAGAAGATACAGTGCAAATTCAGTTACAGTGTTTTGAAAAACACAGGGCAGCACAGTGGTTTGCACTGTTGCCTCGCAGCAAGAAGGTCGCTGGTTTGAGTCCCGACTGGGCCAGTTGGCATTTTTGTGTGGAGTTTGCATGTTCTCCCCGTGTTCGCATGGGTTTCCTCTGGTTGTTTCCAGTTTTTAATTTATTACATTGGCTGTAGTTCATGAGTGTGTGTGTGAATGAGTGTGTATGAGAGTTTCCTAGTACTTGGTTGCAGCTGGAAGGGCATCCGCTGTGTAAAACATGTGCTGGAATAGATGGCGGTTCATTCCACTGTGGCGACCTCTGAAATAAAGACTATATCAAAGAAAAATGAATGAATGAACAGCTCAGATTAAAATCTGGAATCTATCAACCTTTACTCAATTATTTTGAGTCCATCCATCCCTTGCAGGCACGTGCACAGGTAGGTCTTATATCTCTTAGATAAAAATGCCCCTCAAAAATGAATGAAAGTGCCCCCCACTCTTCAGTTCAGCTCTTCAGTTCACGGTTGTCCACCTATCACCCCCGACCCTCTCCATCCATCCATTATTTTATTCATCTGTCTTTCCATCTTTCACCCCGTCCATCCATTCTTCTCCCAATCAAATATTTTAGTAGTTTGTCCATCCATTCATCCATCCATCCATCCATCAAGCATTATTCAAGTCTGTCCATCCATCCATCCATTGTCTGTTAATTTGTTCTCTTAATTCCATTCATCCATTCATCTTTCCATTAGTTATTTTAGTCATTTGTCTATCCATTCATGATTTGTAAATTCTGTTTATCCATTCATCCATCCAGCAACCATGATTCTGGCTATCCAGCCCTTGTTTGTTTATTTGTTTTCTATATCTATCCATCCATCCATCCATCAGTTGTTTTATTCATCTGACTTTCCCTCCATCCATTGTTTTTTTTCATCTGTCTTTCCATCTATCACCCCATCCATCTATTCATCTGCTCACCAGATATTTTAGTCGTTTGCCCATTTGTCCATCCATCCATCCTACCATCTATTCATCCTTCCATCAAGCATTATTCAAATCTGTCCATTCATTCATTGTTTGTTCTATTAATTCCATTCGTCCATCCATTTGTCCATTAGTTATTTTAGTCATTTGTCTATCTATCCATCCCTCCATCCATCCATCCATTATTTGTTAATTCTGTTTATCCATTTATCCATCCATCCATAAACCATTATTCAATTATTTGATTCTGTCCATCCATCCCTTGTTTGTTCATTTGTTCTCTTCATCCATCCGTCTATCAATTATTTTAGTAATTTGTTCATTCATCCATCCCTGATTTGTTCTTTTCATCCTTCCATCTATCCATTATTTTATTCATTTGACCTTCCATCCATCCATCCATTGTTTTATTCATCTGACCTTCCATCCATCCATCCATCCATCCATCCGTCCATCTGTAGTATTATCTTGTTTTCCCATTTATCACCCCATCCATCCATTGGCCAATCAAATATTTTAATTGTTTGTTTATTTGTTCTCTTCATCCATCCATCCATGATTTGTTCATTCTGTTCCTCTAGCAATCATTTATTTGTTCTGTCAATCTATCTACTATTAATATTTTTTCATTCATTCTATTAATCCATACATAATTATACTTCATTTGTTCATTTTATTCCTTCATGCATCATCCATCCTTGACCCATTCATCAATTATTTTATTTATCTGTCCTTCCAACCATCCATCTTCCCATTCATCCATCCATCTATCCATGATTTGTTAATTCTGTTCCTACTGTACATGCATCGTTCATTTGTTCTATCGATGCATCCAATAATAATTTATTAATTATTTTCATTTATCCATTAATTTCATTTCATTTTGTTTGTTCGTTTACCGTTTTTTTTTTGTTCTATTCCATCCATCCATCCATCCATCCATCGTTTATTCATTTCATCCATCCATTTATACCTGCATCATTCATTGTTCATCTGTTCTGTCAATCCATCCATTATTGGTTGTTCATTCTTTCTTTTCATTCATCATCCATCCACTTTGTTCATTCAGCTGTTTTTGTCCCTTCATTCTATTCATCCATCTGCCTATCCATCCATCCATCCATCCATCTATCCATCCATGTATTGTTTTAGTCCATCCATTAATTCATACCAGCATTATTCATTCATTCTGTTCATTCATCTATCAGCTATTCATTGTTTGTTCATTCTGTCCATGCATCAAACATCCATCCATCTTGTTTATCTATCCATCTGTCTATGTCTATATCTATACAGTATATCATTATAAAGTATAGAAATATATAAGCAAAAAATCCGGCCTAGAGTCGAGCCTGGAGCTGTGTTTTTATGAGCAGACTCGTCTCTCACTGATCTCCCTGCGTTTCTATACCACACCACATCCTATTGCCAATCGTGATAGCGAATGAACGGATGGAAGCCATTTCTTTCAGAAATGCAATTTTAACACTGAGAGGCCTTAAAAGGTTCAGGTAAATGAGACAGGGCATGATGCATATGAAGAATCTGGCTTTGCAGAAATCAATAAAACCACGTGTAGGAAAAGGAATTACATTGCAGAACTCAAGGTTACCCCGAGCCACATGGATATGGGGAGCAGCGAACATTTATAAGCACTTCTTTGTCTCTCTCAGCACTAAACGGAGTGCCGGGAATTTATTGGGAAACAGGGAAGGGATCTTAAAGGCGATGAATATGACAGCAATGTTGGTTTCAGGGGATGTTTTATGAGGCCGTTATGCCAGAAGTTGTGTGGTAAACAAGTCACTTTTAGATGTTGGTTTCTGCGTGGCATTATTCACTGTCAGACGATCCACCTTCAAATCATGATACCAGCACTTCTTTTGTGTAATCACATGGTAGTATCATAGTAAAATCCAAAGCCCCAGCCAAATCACACAAATTTGCACGATTTCCTTGACGTACTGTAGGGTGTTGTCGGGATTCGTAAACTACAAATGGGCATCATGACACAAGATTCAATCGATTCTTCTTGTGTAATGTGGCATAGTTCACGACAACCGATACCAGGTCTGCAACACCATCGCAGAAAGTCTAGCATGTTTACATTTTTTCTTGTTTTTCACGATAAGTTCCATCACGTGGGTGACACTAGCTACGCTTCCACCCAAAAATGTTAATTACATTTATGCGAAAAACTAGATTATCGCATAAAAGATGTGCGAATAAAGCAGCGTTTCAATCGAATGAGTCAAAGTGAACAAAATAGTCACTTCCTGATTATCTGGCGCCAAATATCAACAGTAAAAATGGAATTTGCTGCGATAAGTGATTGAATCTTTTCTTCATTTAATAAATGACTTGTGCCTCAGAAGGCAATCCTGACACGCTGTGAATGCGCGGTGGCGTTTGAAGGAGTCAGACGCGGAGCCGACGTTCTTGATTCTGGAGATCATTAATAATTTAATAACACTAATACTGAGATGGTTAAGGCATTTTAGAATGACCAAAACAACATTTCAGATGGTTTACAAGTGCTCAGCCTGCTGGTTTATCCATTTGCACACATTTTTATCATCACATTATCTCTTCTAACTAACTCACATTTTTTTAATGCGCATACTAGAATTTGTTCTGTAAAAGTGTTTCCATCATAGTTTATGCGCATCTTTTCTTATCGAATAAAAAGTTTATCCTAGTCAGTTATGTGCATATGGTTTTTATGCGCATTTTCAACATTTATTTTATTTATTTATTTAAAATTTGGCATATCCATTAACTTTTTTTTATGCGCATATCCTAAATGGATGGAAACGTAGCTACTGAGCAATGGGAGCACATAATTTCTCTGTTATTTCAGTGGGTGCTGCCGTTAATGCGGCGGTCAGGTAATCAAAAAATAAGCTGCATATTTACTTATGGGGTGGATAAGATCAATCATTGGTTATGCAAACTTTAACAACTTTCTCTAAAATATTAAAGTGTTTTAAGCAATTTTATCTGACAGACTGGCACAAATATGCAGACATCTCCATTCTCAACGAGTTTCTGAGTTCTCTCAGCCTTCCAACCTTTTGTTCTTCTGAGGTAATCTGGGAGCATGTTCAGTGCTGCGAATACATTGCAAAAGCATTTCCTGCTTATTCAAATTTGTCATTAATAGTGAAAACAGTTTAATATAGGCTTCTCTGAAACTGTGAATATTTCACTTTAATTTTATTTAGGCTAGCTTATTTTTTAATTAAAAAAACCAGCACAATCTCATGGCAATTTGTGTTTTGAAGCGCTTCACCTCAAATGTTATGCAACATTCTTGTTTATAGATAACTCACCAACAAAAGATATATTAAAATTAAGATAAAAATTATATCAAAAGAAATTTATTTCAAAAAGATATATTTTCCACGAATTATATTTTTGTTTGTGCCCCTCCACTACTGTGGGTGGATGATTTGTTTCGCTCTGTGGAAAATAAGGATTTAAGCAATGCTTCACTGTGATTGTTGTATCACAAGTCTCAGTTATACATTTGCTAATTTTTAAATATGTCATTATTTTAAAGGGGTGGTCCACTATGATGTTATATTTTTAACTTTAGTTCAGGGCTATTCAATTAGTTTGTTATGGGGGCCAGCTCATGAAAAGCATCCCAAATGAGGGGCCGGAGAGATATGACTTGCAATATAAGTGATGACACAACAGCATATAAGAGCCCATATGTTGTATTTTTGCTCCTTAAGACACCCACATTGTACATTAACATTGTATTATGTATTATGTATTATGCCTTCAGTGATTTCCTGAAGATAAATACCAAAAAATAACACAACTGGAGTAACTACAGCAGTCACGATCATCTCATCTGATCTCATATAAAGCAAGAGATCGTGATGACATCTGATGATGTGTGCAGGTGCTGTAGTGCTGTCATTATTCTTAAGGGTAAATTTTGAAGCCCTTCCCTTCACACTCGGTTTTAAGGGCCAAGGGGAAAAGGGTACAAAAATAGAATTGGGATTGGGCCTAAGTTTTTTTTTTTACATTCTTTCTCCAAGATTCAAGCAGGGCACAGTTGGACGTGTTTTGCACACGGGCTGTCATGGTACCCACAGGCTTTGTGATATTCAGTGGCTCTCCCTGACTGTCTGCATATAAATAGAAATAATTCTATATTTCACTTTGTGAATCAGCTCTGTCCACGAGGCTGAACTGTGGGGGTTCACTGCATTGTTTTGTCACTGGAGAGAGAGCGTGTGAAAGGACAACCCTCAGATCTACGGCTAAACACAGACACACAACTACAGCTGTCAGTCAAAAGTACCGGTACTAACTAAATATAGAATCATATCGTTTTCACGATATCGTATCATTTTCACGAGGGTATCACGATACTTTTTTAGTAACAGTATATCATGCAACACTACAGCACAGTATGTTAGCTGACCAATCAGAGTCTCTTTAGGGCCTTTCAGATGAATTAGGAAACGTTTTCATGTTTTCATGAGTAGCTGTTTATAATCAAAGTAAGATAACTACAAGTGAATCATGAGCACACATTGCTTTGCATCTTATAAACACAACCAAGCCTTAAAAATACACTCTGGACCACCCTTTTAAGAATCTGATTTTTCTTTGCTGCTGCTGATGTGCTTTCATTTTCTCTCTCACTCGCGGCAAGTTCAGGAAGTGAACATTTTGATTTTGAAGAAAATATCTTAATATTAAAAAGGAATCATAAGTAGTATGAGCCTATCCATGTCGTAACGAATGCCCTTAAATAATGTGGTTATCAGTTGTGAGCAAGCATCAGTGTTTGAGATTGAAATTGAGATAAGAAATATCATTATAGCAACACTTGTGACTGCTGTGGAAAATAATGCTCATCGTAGATGTCATGGGATGACTGATCGTGAAGGAACGTGTAGTCTGGCATATTTGTTACCTATGACAAATCAAGATTTTATCAAGAAAAATTGCATAATCTGACATAGTGACTTTCAGAATCGACAATAAAAGTTGTGTGATCTGACCGGGGATTAACTCTATATGTCATCCTTTTAGTCTACTATCTGTCCATCAATCCAACTGTCCATCCATCCATCATTGTAGATACGTTCATTAAGTAGCATTCATTCCCCTTGGACTTTAATTCTGAAAGCACATGGTAAATGAGAGCTCGTAAATTCTATGAATAATTTTCACAGGGGCCCGTTTTTTCTTTTATTATTCATTAGTTAGTAGTGTCAGAGCTGTCACAGTGGTGCCAGCAGCCTCCTTAAAGCTGTCCCGATACTGGCTAATTTACTTATTATTGAATGGCTTTTTCTAATTGTGTGGTTAATCACTTATAATCACATTTCTCTGAGAGCTATGGCGGAATTAATCAGCGTGGCTTGTACAGACTAAAGAGAGATTGATCAATGCAAAAGCATGGAAGATACTGGAAATCAACATGCTGGCCAATCAATACATTGCAGTATGACAGGAGAATCATAGTTTATTTCCAATTTATCCTTTAATTATGAAAACAATAGCTTATAATCTTCAAGGAGCTCCAAAATAATTATTTTGATTATCTTTTGTCCTTCTGATCATGTTCAATTTTTAAGATGATTAATTGCTGACAGGTAATAAGACGAGCAAAAATTGGTCTTTCACATCTAAACATGTCGGAGCATAAACTCGCCCCAGTGTTGAACAATCACAACCAAACAGGGCTTTCAACTCGTGTCACATCCCACAGTTCTGCATTCAAAAGAGAACGGGCGAGAGGATGAAGGAGGAAGAACAGAGGATTGATTGAGACGTCTCCATTAATTAAAGACGCCCAAACAGTCTTGGTGCGATGGGCCTTTTGAAAAACCTCACAAGTCGGGCTTCAAAGAGCCGTGCTGGGAGGAAGGACGGGGCATCATGCTATATAGATCTGTCTTTAGAGCTCATTCAAAATCATGAGAAGGAAAACATCTTCAAAGTGCAGAGCAAGAGAGAGAGAGAGAGACGCCTAGATGGGACTGCAGTCCTCTGGAAAGACAAAGGTTGATTTTCTCACTCCATGGGCGATGCTGGACCCCATCTAGAATCTGCTGCGCCTCAGTAAAAAAGGATCAATTTCTGTTATTTATTTGATCACACTTTACAATAAGGTTTCATTAGTTCATGTATGTACTAACATAAAATACTTGTACAGCACTTATTAATCATAGTTCAGCATTTACTAATGCATTATTAACACTTAAATCCATGCTTGGTATCATTAGTTAATGCACTATGAATTAACATGAAAAGCCCTCGCCTGATTTTTACCACGTTTTCAGATTTTACCACATTCTCACCCTGTTATTTACTTGTTTATTTTATTTTTTGGCTTTTGTTTTTGTTCTACCCGCTTTCTGGAATTGTTCTCAAACTTTTGTTTAGGGTTTTTTATCTTAAAATGCTGCTTTTGTCTTTGTTTTGACCCGGAAGTCAACAGGAGGGTTAAGAGGTAACCAGAATAGAGGAAATATGGTTGAAATAGTGTTCATTTGGCAACCCTGGTTTAAAATTTGCACACTTTCTCTCCTGAAGCCACCTGAAGAAGCTTTACATAATTTCTGAGTATTAAATGCCATTGGCTGTCATGTGTGTCATGAGTGAATGCATCATGCTAATGCTCAGATTTATCTATTGAATGAGACGTTATTGTGTTAGCGCAGTGGGAACATGTTGGTTTCAGCTAATTTCACATTCAAATGAAAGCATTTTGGTTATACAATAGCTTTATTTTCTGAAAGGTATGAATAGGCAGACAGATGTGCCAGGATCTCTACGTGGATGGAGGAGTAAATTGGAGGAGGCCTATTAAAATAAAATAAGAGCATATTTCAACGCTTCGGGGGTTACAGAAGGAGTAGCAAATAAATTGCTAGGAACATTTGGGAACAAATAAATTGCTCATACAGAGCGTTTTAATCATTATTGAAATTTTATTTTTTTGCTGGAACTGCGTGTGCCATAGTGTGCTGAGTAACAGAAGATCAGTCATGCACGTTGGCAACAGATGCTAATTAGAAAATATACAAGATTTGCTTTCACAGACACATTACCCATTTATTATGGGATTAGCTGTAAGAATGGCAAGTACACATTTTATAAAACAGATGCCATGCTACAGCCAAAGTTAATAAAAATAAACTTAATTTGTGTGTGTGCCTTGTATTTGCTTAAATTGTTCACAAATGTCCTCACAAGTTTAGCAATAGCTGCATATTTTGACGTCATGGGGACTTTTTTTTGTTGGCCCCTATGAGGAACGTGCCTCGTAAATCACAGTTAATTAAGTATTTTAAAAAGTGTGTGTGTGTGCGCGTGTGCGTCTGTCTGTCTGTCTGTCTGTCTGTCTGTCTGTCTGTCTGTGTGCCTTGTATTCTTTAACTTGTTTGCAAATGTCCCCACAAGTATAGCAACACCAGTATATTTTGACCTCATGGGAACCTTTTTTTTTTTGGTCCCCGTAAGGAACATGTCTACATGTCTCGTAAATCAAAGTTTATGAAGTATTTTGAAAATGAAAAGTGTGTGTATCTGTGTATGTGTCTGTCTGTGTGCCTTGTATTCCTTAAATTGTTCACAAATGTCCCCACAAGTTTAGCAGTGCCAGTATATTTTGACCTTATAGGGACTTTTTTTTGGTCCCCTTGAGGAACATGTCTCGTAAATCACAGTTAATTAAGTATTTTGAACGGGAAAAGTGTGTGTGTCTGTCTGTCTGTGTGCCTTGTATTCTTTAAATTGTTCACAAATGTCCCCACAAGTATGGCAGTACCATTATATTATGGTCCCTGTAAGAAACGTGCCTCGTAAATCACAGTTAATGAAGTATTTCGAAAAGAAGTGTGTGTGTGTATTCCTTAAATTGTTTACAAACGTCCCCACACGTTTAGCAATACCAGTATATTTTGACCTTGTAGGGACTTTTTTTTGGTCCCCATGAGGAACATGTCTCGTAAATCACAGTAAATGAAGTATTTTGAAAATTAATAGTGTGTGTGTGTTCATGCACGTGTCGATCTCAGTGTCTTGTGTTCCTTAAATTGTTCACAAATGTTTTTTGGTCCCCATGAGGAAAATATCTCGTAAATCACACTGAATTACGTATTTTGAAAATGTGTGTGTGTGTGTGTGTGTGTATACAGTTCTAAGTGAAGTGAAATATCCAGCTAAGGCTAAATTTGATAGTGGACAGTGTCTAAAACCATTGATTCATCTATAAAAGATTCGACTCATAGTGGTTCGAATGAATCGTCTTGATAACTAGTCTTTAGCCATTTCGGCATGATGCAGATATGAAAAATAAGCCCCGCCCAATTGTTGTGCGCGCAAACCTGGGAAAATTGAAACATGCGGTCCCGCCCATGCTCAAACACAGTAGCAAAGAAGAGGAAGACAAACAGATCCCAGTAGAATCAAGTCATGAAGACGCTGTGCTTAGCTGGATATTATTGGTAGTGTGAGGGGAACGTTTTTATTAAGTGTTATTTTCTCTACTCAAAGATGAAACTGTGAAGAGTCAGTAGTTGAGGTTTATTTGCAAAAATACCTCAGAATTATAGCCCTGCCTTGTGCTTTTCCCGTCATTTTTCTGACAAGTGCTTCAGCAATCTACACGCTTACAACAGGAGGTTCGTCAGATGTTTGTTAAAGAAAGGATCAGAAAAGACTATTGATGTGTGGGACTTTGTCAGAGTTTAACAGGACTTTAATCGGTACACAGCTCAATGACCAGTTTCTTCCTCCATTTCACAAGTGTAAGTAAATGGTTGCCTCGTTTTCTCTAGCTTGCAAATTAAGTATTTAATTGTGTTTTGTTACTTGTAACCGCTTGTACTGTATCTGGTTAACTCTTTATATTCTCATATCGCGCCTAATGCCATGTTGAAAATACGACGCATGCCGCTTTGTTTACGGATTTAAATGTGAGCTCATGATCTACTGCCGTTTGTCATTGCTATGGCCACCGTCATCTGTTCCTACACGCGTGCAGCGGTCAAGGTTCAAAATAGTTTTGCCGCTATGTGGATTAATACTGAATGTGTGTCATGGTTAGGAATAGAGCAATATGCTGGTGTTTAACTGCACTGGTTTATAGAGGTATGAACCTATATTGGTCTCATGGTTCGGTTACGATTATCATGCCATCAATTCGGTTCAATTCGATATCTCGGTGCATCACGGTGCATTGACGATGCTTTCCATTCACAGTTTTATATTTTACTTCACAGGCGCTGTTCACTGATAAGTGACACTGATAAACTGCAGCAGCGCAGTGTTGCCAGATTGGGCGGTTTTGGATAGGCATTTCGGTGGGTTTTGGATAGTATTTGGGCTGGAATCAGTCAGCTACATCTGACAACACTGCAGCGGCGATCTCAGCTCATCCATGATAGACACGGTGGAGAAAACTCGCACGCTCGTGTCTGTATCCAGAAGTATCACTGTAACAGTCGAGAGAAGAGGAAAAATCACACAGCCGGTCAAATGGGTCACAGTGAGAGTGAGAGAGAAATGGAGTTTACTTTCATCCTCTCAATCGCAGTGAAATAGGGGCTTCTGCTGTCAGTGTCAGTGAAAGACTGTCCAGCAAACACACACGCAATGAAATTGTGCACAGTTTCTGCATTTTTAAGTAGTTGGAGCGTTGTAAACACTCGCGCTCTCCTCCCTCGCCATAGTAAGCTACAGCGACATAGAGCATATGAGATAAATGACGTCAGTACACAACAACCGGTTATGATTATTACTGAACAGATACCGAATTGTCTGCATCTGCATCGCGGAGCACTAAAGAGTTTTGACACCCCTACTGCTTTAACGCACTCATGCACACATAAAAAATCCGGGAGACTGGGGGGGTTAGGTTCAGGGGTGAGGTGTCTGAATAACACTGTTGAGAACCGAGTACTGTGGTGTTAGTAAGTTAACTACTATGAAGCATGTTTCGGCCGTCCGCTGCGATCAGATCCTATACCAATGTTGGAGGGCCGGGGGTTTCATAGACCATACCAAAATGAGGGGCTGGTTAAAATTACGGAAGTTTTCCGGGATTATTAACAAAATGGTTGGGTGTCTGGAGATGGGTCTGAAATGCGGGAGACTCCCGGGAAAAATGTTGGCAAATGAGTGTTGGCAGGTATATTCACACATACACTCTGCACTGACTACTTCAATACTGTTGATAAGCCGTGCTGGGCATTTCACTCTGTCTCACGCTGAACACTGTCGACCAATCGCAACAGGATGTCATCAGTCCAATCAGCGCAGATTAGTTTCGAGCTAAGGAGGGGTTTGGGAATCATATACGAATGGGAGTCGCTATGATAATTAGGTAAAAATAAATGCAGATTATAAGACAATGAAAGTGTTTTTTTGACCTTGCATGCATATCAGTATGTTGTTGGAGACCCTTAAAACCAAAATATGACCCTTTTTATTGTATAATGGGGCTCTTTAAATTGTTCACAAATGTCCCCACCATTTTAGCCATAACAGTATATTTTGATATTGTGGGCACTTTTTTGTTTCCCATGAGGAACCAAATGAAACCTGTAGAAACACTGATAGCAGCATATATTGAGCTGAAAGATGTCATTTTGAATTTTGTTGTTAAATATATTTTATGAACACACTGTCATGTTGTTCTAAAACTATGTATGTGTTTTTAGAATTATGCACAGAATTTTTTAAAAAGCAAAACTGAAAGTAGTGTAAAATGTGCTCTCATCCAATTCAATTCCAATCCAAACATATGGGTTTTTCAGAAGATTTTGTCAATATTTACATCATAACGTGGATGACCATATGAAGAGTTCAGATGCAAAGCCCTGTAAATCCACCAGACCTCCTTTGTTGTAAATAAGCATTTTCTGTCAGGCTCCTATAATTAGGCTCAAAATTTTCAGTTTATATGTAACGAAAAGGTTATTATCTAGTAAATAAAATGCTTTTTTTTTTTCAAAAATGTCACTTATTTGGTTTTTAACAAGGTAAATTTATTTTACATTAAAACCAGCTAAATCCATTTGTGCTTTTTTTAGCAAAAACCTCTAAATCCACCTATTGAGTCAAGACATTGTAATTAGTTGAAAATCACCAAAGATGCAATTATAAATTATTTTACCAAACATTAAACACCTAAAATTAAAAAATATATAAATCTGTCAAGTAAGTGACAGAGTATCAGGGTAACCCCCGATAAACCAGAGAAAAAGCAGATGCAAAATGATTGAATGAAATCTGTCAAGTAAGTGGATCAATCAATAACATTAAAGCTGACGTTAATTAAATCTTAACAGTCTGTTGTCATTTCTGACATTTGGTATTTAGATTGAATGTAAGTAGAACAATGTAAACACTGCAAACTGAGCTTGGTGGATTCAAATAATGTAGTGTAAAACAATATGAAACATCAATACCTGTGCATTGTTCATTAATATAAAAAGCTTATTAGACGTATAGGTATTATGATTGTTGGAATATCAAGCCAATTCCATGCATGTTCAAATAGAAAAGGTCTGGAGAGAGTTTTCTTTAATGCCAAAAATAATAGTAATTTATTAGATACAAATGAATAGTTCGATGACAGAGCTCTGGGTTACGTTACCCCAATGCAATACAAGAATTACATTAAGAGATTCACAACTAACATACATTTCCCTGACTCCAGCATATTTACACAACTGATATTAACAGGTGGAGTTTTGGTGTAACGTCACTTATCAGTCATTCTGCAGTCCTTTGGCTCTTGTACCCCTGAAACACTTCCTCTTTCTGCAACCCTTTTCTGCATACCAGAACTGAACAATTAAGTGCATCTTTAATATGTTTCACAACTTCTGCAAGCATCATGCTCCTTGTGACATATCTAGACTTCTTATTAGACAACAGTCTGGAGCAAGGGCCCTCACACTATATTTATTCTTATTCTCTTATTTCCCTCTTGTCAGCAGGTCCTTCTAAAAAAGTATGCAGCACAGTAAAAGAAGTATGCCTGGTCAATTTATGGTATCATACAAAAGAAAAAGATTGATTAATCTGTTGTTGATCTAAACATTTTTCTAATAAAAAATAAAGACACAAAAGTAATAAATATAAATTCCTTTTCCCCACATGAGCTAATATAAATAATGTATAGTTTTATAAATTTAAAATGGCTTAAATTAGCAAATAAAACACAAGGTACTGGGCAAAAAGGGGATGTCTCTCAGACAATTTTAGAAGCAGTCATTCATTCATTCTCACCATACTTGAGAGCATCTTAACTCTGTCTTTTGTGAAACGCAGTTGCCATTTAATGTGTAAATCGAACTCATTCAAAGTAGCGTCGCTGCACAAAAAAGCGTTATGAATGCATGCTACACTTCCGACTGTACAGTGTGTTTTCTTTTTCTTATAATGCAGAGAGTTTTGAGGTAAGGAATGTTTATATTTGCCATTCACTGACAGTCGGACAGGCTTATCCAGTTCATCAAACTCGGTCTTTTAAAATCGAAATCGTATTAAAACAATCGTCTCATATGTACTTTCTCATACGCACTTGTACACAGCACCTTATATCAATATACAATGCGATACTTTTTGTACATTCGCACTTGTACACAGCACCTTATAACCTGTATATTTATAACAATCTGTACATACAACTCAACATCCATGTTTCTTGACTAAACACATCTGTTTAATGTTCATCATTTTTTATTATTATTATTTTATTTTTTCAGATTTATTTTGTGTTGTCACTTTATATACACTGGAAGCTTCTGTAGCCAAAACAAATTCCTTGTGTGTGTGAAGCACACTTGGCAATAAAACTGATTCTGATTCTGATAAAAGCCGGCATATCAGCGCGCTGCTACATTGAAAACATATGATTCGATTCGCGCCTTCTGATTGGTTCTCGGGATATAGCGGATTTTGCTGTCAAAGGCAAGTGGCGTTTAGTGGCTTTTGCCAACAAACTGTTATTTCTGAATGCGCTGAAGCTGCCATTTGGATGATTTGAAGCAAATCTATTAGTTGATGGTGTACTACGTGCCTAAAGCATTCAGCCAATGTCATTACCTCATTTTTGGTGGAAGTGGCGTTTAAAGGCTTTTGCATCTGAACTCTTCAAATAAAGAATGTATTTTTCAAAACTATCAGTGTACAAATAATATTAATGTTAATAATACAATAAAAGATACAGTAATCATTGAAAGCTATTCCCAAAAGGAATGAGAGTAGCTATCATTTAACCTTTTTAGTTTTAAAGGTGCATATATATTTCCCCAGAATAGCCTTCCCTGCATAAATTGTCCCTTCGGCCTGATGGATATCATTGAAATAAGTGCTCTGAGAAATGACATCTGTCTGTGTGACAGCTTCTACTCAGCTATTTGCTAACAGGGGACATTTTTTCCAATTTGAAAGCTGCACATTTATTTTCATGCAAAATAAATATGTGGCAACCAACAACTACAGAAAAATCCACCTGATCCAACAGTGACTATACAAGATCTACTCTTTAATTACGCTCAGATTTCCCTTCCTCCTCTGTGTCAGTGCTTAGACATGTATCCTATATCGTTCAGCAGGAAACAGTGAAGGAAATCCATTTAAAAGCGGATCTGTGAAGGTCAGTAGGACAACAGAGATGCCTGGACCAAAAATGAAGTACAGACTAAGAGTTTTACACCAGTCTTCAAAACACACTAGCACTCACTCACATTTTTACATTTTCAAAATATTTAATTCGGTGTTATTTACGAGCCATTTTCCTCATGGGAACCAAAAAAAAAGTCCTAACAAGGTCAAAATTGAATTTTTGCTGAACATTGCTGTACTTGTGGGGACATTTGTGAGCAATTTAAGGAATACAAGGTGTACACACACACACATTAACATTTTCAAAATATTTAATTCTGTCTTTTCCTCATGTGAACAAAAAAAGAAGTCCCATTAGATCAACATTTACTGGTTTTGCTGTACTTGTGGGGACATTTATGAACAATTTAAGGAAGGAAGGGTGTATACAGACACACACACACACATACATGCACTCACTCACACACACTTTTACATTTTTAAAATATTTAAATCTGTGGTATTTACGAGTCATTTTCCTCATGGGGACCAAAAAAAATTTCCCCATTAGGTTAAAATTAACTGGTATTGCTAGACTTGTGGGGACATTTGTGAACAATTTAAGGAATGCAGGGTGTATACACACACACATACATGCACTCACTCACACACACACTTTTAAATTTTTTAAATATTTAAATCTGTGTTATTTACAAGTCATTTTCCTCATGGGGACCAAAAAAATTTCCCCATTAGGTTAAAATTAACTGGTATTGCTGTACTTGTGGGGACATTTGTAAACAATTTAAGGAATGCAGGGTGTATACACACACACATACATGCACTCACTCACACACACACTTTTAAATTTTCAAAATATTTAGTTCTGTGTTATTTACAAGTCATTTTCCTCATGGGGACCAAAAAAAATTCCCCATAAGGTTTAAATTAACTGGTATTGCTATACTTGTGGGGACATAACTGAAAAATTTAAGGAATGCAAGGTGTGCACACACATTTAGAATTTCAAAATATTTAATTCTGTCTTTTCCACATGTGAACAAAAAAAAGGTCCCATTAGGTCATAAATTGTTCACAAATGTCCCCACAAGTATAGCAATACCAGTAAATTTAAGGAATACAAAGTGTACACACACACACACACATACATTTTCAAAATATTTAGTTCTGTGTTATTTAAAAGCTATGTTGCTCATGGGAACTAAAACAGAGGGTGCCCACAAGTCAAAATTTAATGATATTGCTATACTTGTGGGGACATTAGTGAACAATTTAAGGAATGCAACACACACACACACACACGTTGGTTTTTGTGAAAAGTGGGTACATTACATAGGTTTCCATTCATTTTATGCAACACAAACCGTATATTGTATTGCCCTCACCCCACCATACTCCTAAACCCAACCATCACAGGAGACGGTGTGCAGCTTTACTCTCTGATTAAACTCATCCTGTGGGATTTATAAGCATTTTGAGAAATGAGGACGTCACCAATGTCCCCATATGTCACCTCGTTTTTGTAATACCTGTGTCATACCTATGTCATTATACAGATTTGTGTCCTGATATGTCACACACACACACACACACACACACACACACACACACACACACACACACACACACACACAGTATAGCTGAGGCTGTATCTCTACAAACCAAACTTAGTAACAAACTAATGACAGCACCTATTTTAACCTATTAATGAAAATAAATAATTAAATCAATAAAACACATTGTTTATTTTCAGACATTTTTACCAAAATGATCATTAAAAAAAGTCTTTAAATTACTTATTGATGCAGTATGATCCTCCCTGCGTTGTTCAGCTATTTTCAGAGCAATGTAAAAAAATGCAATGCCCTTTTATCCCAGTGTTACTTACTTTCCAGAAAATACTGAAATTTACAGCTGCGAAATTCAACCATGTGAACAAACAGGCTCACAGTGATTCCCATCCCATGCTGAATAAAAAAATCCACAGGTGCCACAAAAAAAAGTGCTTCTACTGGTTGCAGCTGAATTTTCAAGGCATATAAGAGTCTTTGAGAGAAGTGAGGTTGGTTTCCTTCATCTGTCCATCACAGCCTGTTCAAAGCTCTATATTTAGTTCAGGAGAGAGCTGAAAGAAAGAGATGTTTCTGTCTTTTCAGGATGAAAGAAGTGGAGGGAGTCTGGATTCGAAGCCCTTGATCTGGTCAGTGCAGCTTCACAAACCGACAACGGCTCGATGTGTGTGATGAAGAGAAAGATTTGATCCGGTAATTACGCTTGATCAAATATCACTGAGATTGATCCCAATAAAAGGCAATGGAGAAGTAATGAACACTGGGTGAACTCTCTAACATGGTCATCATCAAGGTCAGCGGCATCCTCCACAGCAAATAATACAGTTGAAGTCAAAATTATTCGCCCTCCAGTGAAATTTTCCCAAATGATGTATAACAGAGCAATGAGCTTTTCACAGTATTTCCTAAAATATTTTATCTTCTGAAAAAAGTCTTGCTTGTTTTATTTTGGCTAGAAGAAAAGCAGTTTAAATTTTATTTTAAGGGTAATACTATTAGCCCCCTTAAGCAACTTTTTTTTGTCTACAGAACAAACCATCATTATGTAATGACTTGCCTAATTACCTTCTCTAATTAACCTAGTTAAGCCACTGTAAGAAACAAACCCAGGCTCATTCTGAAAATGTACCGCTAAATACATTTCTGGAGAGCATCATAAAAGTCCCAAGATCTATGTTTTTTTGCGTAAATACACCAAAGGCCGCTGTCGACTGACTGGTTGACTGATCGACTGACCCACCCTTCTCCTTTCCTAAACCCAACCACCAATTTTAAAAAGCAATCCAGGAAAAGAAAAGCCTTCGCCTGATTTTTACCATGTTTTTAGATTTTACCACATTCTCACCCTGTAATTTACTTGTTTATTTAATTTTTTTGGTGTCTGTTTTTGTCTTGCCTGCTTTCTGGAACCGTTCTTCACCTGACTCGAAACCTGTCATCGTGGACCATTCTCTGTAAACCCTAGAGATGGTTGTACGTGAAAATCCTAGTAAATCAGCAGTTTCTGAAATACTCAGACCAGCTCGTCACATTCAAAGTCACTTAAATCCCCTTTCTTCCCCATTCTGATGCTCGGTTTGAACTGCAGCAGATCATCTTGATAATGTCTACATGCCTAAATGCATTGAGTTGCTGCCATTTGATTAACTAATTAGGAACAGGTGTACCTAATAAAGTGGCCAGTGAGTGTAGTCTGTGCTAGTAAATGCAAGGCTCTTTATGAAACCCAGGCATAGCACTGTGCGACAACATTTCAGATGACTGTTCAGGAATTTTCATGAATAATTTCACTCACTTGAGAAAAGGAGGCCACTTGAATGGTTTGTGAGCACAATTTAGTGCACACAGCATGCCATATCATCTGATAATTGTAAGAAATAATCCCGAAAGGCAATTGACTGTATAAAGCCACATAAAACAAAAGAAAAATACAATGTAAATGCCGAGCTCAATGGTTAATCAGCTGGAATCAGCTGAGGTGACGTGACTGCGACTGGCGAGACCTAGCTGTCACTCAAGTGGCCACGTCCTAAATTATGCAGACTTAAAATAAATGAAACGAATGAGTTATAATAAATTCACCCCCTTGTAGTTCTCATGAAGGGTAATATTAGCTCTATGCACCAAAACCATCTTTAGTACCAGGCTGTAAACATGTTTTTATCAGCTGTAAAATTGGCAATTTAGCATTGCAGTCAGTGAACATCTGGAGTTTCTGGAGCCAGCCCCCAATGGCCATTCAATGAACTGCAGTTTCAGTAACTTCCGTATCAGCTTCCTGAGGGAGAGTGGGATACTGCGGCTTGGTTAAGCCTTTAAATTGCTGAATACTAGTATCTTGTAAAATATCTAGTAAAATATGATGTACTGTCATCATGCCAAAAGAGAAAATCAGTTATTAGAAATACATTTCTAAAAATAATTTTAATAAATCGTTTAAAAAAAATCTCAGAAATTGGGTAAAAAATATACACAAGAGCTAATAATTCTGTCTTTAACTGTGTATATATGAGGCGATGGAGTAAGTTGGAGCTGCTTTCTAACCTTTCTCCAGGGAAGAGCCACCTTCAGAGGTGTTCACCAAGCAAACATCAGAGAATGTCATCCATAATTGCCTCCCAGATTCATCGGGCTCAGTGCTGAACTGGCTGGCCAGTGTGGATGGAGCTGCTGAAGGCTAAAGCCAGTTTCACAGAAATGTCAGAACTGCCTCTTGTTAGAGCTGCATGCTGGAGCCGTCATCAACTGCTCGGCCAAAGTCACATTACTGTGCCTCATGCAGTGTAGAAAGTAGCAGACTCGAGCGTAATTCACACCACACCTATTGTAATGTGAACATGAGTGAGATGAGGCTTATTTTCACCGCCTTTGATACTTTCTACATGTTCAACCGTACATTTTCTGAGCGAAAAATGACTTGCTGAGATTTACAGAAGATGCCCATTAAAATGTCATTCAATGCAATAGTAGTTCATATACTGAAAAATCATCTCAGGCATATTTAGAGTGAGAATTGTCCGATAAAAATACTAAAGTTCTCGATAATATAATTTAATATAATTTAATAATATAGGCATCACAGTGGCGCAGTGGGTAATACGATCGCCTCACAGCAAAAAGGTTGCTGGTTTGATCCCTTGCTGGGTCAGTTGGCATTTCTGCGTAGGGCATCTGCTGCGTAAAACATATGCTGGATAAGTTGGCGGTTCATTCCACTGTGTCGACCCCAGATTAATAAAGGGACTAAGCCAAAAAAAAAATGAATGAATGAATAATATAATATTCATTTATTTATTTTCTTTTCTTCTTAGTTCCTTTATTAATCTGGGGTCACCACAGCAGAATGAACCACCAACTTATCCAGCATATATTTATATATAAGCAGCGGATGCCCTTCCAGCTGCAACCCATCACTGGGAAACATTCATACACACTCATACACAACGGACAATTTAGTTTACCCAATTCACCTATACCACATGTTTTTGGACTTGTGGGGGAAACCGGAACACCCGGAGGAAACCCACATGAACACAGATAGAACATGCAAAAAATATACCACGTCAACACTTGACCGAGGGTGTGATCATCATAGCCAATGAAAGTAGTCCGCAATCAGCTACTGTCTGAGCTTGTGTATTTGCATAAAGTGATCTGATTGGCTGAAACTTCCATTGGCGCTTGAAAAGTTGAGAATTTCCCAACTTCTGCAGCGAGCAACTCCACTAAAGCAACGCTGAAGGATTCACTATGCAGTTTGGCAATGCTTGACATCACCCATTCAAAGTGAATAGGAAGCATTGACGCTGAAGCCCCATGTGAATCGGCTGTAAAGAAGACACTTTACTTGCATTTATTATCATTTTTATGCACTTAACTTGGTAAATTTAATTAGACATCAAAAGTTTGGACATCTTGTTTTTAACCAAGATACTAATATACTGAATAATGATTATCTTCTTCTTTTTGTTGTTGTTGTTATTATTATTATTCATTCATTTATTGTCTTTTCAGCTTAGTCCCTTTATTAAGCTGGGGTCATCACAGCAGAATGAACCGCCAACTTATCCTGCACATTTTTACGCAGCAGATGCCCTTCCAGCTGCAACCCATCACTGGGAAACATCCATTCACACTCATTCACACATACACTACTGACAATTTTAGTTTACCCAGTTCACCTTTATCACATGTCTTTGGACTTGTGAGGGAAACCGGAGCACCCGGAGGAAACCCACACCAACACGGGGAGAACATGCAAACTCCACACAGAGATGCCAACTGACCCAGCCAAGGCTCGAACCAGCGACCTTCTTGCTGTGAGGCGACAGCACTACCTACTGCGCCACCGCGTTGTCCTATTATTATTTTTATTATTATCATTATTATTATCATTATTATTATTATTATTATTATTATTATTATTATTATTATTATTATTGTCATTATTATTATTGTTATTATTATTATTATCATTATTGTTATTATTATCATTATTATTATCATTATTATTATTTATATTATTATCATTATTATTATTATTGTCATTATTATTATTATTATCATTATTATTATTATCATTATTATTATCATTATTATTATTATTATCATTATCATTATCATTATTATTATTATTATTATTATTATTATTATTATTATTATTACTGTCATTATTATTATTGTTATTATTATCATTATTGTTATTATTATCATTATTATTATTATTATTATTATTATTATTATTATTATTATTATTATTATCATTATTATTATTGTCATTATTATTATCATTATTATTATTATTATTGTTATTATTATTGTCATTATTATTATTATTATCATTATTATTATCATTATTATTATTAGCATTATTATTATTAGCATTATTATTATTATTATTATTATTATTATCATTATTATTATTATTATCATTATTATTGTCATTATCATTATTGTTATTATTATCATTATTGTAATTATTATCATTATTATTATCATTATTATTATTATTATTGTTATTATTATTGTCATTATTATTATCATTATTATTATTATTATTGTTATTATTATTGTCATTATTATTATTATTATCATTATTATTATCATTATTATTATTAGCATTATTATTATTAGCATTATTATTATTATTATTATTATCATTATTATTATTATTATCATTATTATTATTATTATCATTATTATTGTCATTATCATTATTGTTATTATTATCATTATTATTATCATTATTATTATTATCATTATTATTATCATTATTATTATTATTATCATTATTATTATTATTATCATTATTATTATTATTATCATTATTATTATTATTATTATTATTATCATTATTATTACTGTCATTATTATTATTGTTATTATCATTATTATTATCATTATTATTATTATCATTATTATTATTATTATTATTATTATTATTATTATCATTATTATTACTGTCATTATTATTATTATTGTTATTATCATTATTATTATCATTATTATTATTATCATTATTATTATTATTATTATTATTATTATTATCATTATTATTACTGTCATTATTATTGTTATTATTATCATTATTGTTATTATTATCATTATTATTATTATCATTATTATTATCATTATTGTTATTATTATTATTATTATCATTATTATTATTGTCATTATTATTATCATTATTATTATTATTATTATCATTATTATTATTATCATTATTATTATTATTATCATTATTATTATCATTATTATTATTATTATTATTATTATTATTATTGCATGTAAAGTATTTGGCATCTGTGAGAGAGAATGGAAATTAGTTTCTCTTAATGAAGCAACAGTGCACTTGTTGGTTCCACACAATCGATTTGTGTTGGGACAACATAAAGAATTAAATTAACTCATTAGTTTTCACAAATTCAAGTGAATAAATTGAACAAAAACAATTAAGTTATTGCAAAAAAATATATAAGTAAAAAAATAAGTACTTTGAACGAACAGCAAACGTCTTTTGTGTGTGCGTGTGTGTGTGTGTGTGTGTGTGTGTGTGTGTGTGTGTGTGTGTGTGTGTGTGTGTGTGTGTGTGTGTGTGTGTGTTTAGAAATCATAAATCCTACATTTACTTCAGGCAGGATTAGTCATATTCAAGGAAATCGTGTTCACAAAAATACATATACTGTAACTTCATATGATTTGTATTTGAAATGCATTTTTTTTGCTTTTAATAACATTATTATTACCCCTGCTGTGTTTGGCATGCTGCGAGAAGGAGAAAAAGATCATAAATAACAGCTTTCCCACCGTGATGCCTATTGTCTGTCAGTCTAATTTAATTTCCCATTAAAATGAGTGACGGTGGGCGCTAAATGAATCGGCTCAGGTTCAGACTCTGTGTAACTCATCTCAGCGTTCGCCAGCAGACTCATTAAATCAGTCAAACCTCCGGCCTCGTCTGACCAACCTCTTCCATGACACTTATGAATTTAATGAACACTCTGCCGGCCTGAGATAAAGGAAGGTGTTCAGCAAGGACAATGGCAGAGAGGGGGATGTAATGTTCTGGCACTTTCAGTCATATGGACCATTTAGAAAATCGTCAATTTGGAAATCATCATTAAAAATCGTGAATTTAACCATATGCCATGTTTAATAATTCTTCCCTTTTAATAACTGGGTTATTAGTTAATTTATTAGTAGTTATGGTAATTGTATATTGTACACTTAAAAGATATCTAACAGACATCAACAGAAAGCTTAAGAATAATATTATATAACTCCATTTGAAGAGTTCAGATGCTAAAGCCTCTAAACACCACTTCCACCAAAAATGAGATAATGACATTGAGTGAATGCTTTTGGTACGTAGTACACCATCAACTAATAGATGTGATTCAAATCATCCAAATGGCAGCTTCAGCGCATTCAGAAATAACAGTTTGCTGGCAAAAGCCGCTAAACGCCACTTGCCTTTGACAGCAAAAGCCGCTATATCCCGAGAACCAATCAGATTCGAATCGGATCATATGTTTTCAATGTAGCACACGCGGATACACCGGCTATTATGAGGAGATTGTTTTAATCCGATTTCGATTTTAAAAGACCGAATTTGATGAACTGGATGAGCCTATTTACGAAAACGTGCCTTACCTCAAAACTCTGTGCATTATAAGAAAAAGAAAACACTGTACGGTCGGAGATGTAGCATGCATTCATAATGTTTGTTTGCGCAGTGGCGCGACTTTGAGTCAGATTTACTACACATTAAACAGCACCTGTGTTTCACAAAAGACAGAGTTAAGATGCCTTTCTTTTATGCCACTTGGATGCTATGAGGATAAACAAGAGACGAAAAAGAGAAATTGGAGCAAACCCACGCTAACACGGGGAGAACATGCAAACTCAACACAGAAATGCCAACTGACCTAGCCGAGGCTCGAACCAGTGACTTTCTTGCTGTGAGGCAACAGCACTACCCACTGTACCAGCACGCCACTAGTATTGAGTTATTTGTTTATATTTTGACCATAGTTGTTGTGCTACCATGGCAACTGTAAAAACACTTCAAGTGCTTCACAATACGGTTCAAAAACACTACAGTATTTACAGTCAATGAATGACTATAGTGTTTATGTTGGTAAATCTCTGATGTGTGTACAGCAGGTGTGCAATAGGCCAATGTTTCTTTTAAGATGCAGCAGAGGACAAAGAACTTGTTTTTTTTTTTATCGTATCCGTCTTTTCTTTCATGCCCCATTAAGGTTGTGCACACAGCGAGAGGTTTCCGGTCTTCAAGTCAGCGAGTTCATTGTGATCAACTATAGAGCGCTTTTCTTAGATATAGGCTGTCGATTAGACCCGCAGCATGAAAGACTAGAGAAATGTTTTGCTTGTTAAGGTCTGTTTTGCTCCAGTGTCACGGAGTGTCAATTAAAGGTTGGAGGGAAAAGAGAGGAGGAGTGAGATTGTGGCCATGATGTGATTTTTTTTCCTGACTTCACTCATTAAAGTTATTTTTGCAAGTGCGCTTCTGAAGAAATCCATTTACTGTAAGTCTGTGGAAAAAAAAACTGTCAGGGCCAGGCTCTTGCTAAACCTCACTCACATATAGAAAAGATAAGAAGATAGGAAAGATAGGAATCACGGAGCACAATGTGCACTATGAAGTGTTTGACCACTGGCCTGTTTTTTTTTTTCTTCTCTCCTCCGTGGACATCCTTTGTCGCCAAAGAAACTTTCCTTTACAGTTTTCAAGGTCACATAAAGTCTTGATTCTAAAATTTTTATGTGATTTATAATGGTTGTGGGTCAAAAAAAGAAAGTGTTTTCAAGCATCAAAACATACTCACCGGCCACTTTATTAGGTACACCTTACTAGTACCAGGTTGGACCCCAATTTGCCCTCAGAACTGCCTTAATCCTTCGTGGCATAGATTCAACAAGGTACTGGAAAATTCCTCAGAGATTTTGATCCATATTGACATGATAGCATCAAGACGTTGCAGCAGATTCGTTGGTTGCACATCCATGATGGAAATCTCCCGTTCCACCACATCCCAAATTTGCTCTATTGGATTGAGCTCTGGTGACTGTGGAGGCCATTTGAGTACAGTGAACTCATTGTCATGTTCAAGAAACCAGCCTGAGATGATTCGTGCTATATGACATGGTGCGTTATTCTGCTGGAAGTAGCCATCAGAAGATGGGTACACTGTGGTCATAAAGGGATGGACATGGTCAGCAACAATACTCAGGTAGGCTGTGGTGTTGACACAATGCTCAATTGGTACTAATGGGCCCAAAGTGTGCCAAGAAAATATTTTCCACACCATTACACCACCACCAGCAGCCTGAACCGTTGATACAAGGCAGGATGGATCCATGCTTTCATGTTGTTGATGCCAAATTCTGACCCTACCATCCGAATGTCGCAGCAGAAATCGAGACTCATCAGACCAGGCATCATTTTTCCAATCTTCTATTGTCTAATTTTGGTCAGCCTGTGTGAATTGTAGCCTCAGTTTCCTGTTCTTAGCTGACAGGAGTGGCATCTGGTGTGGTCTTCTGCTGCTGTAGCCCATCTGCCTCAAGGTTGGACGTGTTGTGCATTCAGAGATGCTCTTCTGCAGACCTCGGTTGTAACGAGTGATTATTTGAGTTACTGTTGCCTTTCTATTAGCTGGAATCAGTCTGCCCATTCTCTGACATCAACAAGGCATTAAGCACCCTCAGAACTGCCGCTCACTGGATATTTTCTCTCTTTCAGACCATTCTCTGTAAACCCTAGAGATGGTTGTGTGTGAAAAAGTCACTTAAATCACCTTTCTTCCCCATTCTGAGGCTTGGTCTGAACTGCAGCAGATCATCTTGCCTAACTGCATTGAGTTGCTGCCATGTGATTGGCTGATTAGAAATTTGTGTTAACGAGCATTTGGACAGGTGTACCGAATAAAGTGTTGGTGAGTGTAGATGTTACATGCTTGTTTTTTGACATACATTAGCATGTGTCCACTTTTTTTCTGAGCAACTACAGCATGTTACAGTTTTACCATGATTTGCTTATTGTGTCATTCCGTTGAACAATATATTATATACAAAAGCCTTACTTAAGACAAAATTTCCATGAACATACTTATTAACAACAATAAGACTTTATAAAATTAGTAAAAAAAAAAAAAAACTATAAAAATGCTGGGTTCCACTTAATTCCAATGTTATGTCCTAACACAAAACATCACATTTGGTAATTAATAAAGAAAATTAAAACACAAAAAAAATTTAATATTGAACAATGTGCATGTCTTAACACTTAAATGTGTGTGTTGTTTCCAACACAATCTCACGGCAATTCGTAACTTTTTGATTTAGTGGCTAATACGTATGAATTCGTACGATCTAATTCGTACATTTTCGTACGATTTGCTCATCCCTCAATTATGGTTGGTTTAGGGGTGGGGTTAGGTTAAGTGCCATGCCTCCTTTTTAAAATCGTAAAATTTCGTACAACTGAACTCATTCGAATTCGTACGAATTAGCCACTAAACTGACAAAATGTTAAATACTTACAGTAGGTGAGAGTTCAAAGTGGCTATTACCGCCGTGGCTTATACCGCCGCCGTTTGAAATAAATGCTGCTCTGTTTTTAGTGTAAGACCGCAGTTTGTGAAAAAGCCGCCAGGGGGCGCAAAGGGACGGGATGCGAACGGAAAGAAATAGCCTTTACAGCAGCTCTCTCTCTCTCTCTCTCTCTCTCTCTCTCTCTCTCTCTCTCTCTCTCTCTCTCTCTCTCTCTCTCTCTATATATATATATATAATTATAATTAATTATGTATTTATTTAATTATATATAATTATAAATATATTCTTAATAAACTTCCCAGCCACAAATATTTAAAAAACACAACTTGTATTAAAACTGGGCGAGGATTAGAAAGAATACGATGATTGTTATATAATTTAAAATGTTATTCCTCTTGTCCAATTTCTTTATGCACATTTTTTCACTCGCTACTCTGCCAGGAACTTCGCCGCTAGAGAGCACCTTCAAAAATCTCAATCTCATGGCTCATTCTTCACGAATATAGAATTAAAATAATGCCGCGTTTGGTTCATTGTGCATCCCGCGAGTGCAACCAACAAGAATTGTGCATTTTAGTTTAACTTTTTGAGCGTTAAAAGCAGTTCGGTGTTAGTTTTTATTTAAATATATCAAGCCGAAACTAAACAGCGCATTCTCTCCGCCTCCTCGTTCATAACCAGCGGGACCGGGACAACTGCTGAAGCAGGCAATAGAGAAACTCCGTCATTCATCATAATCTTTCTTAGCTGATGTTTCGGAGTCGAAAGAATATATTAAAGAAAAATGTTCTTTTAACAGTCCCTATATATTTAATCTTTTTCTTTCTTTTTTTCCTGTCATTTCTCTTCAGCAAATTATATATTTTTAAAGCTGCTTGATTCTTTTAAAACCGAAAGCAGAACCCGTCAATTGGTGTTTTTCCATAAGATACGTTTATCCTACGATAATTTATCCTCTGATCCTTTTGCATAAAGGTTAAAAAAAAAAAAAAAAACAGGTCACTTAATTACTTTCGATGTGCTAAAATATTTGTTAAACGAATGTTATTAAAAAAAAAGCATATGCACATATTACAATTGTAAAATAGTCTAAAATGCATGGTCTAATCAGAAATAAAGGAAATTAGTTATATTTAATGCATAAAATAGGCTAGCCTTTTTATAAATTGAGTTTAATTGATTTGAAACTTTTAATTGCATTTTAACGTCCTGTATAAATAATAAAAATTGCATCAGATTGACGAAAAAACGAATATTAATACCTGAAAACAGGGCCACGGTTACTTTTTTTTTCACTGACTGGCATGACTGGCAAACGCGTCAGAAAAAAAAAACTGCTGAATCTCTGCGAATATTTGGTTAACTTATAAAACAAATGTCTGGTTTAGTGATGTTAGTAATGCATAGAAAAATGCAAAGCAGAATTCTCCTGAGCTCATTAAACCACTGATGACAGCGACGGAATCACTGGCCCACCACGTTCTTACGAACATATTTTATTTATTAAAGGTATTATTTCATTGACCTGAACATAACCAGTTATAATATAATTACTAACCCATCCTCTAAAGCAGGCAACACTCTATTCAGCTATGTTTTGTGTTTTTACTTAGAAATATTTTCTTTTTGGCGAATGCTTGGAGCGTAATATAGATATTTTAAATAACAGGTAGTAGGGGTGGGCGGTACACCGGTGTCATAGTCATCACCGGTGTGACATTGCACCACGACATGGATTTTCTAATACTGTCAGTACCGTAATAAATCAATTATGCGCCTTGAACGGCTGCATTTACATCAATAATAGCTAATTCTAAATAATAAGGCATTCAATTTTCTTCAAACGTTCAGTTGTGGTCTGAATACATGTCCTTATACTACAGGGCTCGAAATTGCAACCATTTTGGTCGCATGACGCCCGAAATTTAATCTATGCCCCCTTATAATATATTTGGGAGCATTTGTGTGTCTGAATATAATGAACAGGGAGCTTTTGTTACTGCAGGAAATACAAACGACTGAAGAGTGAAAAGTGCACAGGTTTGCAAACCTCCCCTAAAGTTATAATAATAATAATGGCGCAGATGACAGCGATCATAACATGAGGTAAATGTTGATCCAACAGCTGAGATCAATGGAGTGTTTTCGGAGAAGGTGCCCGAATCTTGATGCTTTGCCTTCACCGCGTGTTCAGCGCAAATGTCCGCTAAATATAAAATCTAACACTGTACACATCATCGCCAAAGAAACTCACCTTTACTAAGTTTACACTGAAACTACGGCTCATAACAAAGAGCGGAATTGCGCCCCTAGAAACTTCACAAATACTAATCAATAATAATATAAATAGTAACGTAGAACAAAAATATTAGCCTAGGCTTGTAACAACATAAGTCAGATGTTGAAAAACCTGGCTGGGAAGACGGCGATAACATGAATTTTCTGTTCTTCAACGAGAAAAAAAAAAATCGCAGACACGACACAATGACGGCGTTAATTATACAACGCAGTGTTTACGATCATATTAACAACTAACATTAATATCAATAACTCCTCTGGCTTTAGACTTTACCTTTTAGAGCTTGTTCTTGTCGGCGCAATATAAGTTTATTGCATGTATAGCTACGAATCAGATTATGAAGAATGATTAACAGCATGCTTTTCCTTTATTTCATCCTTTCCGTAAGGTTTATTTATTTATTTATTTATAATTTTTTAAATAATGATGACAATATTCACTGTCTAAGCATTCCTCGGTATACTACCAACAAATTACGCCCCTGAACCCAAGTAGCCTACCTAAGTTAATTTACATTTCATGTAAAAAATAAGAAATCAAAAAAGACCAAAGTATTATGCTAAATATCCGTACAAACGAACATGTTTGTTTGTTTAACTTTCGTTGATAAAACAACACAATACAGCCTATAATAATGAAGGCTAGTTAAATAGAAATAACTTTAACTGCTTGAAACAGTAAACGTTACATTTTAGAAACTTCACAAATACTAATCAATAATAATATAAATAGTAACGAAGAACAAAAATATTAGCCTAGGCTTGTAACAACATAAGTCAGATGTTGAAAAAAAAAACGGCGTCTCTCCGCCTTTTGTTTTCTATTCATATTTTAAATTCTTTGCCAGAAAAACTAACATGTTGACTTTGTTCGGTTTAAGCGGAGACTTATTTGAGATTACAATGTTTCCAGCAGCACTGAGACGTGTGCCTGTAGCGCATGCAGATACTGTGGCAAAGAGGGTATCCTGCTCCGCCGCCTGCATTTCTCGGAAACCAGCTCTACATCGCGGAGCGGCGCGTTCTCAACTACCAAAATATGCTGCTCCATTTCTCATCAACGTCTACTATTTATCAGTTTCTCTTTTGTATTTGGCCATTTTTGAAAAGGCCTCTCTGCCATAACTGGCTGGACTAGCTGGGCATTTGCGTTCAGTAGATGACACCGGAGCTGGCTCCGCATTCCATGGGCTGGGTGACATGACCGCAGCTCTGGAGGTTCGACGTGTTTGTCCATTTAACACTTATTTTTCTAAGCAAGCCCAACAAATAGCTTCATCCTAATTATTGATTCGCCTTTCTCGTTCGCCACGAATCCAAAATGTTTCCAGATTGGCGCTGAGAGAGCATAAGCAGAGCGTAAAACACTGGCTGCAGTCAGTAAACAATTTAACAGATGCCCCGTCTGCAGCCAAACTTTAAAAATGTATAAAGCATATTTTAATCGTTTAACTGATACCATTCATCGGTTACAAACGTGCCCTTTCGGTTATTGCTTAATCGGTTATTTTGAGCATCCCCAACTAAACCGCATGTGCAAGCTCTATTTTTTTTTTCTCTCACGGCCGCACGCCGGAGATCCGGCATGGTGCCGGAATACTTTAAGCCCTGGTAAGATCATGTTTATTACTAAGAAAACTAAATCAAAATTATATTTTAATTGAACACATCTGATCACATAAGGTACGCACAGAAAAGTCTGTTTAGTGTTGTGGAAAGACAAAGCTGAATATCTGTGGTTAAACTGCCACCCAGCGGTCAAAAGCTGCTGGCGCACCAAGTACCGCTGTCGCCGCGGTATGAATGGCGCCATAAGGAACACATTGAAGTAGTAACATCTGTACGTTTTCTTGTGAGATCAGGCTGGTTGTTTCATAAACACCAGGTGATTTCACACACTGTATAATATTTGATAAGTAGAATGACTAAAATCCATCAGCACAGCCTTTGATTAGCAAACACGGATTTTCAGTGGACATCCAGGCTAGATTGAATTCATCAAATTTCATAATCACGAGGCCCACAGTGGCATGACTGTCAGCCGTGACATCTTATTATCAGCCGTGACAGCAAGCAATGAGCCCGTTAATGCAATAAGACAAATGAAGACGGCCACAGATATGACAAAGACGAGCAAATCCAATCTCATGGCTTCTCTTCATAACATTCACTCGGCCCAGGAGCTCAAATGAAAGAAAGCATTTATCATTTAGAAACCCATTATTTATAAACTACAGTGTTGATTTCACACTAAAGTGAAGAAGATCATGCTCTTGATTATATACAGTACTGACAATTTAATTATACCTCACGATCTCTGTCTCATTTACATTTGGCATGCTTCAGATATCACTAAATGCAGCGTTAATTTATTTTTATTGCATTTGCATCATTTGCAAATCTCTCTGTGTTTTCAACCCTGTTGTTGTTGTTGTCAAAAACACAATGCATCACTCAGGGGACCTGCAGAGCCTGAAGAAACTCTTACTCTGAATATTGAATATAAAGAGAGCATAGGTTCAAACACGGAGGCTTTCCTTTGGGCTTAATAACTGGCTTCGTGCTGCCTGTTGAGACCTCAGTGATTGAACATAACACCCAAAAGCCATCTGTACAAATATGCTTCTGATGTACAGTAGAGACAACATGTGCATCTGTAGAAGTGTATGGAATTAGAATAACTCCAAGGTGCAATGTATAGTGCTTACTGTATAGTAATCATAATTAATAAAATGCTGTAGAAATGGCATGGATCTTGATCTTCTCAATCCTGTTTTTATGTTTGTTTAAAGGGATAGTTCACTCAAAAATTACAATTCTGCCATCATTTACTCACTCTTTACTTGTTCCAAAGCTTTATGAGTTTCTTTATTCTGTTGAACACAAAAGAAGATATTTTGAAGAATGCTGAAAACCTGTAACCATTGACTTCTATTTGTTTTTCCTATAGACCATTTTGAGGGATGTAAACAAAAACAATGGTCCCAACGTAATTCCCTATTATATATTTTTAATTTCTACAGCTACTGAGAATCCAAAAAGAGCCACATATTGATGAATAATGTTATGATAGCTGTTTGAATATTAAGTTATGATTGAATTGCCTCTTGTTACAGTTATGAAATAGTTGTATAGCAAGCAGGAAATGTACATGGGCCACGTGGAAAATGTACATGTGGAAATTAGTTCTTAGCAGGTTCAAAATATCTTCTTTTGCACTCAACACGAATAAAGAATCTCATAAACGTTTGGAAATACTTGAGAACCAACCATCCCTTTAGGAGGGAATGGGAAGTGCTTCACGTAATCTCTGGTTGTTCATGGAAGTTTGCTGCCCTCTTGTGGTGTAAATTGGCATTTTTGGTCTTGATAACATAATGTTCACTCTAAAATGTCATTTAGACATTTCATTTACTGACCCTCCACTTGTTTTGGACTTTTTTTTTTTCTTCTCAGAAACGGAAAAGAAAATATATGAGGGGGGGTGCTGGAAAACCAGTGGCAATTGACTTCTATACTATTTCTTTTTTTTCTTTAATGGAATTCAATGTCCACCAGTATTCAGCTATGCAAACAATCATCGTGGCATGGAGATTTGTGACCTGTTATATAATTTATTTATTTGTGACCTGTTATATAAAACCTGTTATAATTTATATAATAGTTTATATTTGGAAAATAGCTATTACTTAAACAGGTCATGTAATGCTATAATAAAGTTCAGTATGATTAGACTACATATTAACATTATTGAATACTGCTTTAACTAATATTTTATACTGTGATATGAGAGCATTGTTGATGGAGAGCATACAGTATATGGACTTAGATATTTTAGTCAGATCTGAATCATTGTTTTCTTTAAGACAGACAAAATATTTTGTAATTGCAGAAATTATACTGTATACATGATCAGACATAATAAAATACAAAGTTACATTTACAAAGAAATCAATTTTATCTGATGCACTTAAAGAGAACCTTATATGAACACAATTAAAGACCAAAATACTAAAAGAAAGTCTTAAAAACTGTTTTCTTTATTTATTTATTTTTTATTATTGAATCCTTCAATATTTTGTAATTCCACAAGGCCCTTATTTTGTTTTATTAAGCATAAATACTTTATTTTTGTTTTATTTATATTTGTTTTTCTGCACACCCCTGACCAATTTTTTATTTTCTCTATATTTTGATTGTTCTGTATTCTGTTCTTTGAGCATTAATTAAAAAAAAAACAATAAATGAACTTATCCAACACATGTTTCATGCAGCGGATGCCCTTCCAGCTGCAACCCATCTCTGGGAAACATCCATACATACTCATTCACACTCATACACTGCGGACAATTTAGCCTACCCAATTCACCTGTCCCGCATGTCTTTGGACTGTGGGGGAAACCGGAGCACCCGAAGGAAACCCATGCGAATGCAGGGAGAACATGCAAACTCCACACAGAAACGCCAACTGACCCAGCCGAGGCTCGAACCAACGGCCTTCTTGCTGTGAGGCGACAGCACTACCTACTGCGTCGCCTAAAAATCAAATATACAATATAATATTACATTATAACAAAGTTTACAGCTTTACAGTGTTAAGTAAACAATAACAGACAGTTAATGTATGAAGTTTTATTTTGAACTCATTGTGTAGCTTGGTTAAATTAAGCATTTTCCTTCTTATTGTAATCTCCTCTCCTGGTTTTAATTTAGCACTGCTGCTAGCCTTGAGGCTTTGCTGAAGTTGCATCACCATGACTGGGCAAAAGATATCAGAGAACTTTGTACTTTATTATCTACAAGTTTATTGGTAATAGTGTTGGTTTCAGTGTGTAGATTATGTTGTGATGAAAGTGTGGTCATTACAGATTAACATTTTTAATATATTTTTAATTAATATTTTCATTTTATATATATTTTTTAATATAAACAAATTAACAGAGATATATTTATAAATGTTTATTTTTAACCTAGATTTAAAAGAACAAACTTTAGGGTGTCCTGAGAAAACCTGTTGGAAATAGTTTATATAGTTTGAAAAAGTATCAAGTTGGCTAAAAGAATGTCTAAGATCCCTGCAGTCAACAATCTAAACTTTTTTACTAAAGCAAGCCAGTAAAATCTTTAGTTGATCATTGTGTCTGTGGTTGGTTGAGCCTTTTTCAAGTTTGAGGCTGTTTGTATAAATCAGAAGTAACTGGACAGTACAATAGCATGATTCTAGCATGAACTAGCATGTTGTTAGCATAATTCTAGCATAAATTAACATGATTCTAACAAATAAGCAGGAATTAGCATATTGTTAGCATGATTTCAACATGGATTAGCATATCTCATACAGAGCCTCAGCATGCGTCAATAGCGCTGCCATATTTGTACAGTGCTCCCACATAGAAGGTAAACCGCATCATAATAAACTACCTCAAGACACTTTGAATACTGTTTGGAAGTATTCAAAGTGTCCAAGAAGATGTCCAAAGTCTTTACACGCATTGACCCAGAGACTGTTTAGATGCATGTCACTTATGAGAAGATGACGGATGTTTACTGTATGATGACCGAAATGGCCTTAAACACCCAGCAGGCACAAGACATCAACATGATGTCTGATTGACGTTGTACCCCAACGTCATGGGGATGTTGCATTTTGTTTGAAAAATGAAAATTCAGTTGATGTCAGGCCAACGTCCATCGTCCAACCTAAAATCAACCAAATATCAACATCTAATGATGTAACAGCTTGACGTTGTGTGGACGTTACCACTATTGGCAGTTATCAGACGTTGGATTTTGGTTGCCATACCTGATGAATAAATAACATATTTGACGTCAATATGATGTTGGTTTTAGATGCTGGGTTGACATTGGATTTTGGTCACTTTCTAACGACCTAAAATTGACCAAATATCAACATCATTTGACGTCATTATTGGACATCAAAATTACATTGTCCTTAGACGCTGGCTGACGTTGAAGTTTAGTCACCTGACGTCACAACCTAAATCTAACCTAATAATAATGTCTTAAGACATTGTGTGCCTGCTAGACTACTAAATGCACTGCGAAATGGCCTTAAACACCCAGCAGGCACAAGACATCAACATGATGTCAGATTGACGTTGTACCCCAACGTCATGGGGACGTTGTATTTTGTTTGAAAAATGAAAATTGACTTGACGTCAAAACTCAACGTCAGGTCAACGTCAATGTCCATCATCCAACCCAAAATCAACCAAATATCAACATCTAATGATGTAACAGCTTGACGTTGTGTGAACGTTAACACTATTGGCATTTATCAGACGTTGGATTTTGGTTGCCATACCTGATGAATAAATGACATTTTTGACATCAATATGATGTTGGTTTTAGATGCTGGGTCGATGTTGGCCAAATCGACCAAATATCAACGTCATTTGACGTCATTATTGGACATCAAAATTACATTGTCCTTAGACGCTGACTGACGTTGAATTTTGGTCACCTGACGTCACAACCTAAATCTAACCTAATATCAACGTCTTATGACATTGTGTGCCTGCTAGACTACTAAATGCACTGCAGAATGATATGTTTACACACATCCACAAATTGCATCAGTTTTTAACAGCGTAATACGCACTACTCTTGAGTACTTTTGAAAGGGCTACTTTTTACTCATACTTTGAGTAATATTTACAACAGATACTTTTACTTGCATTACATTTTTAGGCAAGTAATGGTACTTTAAGTATGATTTTTTTGTACTCTTTCCACCACTGATGATAATACAGTCCCTACTGCATTGATCATAAGGTAAGTCGCACCAACTCGCACTAAATTATAGGCTTCAGCTAGTTTGGTTGAATAAAATCAGCAAACAATGTAAATGAAATATGACAACAAGATGCTGCGGTGTCAGAAATTATTGTTGGCTAGTGAACGAGTCGTTCATAACGGTGATTCATTCACAAACAAATCGCTCCCTCCATTAGAATGAGAAGTGAACGCAGGAGAGGGGGTGTGATTCAGGACACGGATTAAATTTAATTTAACAGGGAGGGAGGATAATACTTTCCATGCACACAAACACTCGTGCGGTCACTTCTCCATCAACGTAGAAAAGTGATGTAAAGTGATAATTTTTCTAATAAAAAAAAATATTCACATACTGTCCACCGGGAAAACTCATAGATATATGTGTTATGATTATTTAATGAAACATGCTGAATGTGGCCTATTTTTACTCGCATATCACACAAGTATTTCTGTGATCATGGATGTTGTTGCATTTATTAAAACAAGCTTTAATACTGCACTACTCAATAATGTATTATGCATAGCAGAACAAAGCTTTACGTTGAGCTTGCTTTTCTTCCTCTGCTTTTCGTTTTTTTTCCTTTTTCAGCTCCGGGAAGATGCCGTTTGTTTTGTATGCAGTTTCAAATTAAAATTCGATTAAGATTGATTAAAAATAGCAATGACACTTGTGACGTTATATCACTTAAGACTTTTAGACACTTTTCGGCTTTATGTCCAACATGAGCAATTTGGAGAGATATGTGGAGACTTCATAGGAATACGTTACATCATTCTAGTTTGCCCAATATCCGATCGCAGGTGGTGTTATGCAAAATAGAGTGTGGTGTTGCTGAGTATTTTTCTAATATTTTCTACTTTTATTCATACTGTTGTTGTGTATTTATTATCATTTTCAGATATTTGTCATGTATGAATTATACCAACACAATCTTACCGCAATTCGTAACTTTTTGATTTAGTAGCTAATTCGTATGAATTCGTACGATCTAATTCCTACAATTTAGTACGATTTGCTTATCCCCCAATGACAGTTTGGTTTAAGGGTGGGGTTAGGTGCCAAGCCTCCTTTTTTAAAATCGTACAATTTCGTACGACTGAAGCCACTAGACCAGGGGTGGGCAAACTCGGTCCTGGAGGGCCGGTGTCCAGCATAGTTTAGCTTCAACTCTAATCAAACACACGTGAACATGCTAATCAGTGTCTCCAAGATCACTAATTATCTATAAGCAGGTGTGTTTGATCAGGGTTGGAGCTAAACTGTGCAGGAGACCGGCCCTCCAGGACCGAGTTTGCCCACCCCTGCACTAGACTGACAAAACATAAAATACTTACATTTTCTCTTGAGATCAGGCTGATTATTCGGAGCTTTTCTTTTAATGAAAGTTTCACGAGTTCACACTCACAGATATTTGACTGAATAGACTATGCGTATTTGGCGTGCTGTCCGGGGAGAAGGCTCTGAGCTCGGGAAGACACCCTAACTCGTGTTATTCCCCTTATCAGGATAAAGAGAGAAAGGGTCCCAGTTAGTGTCTAGCCCGGCTCCAGAACGCTTCCCCCTCAGATTTAAATAGGTATCTGGTTTGATAGTGTGGAGTTGGGGTGGTGGAGGGACGCTGAAGTCAAGAGAAAACCGAGGTACTGTATGACGTGTGTTACTACTTATAGGGGTTTGCTCTTCAGCTGATTGGATAATAGAATGATTGTGTGTGTGATGAATTAGCCTTGTCAAAGACTGATCGTGCTCCTCCCGAAATTTGTTTATAAAACGTCACTTGTTTTTCTCTTACTGACGTTGTGAATTGTATCACGTTTAATGGGGGTTTGTGTATTGCACATTATTATTGATTTAAACATTCGCGATTGCCCTTGCGTTTACGTTCACAGTAAATATAACATGATAGAAGCGTTCGTGGGGCCCTCCAAGAATCGTGGGGCCCAAGGTGACTGCCTATATTGCCTGTTGGACAAGCCGGCACAGAAGAAAAGTATCAGTCACTTGAAGTCAAGTTCAATACAAGTCCACCATAATAGTAACCATAGATGTGCCATTAATGAAATTTTTTTTTTCGATTTTGGCCTCCACGACGATTATGAAAAAACAAGAATCGAGATAAAATGGCTATTGTGTCATATACCTCCCCCTTTCCAGAAGTCTGCATTCATTCCTTGTCAAAGTAAAATCTTGTAAACTTAGTTTTGCACCACAACACATGCTTGATTTAATGTTTTTTTTTATTACTAATCGTATTTGATTTATTTATTAAAGTTGTTTTTAAAGTGCGAAGTAGAACATGTGATGATGTTTGCACGCTCAGAGAAGGAAATGAACATGGACATGTAAAGTCATCTTTTAGCTTAAAGTGCATAAATAGCAATGTTATAGTTGCACAAATGTGTTCAGATGCGGTGGTAAGTGATTATGCACAAATAAAAGCCCTCAGTAAACTGAGGTCTTTATCAAACTATCTTTGTCAGACATTCCTTTAAATTTGCATTTAAATGTTACAATCGTGGGGGGGGGGGAGGCGATGCGGTGGCACAGTAGGTAGTGCTGTCGCCTCACAGCAAGAAGGTCGATGGTTCGAGCCTCGGCTGGGTCAGTTGGCGTTTCTGTGTGGAGTTTGCATGTTCTCCCCGTGTTCGCGTTGGTTTTCTCCGGGTGCTCCGGTTTCCCCCACAGTCCAAAGACATGCGGTACAGATGAATTGGGTTGTCTAAATTGTCCGTAGTGAATGAGTGTGTATAGATGTTTCCCAGAGATGGGTTGCAGCTGAAAGGGCATCCACTGCGTAAAACATGTGCTGGATAAGTTGGCGGTTCATTCCGCAGTGGTGACCCTGGATTAATAAAGGGACTAAGCCGAAATGAAAATGAATGAATGAATGAATGAATGAATGTGGGGGGTTGGTGTTAAATTAGGTACCCACAAATAGCAATATCAAGGCAAATCTACTCCCTTATGTCAGGGTAATTGGCGGTTCATTCCGCTGTGGAGACCCCTGATAAAAATCAGGCACAAATTCGAAAGAAAAGGGAGTGAGAAAGTCAAACAGGTTTGACACAAGTGAAGGATGAGAAAATAATGATAGAATCTTCATTTTTGGACGAAATACTGCTTTAATTAAGAAAAAGGGATTTAGCTAGGCCGGTTTAACTTTATTTACGCCACAAATTTTAAGGCCGAGGTGCAGCTTCATCATTTCTAAAGATGGTTTTCATTTAGAGTGGAGTTTAGGGCGGAAAACCGGTTTGAGCCAATCATTACCCGCTATACGAGCGCGTGTGTTACCTCCCTCTCTCTCTCTCTCTCTCTCTCTCTCTCTCTCTCTCAGTGTGTGTGTGTGTGGATACATACTCATCATCATCTTTGCTGAAGCGTCTCACAGCGGAGAAAAGCCATGGCAGCTGCGAACCGTGTCCTTGTTTACGGAGGGAAAGGGGCTCTCGGCTCGGCGTGTGTGCATTATTTTAAGTCCAAAGGCTGGGTGAGTGGGAAAAAACTCTTTATTTTCATTCTGTAGGAGTCAAGTCACGTGAGCTGATGCGTGCGCTCAGAGTAACTGACACCTGTTGATGCGGCTTAATAACACGCCTGTATATCATAGTAACTACAGTATAAACGTGTTGTTTTTAATGTTAAAGTGGGTTGCCAGTATTGACATCGGAGCTAATGAAGAGGCGAACGCAAACGTCCTGGTGAAGATCTGCGAGTCATTCACCGATCAAGCCGCTCAGGTGGGTGGAGCCAACCTCGTGTTGTCACACGTCATCGGCACTTAGGGCTTATTAAATTGATATTACTTTAATTTTTATCTTTTTTTTAAGTTGCATTATTATTATTTTAAATTTATTATTATTATTTATGTACTTTGTTTTTGATTTTGCTCTTTATCCTGTTTATCTCGTGTGAATATTGTGTAAAAGAACTGTCCAACATGTAAACAAATATAGCAACAAGCGTCTTTCTGGGCCATGCAAAAGTATGGTCTTGTTTTCCAGCAGACTGTGAGGAGGTCCCTGTAAACATTTAGATTGCAAGATCATATTATAATAAATGCACGGCAATAAAAAAAATGTGATATTTATTTTATTTTTGTTTATTTATTTTGTATTCTTTTTTTCTTTATTATTATTATTATTATCATCATCATATTTTTTGTTGTTTGCATGTTTCTGTTAATTCTGCAATAATAAAACAATTTATTGATATTTTATTTATTTACTTTTCCGTCTTTCCATATTATATTATTTTATATGCATTTATATTCTTATTGAACTTGTTTTGTTACGTTATTACTATTATTATGGGGTTTTTTTATTCAGGCAAATACAGAGTTACACATAAAACAATTTACATGAGAACTAGCAACAAAAATATTAAATATATTTAACTCAAGCATGTGAATCATGTACATTAAGTATTGTTTCAGATGTCTTAAGAACCTTATGATTACTTTGTATTGAAGTCAGGGAATCATAAAAAATCGTTAGATCAATTAAAAAGAGTTTTCAGTTTGGTACAGTCAGCATACATTTATTTTGTGAATGTGGTACTTTCCAAATAACAAAAGGATTTTAGTTATTTTGTCCATTTCCGATAATGACTATTATCGTTATTACTATTACAGTTTTACAGTGCAAGTTCTGTTTCGTAAAACATTCATAAAAATATATAGGGCTTATTAAATTGTCTGTCATGCTGCCATTTACTTTCTGATTACATTGCAGAAGTAATTTCCTGGCTTGCCGTGACATCCCTGGTGCTCTTGACTAGCAATCTTTTCTCATTATTGGCCTTATTGTGACTGCCATTGACTTCAGATGCTGTTAATAATAATCTCAGTTACATGGCACAGCTGGAGATGGACTCTCATTTTGAGTTCTTTTAACATTATTGTGCTTTTACACTTGAAATTGTTAACCCCCATTACAAAGCTTTCGTTTTATGTTTCTGCTGTCACTTTATACGCTTACTTTACGCGGCCGCCTCTTTGAAACAAGAAAGCGAGGCTGCGGTTTGAAGAAACCCTGAAGTATAGGATCAGCACTGTAAACATTGCAGCAACATGCTGTTTACTACAAACCCCCAGCTGGTGCCACGATTTCAAAATACAGATATGGTGTAAACATCACTTTAATATCATTCAGTTCAGTTGAATTAAACAAATAAAAGCATATTAGGCATCAAACAACATCACAATCTCTTTCAGAGTCATACGTCCAAGTGTCCTCCTAGGCTTCAGTTCATGGCACCAGGTAAACACCATGCTTTAGTCTATGTAACCTGGTGAGCGATAAAACAATGCAGTCCTCTGCTGCACACCCTCGTGTTGTCTGTAATAGTGTGGTCCCGGTACTGAAGTTTTAAAAACGTCCAATTCCTGCTAACATTTAAGCGCCGCTGAGCGTGCTCATAAACACAGCTGATTAGCCATAGTATTTACCAGTGCTCAACAGAAATGGTTGTGATTGGCCGTGAAGGTCATCAGCTCACCGCTCTTCACAGAATGCAAACACTGATAGACGAACATTGAAGCGTTTAAAGCTGTGGAGATCAGTGGATTCATCAGCGGATCGCTCATCTGTGTTTGCACTCGGTAAACATCGATGAAGTGTGGTGAACTGATGACCTTCACGGCCAATCACTGTCATTTCTGTTGAGCACGTGAACACAATGGCAAATCAGCGCTGTTTAAGAATGCCATCAACAGTGCCTTAAATGTTAACGGGGAATGGATTTTTTTTTTTTTTACTTCAGTACCGAAATTCAGTATCGTGACATGTCTAATATAGTAAAAGAAGTTGAGTTTGATGAAGGGTATCTAAAATGTGTGTTTGGGAAGAAAAACGTTAGCTAACTATTGCCATTTCTCTTAACTTAGCTGAAAATGAGGTCCCTTTTTAGTTTCACTATTCATTCAGAACGGACCTTTGAATCACTCAGAAGGCGGTGAAAGTATAAATGTGTGTCTATTTCTTTTCGCTGATAAGATATACAGCCGAGTACAAAATATTCCTGTGTGACTCAGGCGATACTTCCAGGTTTCTTCCCACCGCAGCCTCGATTTCGCTGTTTAAAATGGCAGCCGCATGAAATCAGTCCATTGCATTTTATTTTGTTGACACTGTGGCTGAACAAAGCCTATAAATATTTAATGAGGACTTCACTGAGGCAGATTACGGTTTTCTGTTTTTTAGCAACTTGTTTTAACATTCTCTCGCCTCATTGGTTTTCTCTGGATCAAAGCATAAGGTTGATTTTACTAAATTGTAACGAATTACTGTTGAACCCGAGCTTACTAGAGTAATGTGATTTGATGCAGGTGACATCGGATGTATCCAAACTGCTGGGAGAAAACAAGGTTGAGGCCATTGTTTGTGTGGCTGGAGGATGGGCTGGGGGAAACTGCAGCTCGAAAGGTTAGCACACCTAATTTGTTGTCACAGTGTTAATTTGCATTTTTTTCTGTAATTCATTGATTTACTTCATTCACGCTTTAAAGGGGACTTATTATGCTCAGTTTTACAATATGTAAAATAAGTCTCTGATGTCCCTAGAGTGTGTATGTGACGTTTCAGCTCAAAATACTACACAAATAATGCTTTGTAACTCTTTGAAACTGATCCTTTTTGGATTTTGATCCTATTTTTTGGTGTTGTGGTGACTGTCGCTTTAATTTCGAATCAGCTTGTGCTCTTTTCAAAAGAGGGCAGAGCTACAAACGCAAGTGTGTCCGCATAGTGGCAGATTCAAAAGCAAGCCTAACATCCTATGCTAATGAGGGAGAGATGGTCACTAATGGTTTATGCCAATCAAAGACTTTCTGCAGACTTTTTTTATGAAGTATGATTATAAAACGTAAAATTAATGAATCTTTACCATTAGAAGCAGGTTATATTCACAGACTGTTGACACACAACTGTGTTTAAACCCCTTTATAAAAGGGATTTTTGCGTAATAGGTCCCCTTTTATAAATGAAGACAATGTATTGTAAAATATATAATAGAAATATATATTACTATAATAGAAAAAATGTATTAAAAGGATTGTTCGCCCAAATTCTGCCATCGTTTAATCATCTTTCACTTGTTCCAAGTGTTTGAGTTTTTGAGTATTAAACTCATCGAAAATATGTACTGAAGTAAAAATGGAAGTAGGATTAGTAGTATACATTAGTGTATGTGAGGGGGCAAACTTTTCAAGATGGGTGGTGACCATGGCGGCCATTTTGAAGTCAGCCATCTTGGATCCAACTTTTGTTTTTTTAATAGGAAAAGGGTCATGTGACACATCAAACTTATTGTGAATTTCACAAGAAAAACAATGGTGTGCTTGGTTTTAACGTAACTTTATTATTTCATGAGCCCCCTCACATTTACTAATGTGCCACAAACAGGACGTTAATATCACCAACCATTCCCATTTTATTAAGGTGTATCCATATAAATGGCCCACCCTGTACACTCTTACTGGTAGCTGAATACATTATCAATATTACTAAATTATCATGATTAAAAAAGCTAACTAATAAATGAGAATGAAATACGAGGGAATTTTATGAATGACTGTTAGCAAAGTCCCTTTAAGGCAATTAATTTCACTCGGTGGCCATCTTTGAACCACCTCTCAGCCAGTATGCTGAATGAGGAAACATCAAATTCTCCAAAACTGTTTTCCAAGCTTACGATTACATACATATTTGGAATCACCAATAAAATTAAACAACATTGTTTACAATAAATTTTGTTTCTAAATGTTTGAATCAAACAAAATCTGTATTTTTTTAGGTTGCCCAAGCTAATGTAAGCGCATGCGCTTCTGAAGTATTTTCACAGCTTGGTCTTGATGGTGAATCTCCTCCAGAAATGACAGCAACTCTTTATTTACTAGTTTGTGGGCGTTTGAATAGTTGCTGCTCTCATGTGATGCGTGTTTGACAAGACGGACTGTACCTGTTCATTTCATATGAATTACAAAACCAAAAAACTTTTGTTTTCAAGTGTAGTTAGTTCATTTAAAAGTACAGATTTTAAGCTTTATGTGAATATATTTCTCATGAAGCAAGTATTCGCTGAGATTCCAGTGTGTTTGTTGACCACAAAACCTGTCGTAAAAGCACACGTCCCTGGAGAAACGTCAGTCTACAGCGATCGACGATTGGCTCCTGTACTAGTAGGCGGGGCTTCATTCACCAAATTGATCGTTACACTTTTCCCCATTCAAAAGTATACGAGTGACACATCTTGTGTAATCTATAGTCTTTGCCGGTAGTCATATACCACCATATAGTCAATGAAAATGAATGTTTATAATACACTGTAAAATATCTGTAAATTAGCAGTCTTGCATATTTTGTGATTCATGTTTTCGTTTATTTTTTTATATTTATTTTTGCTTTTGAATTGCATTATGGTACTTTGATCTTTCTTCCAACAACTTTTGACCCTGAAAAGTAAAATAAGTCACTTTTACTGACAGTATTAGTAGTCTAAAATGAAATATTTTCTGGGTTGGTGTTGTATATTATGCTACAAAAACCTTAGCTGGCCTTGTTTTCTGAGACTTTCATATATATTTGCAAGTTTTAGTTGTTTTCTTTAAGTGAATTTAAATTTTAATTGGTAATGCTAATAATAATAATAATACTTTTTTGTATTGCGCCTTTGAAACTTAATTCTCAAAGCGCTTTACAATTAAAAAATACAAGGACAGTAGAAAAAAAAATTATATATATATCAGAATGATTAAACCCCCTTAAAAATGTATTTTTCTTTTTTAAATATTTCGCAAATGATGTTTAACAGAGCAAGGAAATTTTCACAGTATGTCTGATAATATTTTTTATTATCAGAATTATTTGGTTTATTTCGGCTAGAATAAAAGCAGTTTTTAATATTTTTTAAAATCATTTTAAGGTCAAAATTATTAGCCCCTTTAAGCTATATATTTTTTCGATAGTCTACAGAACAAACCATCATTATACAATAACTTGCCTAATTACCCTAACCTGCCTAGTTAACCTAATTAACCTAGTTAAGCCCTTAAATGTCACTTTAAGCTGTATAGAAGTGTCTTGAAAAATATCTAGTCAAATATTATTCACTGTCATCATGGCAAAGATAAAATAAATCAGTTATTAGAAATGAGTTATTAAAACTATTATGTTTAGAAATGTGTTGAAAAAAAATCTTCTTTTCATTAAACAAAAATTGGTGGAAAAAATAAGCAGGGGGGCTAATAATTCAGAGGGGCTAATAATTCTGATTGCAACTGTGTATAAAAATAAAACCAGTCAAAAACATTGTAAATATAAAAACACAAAAAAGTCTAAAAAAGTAAGTCTTCAGGGATACTTTAAATTCTTTAAAAGATTCTGCTTGCCTAATGTTATAAGCAAGTGAGTTCCAGAGTTTTGGAGCAGTATGCCGGAGAAATATATATTTTTTTCTTTCTCATTTCTATTAGACTTGTATAAGAACTCTGATATGATGTGGAAACAGAGTGTCTGGACCTCCACCATCTCCAGTCATCTTGCATCTCTCCATCTGAAGCCAGGAGGCCTGCTTACCCTCGCTGGAGCAAAGGCTTCACTGGATGCCACTCCAGGTACAGCAGAAACATCCATCCGTACTAAAAAAACGCATCTTGTAATTGTGTTTCCAACTAACCTGAGGACAAAATTGGATGTTTATCGTGTGAAGGTGCATTTATTCCCTCAGAGCGGCTATATAATATAGTTTATGTTAGAAAGCACTTCAATCTCTATGAGGCTTTTCCCTTAGGTGGGTAATTGATTCATTTATAAGAGCGAGGCTTTGAAAGTGTATACAGTTGTGAAACGGCTGTCACTTCCATTGTACTTGATTAGTTTCACCTATTGCCTCACATCCCAAACCTGTTCATAAGCCCTATTCAGACAGTAATTGATTCTCAGGGGGGTGTAAATGATTTTCACTATGTACAGGGGGTAGTTGGTGATTTTATTGGCAGAGAGAATGTCAGAGTGATTTCTCTTACCACCCATGTACAAATCCCCAGCCGATTAGATTTTCTTTTTGGCAAACACCAAGGTTTTGTGGTGATTTCTTTAATGTCTGTATTCACATTATCAATTTTGGGTCAATCCATCAAATGCATCGTATCATTACCAGGCCCGTATGGGAGGGTTCGGGAGATTCGAAAGAACCACCCCTCAATGACAAAGGTCCAGAATTTGTCCCATACATGATCTCATTTGTTGTATTTTGACTGCTACACCATCATAAATTATAAAAATAACACATTGAAAAAAGGCTATAACCACTTAAGGCCCAAGGAGTTTATTTACATGCATTTTTTTATTTCTCTTTACTATTTGGGCTTATTGGAACCTAATTAGATTAAAACCTAAGTATCATCTTTTCATATGATGTACTTTTAAAGAAACATGATGTCCATATATGTGGACTGGTGGTCCGAATTTAGATAAAACACTTTTTCCTGAATGTTTTTTAATGCATATATAACATAGACTTTTTTTTTTATTTTTTTACTTGCTTTGACTAAAAACAAAAAAAAATTCCATTTTGGACAGTTAAAAATAGGGTTTGGGACATTTCATATGCTGCAAAACAGTTGCAGGATGACACTGAATGTCTGTATCAAAATATAAAACATTCAAAGTATTTTAAATAGCCACTTAAGAGCTAAAATGTGCTGTCCATGTATGTGGACACTCAAGCCCTATGAGGTTAAGACCAAGCCAAATCATCTGTTGACTGTCACATTAGTGTGACTTTAGCTAATCAGTTTTGGACAATGCAGACCATTTTTCATGAGTCCAACATCTAGCTGTAAGTAAAGTTGACTTTTGCTACTGTATTGTTTTTAAATAGAGAAAACATGTTACAAGTAAATTTTATTTTAAATCTTGGACCTTACTCTTGAAAAAATGACCGATTAAAAAGGTGTAAAGCACCAAAAGCAGACCATATTAAAATTAATTTGAATACTAAGTTGGCTAATGTTGATATCCATGATTTTTCAGTGACTTTTCTTTTTTACAAGAGAGGCTAGACAAATCATGAAGCTTTTTTATTATCATTATGTTTTAATCCTATTATTTAAAGAGTCAAATTCTGACTTAGGAGAGTTGAATGTGCTGGCCGGTTTGTCATTGACAATCAGCTGCAGTTTTTAATTTAAAACTTTAAGATTCCTATTTTTTCTAATGATATATGATGAGATAAATTAGTGCTTTAAAAATAAGTCTTTATTCATATTTCTTTATTATAAATCTTTAGGAAATGATTTGGATCATCAAAAAGTGTGGTTATGATGACCATCCGACAAGCTAATCCAGCTAAAAAAAGTGCTTGAAATGTCACTAAAATGCAGTATTTAAACCTCTTAATTAAATAGAAAATGTGGCAAATAACTGCAAAATGGTCCATTTTATGTGAAAAATAAACCACCCCTTACAACAGGCTGGCTACAGGTCTGGTTACTGTACATTAACAAGTTTTTACAAAAATAATTTAGCATTAACACTTTAATACAGAAACAAACACAGTGATTAGCTACTTAGCTGCTTTAAAATAGTAAGTAAACCCATTTCATTAAAAAGCAACAAGCTTACTTAGAAAAAGTAAGTGAACCTGTTGTAATTTGGATCTGTTAAGTTGACTCAGCAAAATTTTTGCAATTATGCACATTGTTCGTTCATTCATTCATTCATTTTCCTTCGGCTTAGTCTCTATTTCAGAGGTCGCCACAGCGAAATGAACCGCCAACTATTGCAGCAAATGTTTCACACAGTGGATGCCCTTGCACCCACAACCCAGTATTAGGAAACTTATTTGTTTGGCCTGTAGGGGAAACCAGAGCACCCAGAGGAAACCCACGCCAACACGGGGAGAACATGCAAACTCATTATTGAAATGATAACTGACCCAGCTGGGACTCAAACCAACAACTTTCTTGCTGTGAGGTGACAGTGCTAACCACTGAGCCACCGCGCCACCCCACATTATATTATTCATTCTTTCGTTTTCTTTTCAGCTTAGTCCCTTTATTAATCTGGGGTCGCCACTGAGCAATGAACCGCTAACTTATCCAGTATATGTTTTATGCAGCGGATGCCCTTCCAGCCGCAACCCAGCACTGGGAAACACCCATGCACTCTGCATTCACACACATACACTACGACTAATTTAGCTTACCCAACCGGAGCACCCGGAGGAAACCCACGTGAACTTGGGGAGAGCATGCAAACTCCACACAGAAACGCCAACTGACCCAGCTGGGGCTCAAACCAGCGACTTTCTTGCTGTGAGGTGACGGTGCTGACCACTGAGCCACCAGGCCACCCTAAAAACTTAAATGTATATTTAAAAATAATAAATGAATAAAACCTGAACATTTAAATGAATGCTTTACTAATATAAGACAGAATAAATGAGCAAATGTATATTTCTCTTTATCCAGTGTAATCACGGGGCAGCTAAAGATGTTTTTACAGACATCCCCATGAGAAACAATTGCCATTATAGTGCTTAAGTGTGAAAATGCTCAATTCAAGTCTTTTAGTGACAGAACTCAATACAACGCACACACAGAGTCCATTGAAAAGCTCCAGCGTCAGCAGAGTGCTCTGATTGGCTGAGGGGCCGGGGAGGGGAATGAGTCAGCATGTTTTGGGGAGACAAGAACACATGTGGTCTGTGTTTAGGAGTTTGTATTGCTTCCCCACACAGAAGTGATTTAGACAGGATATGCCCTGCAGCGTCGAACAGCGCTTTGATATGATATGAAGGGAAACTCTAGTTGGAGCGTTTGATGTGTCTCGTTCAAAGAAACAGGAGCAAGCTCTGCTGAATATTTCTGATGGGTCTGTCAGCTTTTACAACCCAACAAGATCAGAGTCATGTGCTAGTCACACCACAAAGATGAAACACTGCTACCCTGTCTGAAAGAAATCAGGCTACATTTACACTAGTGTGTTTTCGTTTTTAAATGCTTCGCAATTTCAATGGTAAAACAAATTGAAACCACTACGGTAAAAATCTGTGACCTGTTTAACAGTATATGTTTCCTTGTATTAAAGGTGTGACGTGTAGATGTTTGTACATCAAAATACTGGTATATAATACTTTAAATGAATGAAGTACTGTAGAAGTATGGTAAAAAAAAATCTGTAAAACATCCAACATCCAAAAAATCTAATTTATGGTCAAATAAGGCACCTGTGATCAAACTTTTTTTATCAATAAAACGATGGGAGGAACTGTAGGAGTTTTACTGTTTCAACCATATTTTTAATAATAGGAACCATAAAAGTTTGGCATTTCCTACCCAAATTTTAATGATAAAAACCACAGCTGCCATTTTTTACTGTAAATTTTACTGCTTTCATTCTGTATTTTTCTATGAAAACTTCTTTTACGGTTCATACCATATTTTAATGGTAAAAACCACAGCTGCTGTTTTTTACAGCAAATTTTACTGCTTTCATGCTGTATTTTTCTATGAAAACTTCTTTTACGGTTCCTAGCATATTTTTAATAGCTGCTGTTTTTATGATTCCTACCATATTTTTAATGATAACCACAGTTGCAGTTTTTTACCGTAAATTTTACAGATTTTTTTTTTACCATAACATTTTTAACCATACCGTAAAAACTTCTTTAACGATTCCTACCATATTTTTTACAGTAAAAACCACAGCTGTGATTTTTACTGTAATTTTTACTGATTTTTTTGTAATATATTTTCCTGTAAAAATTGATTTTACGTTTCCTACCATATTTTGTTACGGTAAAAACCACAGCTGACATTTTTATCATAAATTTTACAGCTTTTTTACGATATTTTTTTTCCATAAAACATTCTTTTACAGTTACTACCATAGTTTTAAGAGTAAAAACCACAGCTGCCATTTTTTTTTATTTCTACTGCTTTTTTACCGTATTTTTCCATAAAACTTTACAGTTTCTACAATAGTTTTAATGGTAAAAAAGCAGCTGCCATTTATTTATTTTTTTTCATTTTGACATTTTTTTTACATTGTTTTATTATTTTTGCTTTTTACAGTTTTTTTTTCCATAAAAACTTCTTTTATGGTTCCTACCATATCTTCCTACCGCAGCTGCTGTTTTTTTACCGTAATTTTTACTGCTTTTTATAGTATTTTTCTGTAAAAATTGTTTTAAATTTGTACCATATTTCACCACAGCTGCTGTTTTTTATTGTAAAATTTACAGATTTTTTACAGTGTACAGTTTTGTCAGGCATTCTCACTACGGAGAAGTTTTGGTCCCTCAAATACTGAGATTTTTGGAAATGCAGCGGACACTATTTTAGTTGTTTCAGTGTGGACAGACTAACAACATACTAGTACATACAGGTTTCTGTGAATATAAGTAGTAGATAGCAGGCACACACTGCATCACATGACTAAACATGCATCATGTATGTTAAGATTTTCCACAATAGTTAACAGTACAATGCAAAAACAGTGATTTCAAATGTAAACAAATATCAGTTAATTAACAGGTTCTGTATTCTGAAACAATATATTGTATTAAAATAACATAGAGAGAATTAAGTTCGGTAAAATAACAGAAAAAGTGTCAGTTTATTGGCTTTTCTGTGCAACACAGACAATAAATCAATTTAAACTATTAAAAAGGTCAATAAAAGTCACCTTTTCAAACTTTTCAACATTAAAAGTTGTTGGAGGAAAGATCATTGTCCCATAATGTAATTATATAGCCAGAAGTACGTATGGCAGCATTTTGTCTTTAAAATGAATGCTATGGGCGGTATGATCCCGTTCCGAATTTTGTTACCATATATATATATATATATATATATATATATATATATATATATATATATATATATATATATATATATATATATATATATATATATATATATATATATATATATATATATATATAATTATGCTGTTAACTTGGAATGTTTATTATGATACATCAAACCTTTTCTCATATGATATGGGTTTGTGGGATCATCTGTGATCAAAGCTGAATTTCTCAGGATCTCAGACATACCAAAGGGAATTTAAGCTAAATCCAGGAGGCAGAACATGTGATCAAACTGCTGTGATGTTAATTCAGTCATGAGGGGTCATGTGTGGCTCAAAGGGTCAGAAAACACTCCAATCACATTTTTTAGAGAACGTGGAAAATAGTTTCTTTGTCTTATTGACAATGTGCATTTAACGGGTTTTTTTGCAAACAGAATGCATTTGGGGTTTGAGGGTGGAAAAACTTAATTCCTGAAAAAAAGTTCATACTTATTACCACAAGTATGCTGGTTATTAATTCCAGATGACAGGCCAACAACCATCTACTCTGCAAAAAATGCTTTGTTTTATCTTGTTTTTAGTCTAGATATCTAAAATAAAATGAACAAAAAAGAACATTTTTAAGGTTTATAAATAAAGGATCAAATGCATTTTTTCAAGACAATTTTTTAACTCCTTTTGGGGACAGACATTAAAGTTTTATTACTGAATTGAAACTTCTTAAATAAAAAAGGATTTTCCAGAAAAGTAAAAAATATATATTGTTTTGTTTTTAGAAATAATAAGTCAAAATTAAGTGAGTTTTTCCTTAAAACAAGCTAAATAATCATTCAACGTGGTAGGTAAAATAACCTAGTTTCAAAGCAAGTTTATTTTACTTACACCATTGTCTCAGTATTTTACATGTTTTAACGAAAAACTCACTTGATTATGACCTTTTTATTATTTCTGAAAAACAAGACTTTTTTTGTTCAGAACATACTTCTTAAATTAAGTAGAAACAAAACATGGTGTTAGTGAGACCAGCAGGGGGCACTCAACCTGTGGTCTGTGTGGGCCCTAATGCCCCAGTATATTGATGGGGACTGCTCAGTAAAAATCCTTCAAAAATAGGGGTTTATCCCGGCGTCCTGGCCAAACTTGCCCACTGGCCTCTGTCCATCGTGGCCTCCTAACCCTCCCCATATCATAATTGGCTTCATCAATCTTTCTCCACTCCATCGATCACTAGTTTGTTTGGTGTGTGGTCTGGCACAAATTGGCTGCAGTCGCATCTTCCAGGTGGTGGATGAGGAGATTCCCCAATGTGTAAAGCGCTTTGAGTGTCCAGGAAGCGCTATATAAATGTAAGGCATTATTATTATTATTATTATTATTATTATTATTATTAATAAAATAAAATTCATATTTACTGCAAAAAAAAAGCTTTTCTTACTTTTTTTTGGCTTGTTTCCAGTCCAAATATCTAAAAATTCCTAAATCAAGAAGTATTTTATAGACAAGCAACAATGTTGTTTTGTTTTAAGAAGTAAAATGCCAAAATTAAATTTTTCTTTAAAACAAGCAAAATAATCTGCAAATGGTGTAAGCAAAAATAATCCTGTTTTTCCTTTTGACATGAGATTATTGTGCCTGTTTTAAGGAAAAATGGTTTGTATGTTTTTCTTACAATCATTGACAGTTACCCATCATCCTGATGTATTCGTTAAAGGAGAAAAGCTCAGCGTTGTCTCTGATTTGAAATATTTAGGTCTAATTTTAGATTCACAATTGATATTCCAAAAGCATGCCAAAAAGGTCATTAAAATTATTACATTTAATCTGGCCAACTTCAGGCATTTACGACCTTACTTGACTAATGAAGCAGCAAAACTTTTTATGCACTCCATGATTTTTTCTCATATTACATATTGTCTTACTAGTTGGTCACAGGCAAGTAAAACAGTTTTAAAATCAGTTGAATCACTTTATAAACAGGCACTTAAAGTATTTGATCAGAAGTCTGTTAGGTATCATCATTGTAATATAATACAAAAACATTATCTATTGAGCTTTGATAATATGAAATATCTGGATGATGTTTGTATGATTTTTAAGATTTTAAATGGACATGCTCCACCCCCATTATGTGAGTTTGTAACACACAAGAACAATAATGGTCAAGCAACACCATCTGTTACCAGGGGAGACTGTGCTGTGCAGTTCAGACGTACAACTTTTGCAAAATCTTCTCAGTTAGAGCCAGTCATTTTTGGAACAGACTTCCTATTGAGTTAAGGGGTGTTACAAATTATTCAACTTTTAAATAGAAGTTAAAGAAATGGCTAAAAGCAAATCAAGTTTGTAATCATGTGTAATTCTTCTGTCTAACATTTTAAGAAATTCTTATTACATGTTTTATCCTGTTGTCATATGTAACTTTACTGTTTCTGTATGTGTGATGATGTGTTTTTATTTTTATTTTAGGGTGCCTTTTAAAATCTGGCAGGGGGCAACAGATGAAAATTAGCCCCCGTGGCTAACTCTGGCTACATGTTTTGCTCATCTATAAAATGCTTCTTGATTTAAGAATATTTAGACATTTGGACTAGAAACAAGACAAAAAAATCTAAGTAAGAAAAGCTTTTTGCAGAGAAGGAACCTGGAAACACAAGCAGACATTAAACAAGCATTAATGTGATACCAGTAATACTCAGTATGTCTAATAAAGGAAGAAAGATAGAATTTATTGTTTAATTCAATCGATCTGTCTCCTGAGGTCTGCTTAAAATGCAGTACATCTTATTTCTGCAGCTTTGTTTCAAAAGAATCCAAAATACATTGGAAAATCGAATTGAATTCCCCGTGATGTTTTCTCTTTAAATATGCTGGTAACATTCCGTGCGTAGATCTTCAAGAATAGTCTGAGTGTGTGAGAGGAATCAAATTCAATTAGCTTATTTTGTATCGCAAAATCCATTATATCCCCTGCTTCAGGCATCCAACCAAACGGTTATTGACCAAAGCTCAAAGCAACAGCTGCTGCCTGTGAGAGATTGTGAGGCAGTTTGTGTATATCTGCCGTTCTACCAGAAAGACTTTATAGGAGGCAGAAAAACGTTTGAACATTTATTGTAATTGTTTGCATAAATCGTTACGGTCCTTTCATAAAGTCCTTCGGTGTAAGCTCCGTCTATAGTGCAGAACTCTGGATGAGCTGGCAGATCCTGCCTGAAGATGAAGGCAGAGCGAAGCCAACCCTTTGAGTGGAGACAAGGCCGACCTGGTGGTGGTGGTGGGCAGGATGGAGGGAAACTTCTGCGACGTCACCTGAGTACAGTGAAACAGATTGTTTAGATGGGCTTATATATAACTTTCTTGGTTGTTATAGGCTGATGAGATAATTATTATGAATGATGTGACATCTCGGTCTTCCTGGCAGAACTATCGCTAAAGCTTTCATTTCTGTCAGTGTGTGTGTGTGTCTTGTAGTGAAGAGGGCTCAGTTCTTGTGTTTTTTAAAGTCAAACTTATACAAGAACAGTGAAATGAGACATTTATTAGATTAGATTAGATTAGATTGAACGTTATTGTCATTACACATGTACAAGTACAAGGCAACGAAATGCAGTTTCGGTCTAACCAGCAGTGCAATAGCAGCAAGTGCAGGATACAGGTATAAGTTATAAAGTGCAGTTATAGAAAAACTATGGTAATATTTACAGATGGATGTACTATCAACATTATATACAGGTTGTATTAGCTGTAAACAGATTTACAATAAATGAATATATGTACAGGATGCTATTAATAATCAGGAGTGTGCAGAGTGTGTTATATCTCTTAAGTATTGTTACGATTTAGTACGATTTAAGTAACGTAACATTTAGAAGTATTATGACTGAAGAAAATGGATGGAAATAAACAAGGACAAACAATCTTAACGTTTAAATTGTTTATTTCTCTATAATGGAATATGATAAATCCAACAAGAGAGCATGAATGAGCTTTGTAAGTGCATTTGAAAATAGGTAGAAACAATCACAGAAACATAACCAAACCAGAGTGGAGCCAAAGCAGAGAACTTAAAACCAACAGCCACATAATCTAGAACACAAGATCCCCTCTAATCTTACTAAGGAGAAATAAAAATGTGGAAAAGTAACTGAAATCTTCAGCGTAGTCGACGCTAATAAATACCGTACAGTCCCTAAAATAATAAACAAAAATGCGAAAAAGCGACACTCACACACACACCTAATGTTTCTGAACACTCTTGAAACTACAGGCAAAACCTATGTTGCGTTAATCTATTCCCTTTTCCCAAAAAAGGAATGATAAACTTTTAAATCATATGGGATTTACAGATATTTGAATTAATTCAGAGACAAATCATAATACATACACAACACAAACCCACACACGAAGCACTGAACAAACAAGTCGTGCTGCTCAAATTTAAAATGCGCAGAACGGAGCCTTATTGGTCTACGAGGAAACGCCCTAATAAAGAGTGACAGACTCAGGATCCAATCAGCAGATACATTTGAAGTCAGAAGTATTAGCCGCCCTAAATTATTAGCCCCCTGTTTATTTTTTCCCCAATTTCTGTTTAAAGGAAAGAAGATTTTTTCAACACATTTCTAAACATAATAGTTTTAATAACTCATTTCTAATAACTGATTTATTTTATCTTTCCCATGATGACAGTAAATAATATTTGACTAGATATTTTTAAAGACACTTCTATACAGCTGAAGTGACATTTAAAGGCTTAACTAGGTTAATTAGGTTAACTAGGCAGGTTAGGGTAATTAGGCAAGTTATTGTATAACGATGGTTTGTTCTGTAGACTATCGAAAAAAATAAAGCTTAAAGGGGCTAATAATACTGACCTTAAAATGACCTTTAAAAAATTAAAAACTGCTTTTATTCTAGCCAAAATCAAACAAACTTTCTCCAGAAGACAAAATATTATCAGATATACTGTGAACATTTCCTTGCTCTGTTAAACATCATTTGCGAAATATTTAAAAAAGAAAAAATAATTCAAAGGGGGGCTAATAATTCTGACTTCAACTGTACCTGTGAAGGCAAAAAAAAAATTGGAACAAAAGGTGATAAGGCGAGAGCAAGAGCAAATTACAGACAAGGAGAGAGAGAGAGACAGAGAGGGAGAAAATGTCCAAACAACTCCCATGGAATGTAACAAGTACAAACCAAATACATTTGTTTACATGTTTTAGCAGACTTGCAGATTATCAACAGCTGTCCGAGGGAGGCTTGACATTTAAAAAAATAAATTGAAAATAAATATCTATATGCATGTGAAGTCAAAATTATTAACTCTCCTGTGAGTTTTTCTTTCTTTCTTTTTCAAATATTTTCCAAAAATGTTTAACAGAGCAAGGCAATTTTTTACAGTATTTCCTATCATATTTTTTTCTTCTGGAGAAAGTATTATTTGTTTTATTTCAGCTAGAGTAAAAGCAGCTTTTAATTGCTTAAAAACATTTTAAGGTTAATATTATTATCCCTCTTTTTTATTTTCAATTGTCTATAAAACAAACCACTGTTATACAATGACTTGCCCAATTACCCTAACTTGCCTAATTATCCTGGTTAAGCCTTAAAATGACACTTTAAGCTGAATACTAGAGTCTTGAAAAATATCTAGTTAAATATCATGTACTTTCATCATGGCAAAGATAAAATAAATCAGTTATTAGAAATGAGTTATTAAAACCATTATGCTTAGAAATGTGTTGAAAAACTTCCTTCCAATAAACATAAAGTGGAGAAAAATATACAGGAGGATTATTAATTCAGGGTGGCTAATAATGACCTCAACTGTATACACAACATCATGATTTTTAACATATTATAGCTATAAGGCCAAAGCAAAGGCAGCATGACCAAACAAACTAATAATAGACTATTTGTGTAAACGCTGCTGTTTAGATTATAACCACTATTTAAGTACCCTACAAAAACATTCACATTACTTTCTAATTTTAGGCTAACAAGTACGGCATTTATCAATTTTATAAAGATAAAATACAGAGAAATAAACAACAACAACAATAAAACGAACCCCAAAAAATTGGGTTTGCTTGAATGTGTTTACATTAAAGCTATTACATTATCAATAGAGAAAAAGAAATAAAAACTCAGAAACGGTTTATGTGTCCTTAAAAAGGTTGTCGTAATGTATCAAATATTTAGATTTTTTTTTTTTTGTTCTTATTAAATCTAAGAGAAGAAAGAAGAGAGTCAAATTGGGCAAGACAAATGGGAAAATACAAAGATTTAAGCCATTTTGACTCATGAAAAAATTAACAATGTATTCAAAAGATAGATAGTAGGATTTTCATAATAGAAAATAGCATCTTTTTAACTTATTTTTTATATATAATTTTTTGCAACAACTTAATTGATTTATGTTCAATCCACTTAAATTTGTAAAAACTAATCCTTTTTTTTTTTAAATAACGCCTTCAAGGACAAAAGTGTGTGTCAAATTTGTAAACGAAGGGTGCTTTCTCACTAGCACTTTTATTTCGCACACAGGTTCATTTAATGCCAGAGTTCGGTATGTTTAGCTAGTGTGAACGTCGTCTTTTGAATTGGCATGCGCACCTGCAAACCTTAACCTAGTCCATCTGAAAGAAGTGGTTTGGGGTATGGTTCACTTCTGATATGAATGCAATCGTACCAAATAACAGAAGTGAACCGCCAACTCTACAACAAACTTTAGTTTTCATGTTTTGATAACAAAACCAAAAGATTCAGTAAAAGCAGAACGACCGTGATATGTGTACATCTTTCCATTTTGCCTTCGTAATCATCAACTAGCAACAGCTGTACACACAACAGCAGCTTTAAGTCTAAAGAATACCAGAGTTCAGAAGGAAAAAAGACAGTGTGAACACAAACCAGCCGAGAAGGTGGCATGGGGGACAATTGAACTTTGCTTTAGAGCAGGTAATCGAGCCAAGTGTGAAAGCACCCTTAAAAAATATTAACTTAACTTAAAATATAACTTAACTCAACCCAAAATCTTTTTGTTACACCACATTTAAAAAACAAAAACAAATGAGGCACTGTTTCCTCGACCAATCCACAACATGAACAATTCACATTGACGTCAGCATATTTAGATAATGACTTGACTATAAATTTTGTGCAAAATGTTGTCATGATCGTCCTTCAGTTGTTGTTCTTGTCTGTTGATGCAGGTATGATTGGTTATGGCATGGCCAAGGCTGCAGTCCATCAGCTGTGCAAGAGTCTGGCTGGAGAGAACAGCGGTCTTCCTTCTGGAGCTGTAGCTGTGGCCATTCTTCCGTAAGAGACTCTGTCTTCATACACTCATCTGTCTGTCTTAGTTACGCTTCTGTCCAAGATCAGGGTGTCCACACGTCTTAAAACATATTAAAGTTTGATAAGACAATTTAGAGAATTGAAGACCCTTAAACAGCATTAAAAAAAGTCTAAAATGTATTCAATTTTGTATCAGTATGCTAAATTTAGCTTTTACTATGCTAAATTTCAAAAACTTTTCTTATTGAAAATAACAATAGGGTATATGCGGAAATATGCAGAAGGACTTTTAATTTGTCAGTAACCTGGGTTAAGTGCTTCCGGTGAACTGTATGCCTTCAGAAAATCAGCACCTTTAAGGTCTGTTTTCTTTAAAAATCAGCGATCTCCACTAGCTGAGTGATATCTGATATAAAGTGGGTCTCGGATTGTACAAGAACCACTGCATTAAATTACATTTCGCCCCGCCATGTCTTTAAAATATGAACATTTGTTTTACCCGAGTTTATTCAATGGAGCTTCTGTGCTAGCCTGCCGATTCTGACGGGCGCGTGCGAGTAAATGGATTTTTGTCTTGTTTTACTCTTGTGCAACTAAATAAATGCCAAAGTCTATTTAACTGATTGTATTTTAATTACATTACAACATCGATGCTGTAAAAGGAACCTTATAAAATGGAAAAACGTCACATTAACCGTTCACCAGAAATATATCAGTATGGGAAGAACCACTAGCTGTGCATATACCCTATTGGTCACAATAACAAATGTTTTCATTTGAAAAACAGGGTTATTCCACTAAATAGTTACACCAAATAAAATGAATGTATGATGCATAAAAACATGGCACTGTTTTGTTGTTATATGTTTTTAAAAAGACAACATTTTTCTTGTAAATCTAAAATAAATATCATCAGTAGTTTACAAAAAATAATATATATATTATATTAGGGATTAGGGCTGCACAATATATTGTTTTAGCATTGATATCATGTAGTCACATCTCATAGATCTGCAGTGCTGAGTTGAAATTGCAGTATAATTTTTACATTTACATATACAAAACAATAATACATCATGGTTTATTTAGCTTTTATTTTTGCTTTATTGCATTTATCTATGCTTGTAATTTGTTTAATACGTTTTATTCATCATTCACTGCCCTACAGAATCATCCCAATCAATCAAAATTAATACATTTGGTAACACTTTAAGGACCAATGCCTACTATTGCCTAATCCCACTATTATCTAGCACGTGTTCTGAATGATCTTATTCTACATCCCAAATCCTACCCAGTAAGAGTTTATTGAAGCAAAAGTCATAATGGTTTGATATGAGTGAGAATTGAACCTTAAAAATTCTTTCCAAATAGTGCCATTCAATCATTTGCTGGAATTGTACAGATATAGTATATCGCAATATACAGTTGAAGTCAGAATTATTAGCTCCCCTATTTATTTTTTCCCCTATTTCTGTTTAACGGAGAGAAGATTCGTTTTTAGAAAAGACACATTTCTAAACATAATAGTTTTAATAACTAATTTTTAATAACGTGATTTCATAACATGATGACAGTAAATAATATTAGACTAGATATTTTTCAAGACACTTCAATACAGCTTAAAGTGACATTTAAAGGCTTAAATTAGGTTAACTAGGCAGGTTAGGGTAATTAGACAAGTTGTTGTATAACGATGGTTTGTTCTGTAGACTATTGAAGAAAAAATTGCTTAAAGGGGCTAATGATATTGACCTTAAAATGGTTGTTTAAAAAATTAAAAAACTGCTTTTATTCTAGCTGAAATAAAACAAATAGACTTTCTCCAGAAGAAAAAATATTATCAGACATACTGTGAAAACATGTTCATAAACATACATAAACAACTATCAGCACTTAGAGAGTCAAAAAAGCATATAGGCAAGACAAAGTTAATCCCTGTGGCTCCTGGCTCCTACATTGAGGTCTTATGAAGGTTTCATTATATGAATATACTTTCATTATATGAACCATCAAGGTTACAGAAAAAAAATATATAGTATAAATATATAAGTATATATAAATATATAAGTATAAAGTCACACATCTTGGCCTGAGGGTGAGAACATAAAAATGTATTTAAGTTTTCTTTGCATTAATTAACCTATAAATCAAATAATTAGTGTTAATATTGAAGCTTGTATTATAGTATTTATTCATCAATATTACATACAATTGAAGTCACAATTATTAGCCCTCCTGTGAATTATATTACCGTTTTAAACATTTAACAGAGCAAGGAAATTTTCACAGTATTTCCTATATTTTTTTCTTAAGAAAGTCTTGTTTTATTTTGGCTAGAATAAAAGCAGTTTTTATAAAAAAAAATAAAAATAAAAAAAAACATTTTAAGGTCAATATTATTATCCCCCTTAAGCAATTTTTTGTTTTCAATAGTCTGCAGAACAAACCATTGTTATACAATGATTTTCCCTATTACCCTAACTTGCCTACTTAGTTTATCCTTTAAATGTCACTTTAAGCTGAATACTAGTATCTTAATAAAATATCTAGTCATCATAGCAAAGATAAAACAAATCAGTTATTAGAAATGAGTTATTAAAACTATTATGTTTAGAAATATGTTGAAAAAAAAAAATCTTCTTTCCGCTAAACAGAAATTGGGGAAAAATATACAGGGGGGCTAATAATTCTGACTTGGTCTGTAAATATATGCTTGAGCATCTGCCGTTATGTATGTTCTTCCGTTCTGTAGTGACCTGCATGTGGCTCATTTGACTTCTGTCTGTTTGCATTAATCTGTCTGTATAGCGTGTGGTGAGTGTTTTCAAAAGGCCAGTCTCAGCCAGTCTCCTCTTCCACTAAGATAACAACATTATGACATCATTCCCCAGGGTTACCTTGGATACACCAATGAACAGGAAATTCATGCCTGACGCAGATTTCGGCAGCTGGACACCACTGGAGTACATCGCAGAGTGAGTGCACATATCCGACATCCAAAATTGGCTGATAATGTCGTAAATTGCACATTTAGGCTGTTTGGAAATGAGAAAAAAAGCAAGTGGATTAAATAAGAAAGCTGCCAGAAGAGGGCAGTGATGTTCTTCCAATAAAAAACCTCAAGTCATGCTGTTTGGGGATGATCTCAATATTATGAAATACACATTAATAATCTGAAATCCACTGTTATGATTTATTAAGGTCTCATGTTGTTCACCTATGAGTGTTATGATAGATTTGTGTAAGTCTTGCTTTAGGAAAATATTGAAAATATGTATACCATTTGATTTGATTCAGTAGTGTTAAGCCAAAAAAGCCACAAACAGTCTCTTAGAAGCAAGCACACCCTTCATGAATGATTGAATTAAATCAGGAATTTAAAGGAGTACTGTCAAGCTTCATTAGAGAAATGCACACACACACACACACACACACACACACACACACACAAAACATCATTCTACCAGTTTTAAGGTTTAGCACTGCACACTATTGTACTTTTTTAGCGTATCTCAGTGCCTCCAAATCTCTCCTGCCAGTCAGCGCAGATTAGGATGAGGATTTGATGCAACTCCATAATCCCAAAGGAGCTGCGGCAAAACCCGGCTGGATTAGAGGAGCACATGAGAGATAGAGGAGTATAAATAGTCTTTGTGTAAGAGGTAATTAATGTGTAGTCTCACTTCAGTTGCTACAGTTTTGTACCGCAGTTTCTCCTGAATGTTCCAGAGCTGTTTCGGTTCTTATTTTTCCACTCTCCGTCGCCCTCCTCCCATCTCCGTTCTCATTATCTCACTCGCTCTCTTTCTCTATCCATCCCTCAGCACCATTATTTTGCACCTGTCTCTCAATCTCTCTTTCCAGAACCTTCCACAGCTGGGCCACTGGGTCAGGCCGTCCAGCCTCAGGCAGCCTCATACAGCTGGAGACCACTGGGGGGAAAACCGAGGCCACGGCCATCCAGTAAAGGAGGAACAGATGGAAAAAAGAGAAAAATGAAGAGTGGAGGAGAGTGATGTTTACCAATATACTGTGCAGCAGAGGAGAGAGAAATAATGTGGCATTTCTATTCAGTCTCATTGGAAATACATTGTACAGTATCTTTGAATGACCAAAGTATTAACCAACTTAAAGGGTTAGTTCACCCAAAAATCCAAACTTACCATTTATTCTCCCTCATGTGGTTTTAAAAGCTTTATGAGTTTCTTTTTTGTGTTGAACACAAAATAAAGATATTGCTGGTTAAGAAAAGTTACTATACAGGTTAATTGGTGCTAACTATACCCGAATACCAGAAAGAAAGAAACCCAAATAGGATATGAACAAGTGGATTTTCACTTTTGGGTAAACTATTTCTTTAATATTGATGTAATAGATATCTAACCCATGTGAAAAGGCAAATCATTTCACCTTATAATGTGACACATTTCAAATTTTGCATCTAAACTCAGAAAAGTGAACAAATTTTTTACTTTTTTTCTTCAGAACATGACAATTGGACATAATAGCAAGTGTTTACATTTGAAAATTGGGATTATTCCACCAAATACAGCCTTCTTAACTCATTAGATGTTAAAATTGGTGTTGTGTTGTCAAAAAATCAATATAAACATATCAAAACAAGGTGCTTTTTGTCATTTTTTGCACAAAAAATACTCTAAAGCTCATTTCTTTTTTCAGTTCTTTTTTCAACAGAAGTTTCTTTCTTCTGTTGAACACAAGATAGGATATTTGTTTAAAAAAACATTACTATATCGAAGTCAATTGGTGCCAACTATATCAGAATTTTTCCAAATATCTTCTTTTATGTTCAACAGAAGATAGAAACTCGACTAGGTTTTGAAGAAGTGAAGAGTAAATTATGCCAGAATATATATTTTGAGGTAAACAATCCCTTGATGTAATAATTGTCTTATGTATGGCCATGTGAAAAGGCAGATCAATTAAATTTGACATTTGATTTGAAAAGTATTTTTAGAATTTGTCGTTTAATTTTGAACAAATTTACATTTTTTTCTTCAAAAATGATGGTAATATGTTGGTAATAATAGCAAATGTTTTCATTTGAAAATCAGGATTATTGCACCAAATACTGCCTTCTTTATTCATTGGAAGTTGAAATTGGTTTTGTTTTATCAAAAAAATCAAAATAGAAACGTCAAAACAAGGTGCTATTTGTCATTTTATGCACAAAAAATGCTCGAAAGATCAGTTTAATTTTAAATTGGAGTTTATTTCTTCTGTTGAACACAAAATAGGATATTTGGTTGAAAAACATTACCATGCCAGTTAATTGGTGCCAACTATATCATAATTTTTCAAAATATCTTCTTTTATGTACAACAGAACGAAACTCAAATAGGATTTAAAGAAGTGAAGTGTAAATTATGCCAGAATTTATATTTTGAGGTAAACAACCCCTTGATGTAATAATTATCTTATGTATGGCCGTGTGAAAAGGCAGATAATTTCACTTTATAATGTGAGACACTTCAAATTTTGCATCTGATCTGAAAAGTATTTTTAGAATTATTGTCGTTTAATTTTGAACAAATTTCAAACTTTTTTCTTTAGAAATGACAATTGGTCATAATGCAAGTGTTTTCATTTGAAAATCAGTATATTCCACCAAAAACTGCCTTCTTTACTCATTGGAAGTTGAAATTGATGTTGTTTTGTCAAAAAAATCAATATAAACACGCCAAAACAAGGTGCTATTTTGTCATTTTATGCACAAAAAAATCCTCTAAAGCTCATTTTTATTTTAAATTTGAGTTTCTTTCATCTGTTGAACACAAAATAGGATATTTGGTTGTTTGTTTTCAACAGAAGAAAGAAACTCCACTAGGTCTTGAATAAGTAAGGGTGAGTAAATTATGGCAGAATTGTAATTTTGGGTGAACTACCCCTTTAAGACTTTATTAGACTATTTGTTTGTTTTCAGTCACACGTCAAACTTTCATTATGTTAAGTTAAAATTTAGCAATTAATCCACAAATCACATTGGTTCTAAATTGTGGTGTCTGGTCATTATAATATATTTTTAACACCACACATCCAGCAATGTGACTATTGTTGATTATTGCAGTGTTGATGCTCAAACTATCTATTGTAGATAGCTTTAGATTGCATTTTAAAAGAAGAAGAAAAAAAAGATGTGAAGAAACAACATGTTTTCACCACTTCTGTGCAGGATTACAATGACTAAATTGTGTTTTATTGAATTAAAGACTTGAATTATTTAAAAAAATGAAATTTAATTGACAGTACAGTACATCTTACTGATAAACCATACAATATACATGCAAGAAGATGGATCACAGTATGAATGTCAGGATATACAGTATCTCAATACATTGGGCCATTTTAAGCATTTTTCATAAAATATAGGGAACGTTTACAATGCAGTTTAAGTAATTGCATTCATATTCCAGGTAAATCTGTTTGGCTGTAGATAGTTTGCATCATGTGTGAGATATGCACCAAATTTGGACTTTTAATACCACTGCCTTGCTACATTAGTACATAGTATAAAATCATGGTAAAAAAGAATGGTGGTTAATGGAGGATATCCTTGTATAAATGTGTGCCGCTGTCGTATGTGAAACGTACAGTCTTCTGTTCAGAAAAGTGGCCTTAGTTTGTGTAACTGTGTGTGAGTGATTGATTATCAATTCCCATGAAATCATGTTTGGATGCTTAAAGTAGTTTTCCTCTCCAGTGTGTTGTGGTGCTGCTGAATGTGTACCATTCCTGCGTAATAAAGAAAAACAAACACTATATGGATTGTCAGCACTGTCATTATTATTAATATTATATGAATATTTATATATTTTAAATAACTTTTACTTTAAAATATTTCTTAGTATTTCTTTTATATTTGCTGCATGCAAATTTGGACTTGCACTGTATGCTGTTAAATAACTGTCAATTATGCCCTTATATTTATATATATCTATAAATACAGATAGATGCCTCATTAGCAGCAGTTTCTACTGGTCGCTATACGAAGTTGTCTGCCAGATTGAAACACAAGTAAGTCAGAGAACATTGTACAGCAGGGGTGACCAAACTTTTATTATGAAGGGCCAAAAACAACTCGAATAAGGTTAGTGGGCTGAAGGTAAATATAGTTGCCATGGGTAATTTCCTAATTTATATATTAATATTTAAAAATTACTAAAAAACATTGCTTCATATTAACTAATACAGTATTTTTTACATTGTCATAATGAACTTATTACAGTTCAAACAAAACAATCTCATTTAAAACAGATTGACACTAGTTTTTGCCTTGATTTGCTCGTCGAGGTCTTCTGCATATAGTCCTCTCTCCGTCGAGTGATACAGTAGAATTTACATTTTTAAAAATCTGATTAATTTACATTTAATCTGAAGCATTTAATTTCAGTTTGCTTTTTTGTAGCTCAGAATAAAACAAATGAGGTTACATTTAAAAAACGGTTACGTCAAATTAGAAATGTTGATCTCCGTGTTGAAGTTATTCGCCCCAACCCTCTCCATCATTCTCACTCTCCTCTCAGATGGGATGGTACTGTAGGCCAAATCAAAGCTTACAATGGGCTAACTCTGGCCCACAGACCATACTTTAGGCATCTCTGTGCTAGAGTAAGTTGACTAGTATGTGTCTGTTAAAGTTATCTTCAAATCTGCAATAGATTTAAGCAATTGATTTTGCTGAATAAAACAAGACAGCAAGTTGAAGGCTGATTAGCTAACACTTTAAAATGTAATACTAAAAACACAAACCAACACATTCCCACCTGTGACAGTTAATCCCTTTTTTTTTTTTTTTTTTTACATCTTTGCTCTTTTTACCTCCAGAGGATGCATTATATTTTATGGCATCTTGCTTTTTACGGTCCCGTTTAGTTAGTTCAAAATGCTGCTCCAAGGTTTTTAACTGGTACCAAAAAAACATGACCATATCAGACCAGTCTTGCGCTCTTTGCACTGGTTGCCTGTGCGCTATTGTGCCACTTAAAAATCTTTTCTTGATTTTTAAATAACTAAATGGCTTAGCTTCTTCTTTTCTGTCAGACCTGTTGAATGAGCATCAGCTTGGTCGGTCTCTTCGGTCATCAAACCAGAGATTATTATGCATCCCTAAATCGAGGCTGAAATGCAGGGGTGGCCATGCTTTCGCAGTAGCTGGTCCTACATTGTGGAATGCTCTGCCGCTTTGTATTAGATTTAATTCATCTCTGTCTTTTTCTAAATCTACATTGAAAACTTACCTATTAGATTTGGCATTTCATCAATGAGAATTGTTTGTTTTAGCTATAACTTTATATCTTTCTCTTTGTGATTTGTATTGTGCAGAACATTGGTCAACCTTTGGTTGTGTTTAATAGTGCTATAAAAATAAAATTTACATAGACATTCATCAGTTGAATATGACAAATCATACAGGAATGTATGTAACTGGCTAAATCATGCTAATTGTGACAGATATTCCTTCATTCATTTTCTTTTCGGCTTAGTCCCTTTATTAATCTGGGTCGCCACAGTGGAATGAACCGCCAACTTATCCAGTTTTACGCAGCGGATACCCTTCCAGCCTCAACCCATCACTGGGAAACACCCACACAATATTGCACACACTCACATACACTATGGTCAATTTAGCTTATTCAATTCATCTATAGCGCATGTCTTTGGACTCTGCGGGAAACCTGAGCACCCAGAGGAAACCCACATGAACACGGGGAGAACATGCAAACTCCACACAGAAATGCTAACTGACCTAGCCAATGCTTGAACTGCGACAAATAATAAATAATAAAACTTTGAATTGGCACATGATAAACTATGGAAACCATCACAGAAGTTCTAATGGTTTAATTGTTATAATGGAAATTGTTTTGGACTGTCTGTAATGGTCTCTTGGTATATATATTTTTTTGCTTTCTGTTGTTGGCATGCTAATAGAAATACATGGAATATGTCCCCAAGCACATTAAAAACCATTACAATGTACTGATTTTGATGGTGCAAATTGTATAGTGTTTTCAAAGCGGAAACCATTGGAACTTTTCTGATGTATTTATTTAGATTTATTTATATATTTATTTTCACAATTTATCACCGTGTCAATTTGTGATTTCTGAGATGCGGTGAAGAGGTCATTTTTGGAGAATATAATTCTCAATGTGACTAGGTTTTTTTTAATTACGTAAAATTATATATATATATATATATATATATATATATATATATATATAAGTTTTTTTATTTATTTAAAGGCTATGTATTTCATATGCAAACGATGGACAACATAAACATTTGTTCTGTTTTTTCCCCATTTTGCAAGTTATTTTCTGACTGGTTTTGCATAATGTTAACCAATTAGCTAGCTTAGCTAATCCAAAGTCGCTTTGGACAAAATAAGTGTCTGCTAAATGACTAAATTTGACGTAAATACCCAGAATTTGTTATTTTAATTCAAAAATTGGAGTGGATTGACATTGATAAACATCATTTTGTGTTGCTAGAATAAAAACGAACAGGATATGTATTTGCAAACACAACATGGTGAGTGAGTTCAGCTGTTGCTTTAAGAGATTTTTAGTTCTACCTTATACTTCAAACTAAGTCCAGGTTCACATTGTCTGTTTGAACAGATAGCTGTTGATGGTTTGTATTCAATGAGGATGTGCTGAGGACAAGGTTTGTCTTGTTTTGTTTTGTTTGGCTGATGGTTTCCCTCAGCAATTCTGTGTTTTGTTGGCTTAAATCTCCTTCTCTCCCCGCAGTTGTTGTTGTTCTGTCTGATTGCCATGTGGAAGCCATTTTGTCTGGCAAGCGTGGAGACTGTAGAAATGAAGAGCTTACAGATGGAAGTGGTTAGTTCAGCCGTGGTTAACTTGAGTGTGAGGACATTGGAAGGTGAGTGTGTGTGTGTGTATGTGAGAGTAAATTGTGAACGACAAACGTTGTGTCCTCCTAATGTTTAGAAAGCACGCGAATCCGACTCACAAATGCAAACAATTTATGTTGCACAGTTGACGATAAATCACCATAAGCTTCACATCGTGTTCATAGTTTGGCATGACCTCACCTCTAGATGGCGCTAATAATCAACTCTGCTGACATGAACCACAACAATCAACACGTTGATGTCTCTCTCTCTCTCTCTCTCTCTCTCTCTCTCTCTCTCTCTCTCTCTCTCTCTCTCTCTCTCTCTCTCTCTCTCTCTCTCTCTCTTTATTAATGTTGGTAACAAATGTTTATTTAGATATATTATATGAGAGACTTAGCCTACTTTGTTTACCAAACAAGTGGTTCTAGTGGGCTATGCACACACAGCTAGTGTTTTTCAGCCAATGATGAACTTCCGGTAAGAGCTTTATTAATTTCATAAGGTTACTTTTACAGCATGGATGTTGTAATGTAATGCAATATAATCAGTTAAATAGACGTAAGCATCCATTTGGTTGTTAAAGCCTAAAAAGAGACGAAAGCCGTCATTAGCTGCAGGCCAGTGCAGAAATTCCATTGAAAATACTGAGGTAAAATTCATTTATTTTCTTTTAGTCCCTTAATTAATCCGCCTTTGCCACAGCGGAATGAACCGCCAACTTATCCAGCACATATTTTATGCAGCGAATGCCCTTCCCGCTGCAACCCATCTCTGGAAAACATCCATACGCTACAGACAATTTAGCCTACCCAATTCACCTGTACCACATGTCTTTGGACTGTGGGGGAAACCGGAGCACCCGGAGGAAACCCACGCGAACGCAGGGAGAACATGCAAACTCCACACAGAAACGCCAACTGACCCAGATGAGGCTCGAACCAGCGACCTTCTACCTACTGTAGCACTACCTACTGTAGCACTACGTACTGTGCCACTGCGTTGCCTTTGAGATAAAATTAATTTCCATATTTTAAAGACATGGTGTAGAAAATTATAATTTACTGCTGTGCTTCTTGTTTGGTCTGATACTCACTTAATATCGTATCTTAGCCAGCAGTGAAGATAGCTGTTTTTGGAAAAAAATCATATCTTAAACGCAGCGATTTTGTATGGGATGACAATTCACCAGAAGCCATGGGGCTGGCTGACTGAAATTAAAAGTCAGTGTGCATATACCCCATTTGATTTGCATTGTAAACCTTAAATGGAGGTAAAAAAAAAGTTTTTCTGTTTTTATTTAATGTGTTCAGTTTTTAGCTACTATATACTCAAAATTACAATTCTGCATAAATACACAGATTTTGTACAAAATTCTGTGCAGAAATAGCAAAGACAGTGTATCATCGATTAAAATTTCAAGATATTTGTACTGGGACACCAATTAAAATCTCTTCGCAATGAGTTGTAATAGAACCTAGCTTTTGCTTAGCTTGTTTTGAATTTGAAAATAACTAATGTATATTGACACATTGTTTTATCAGCATTTAAAACTAGTTTTAACTCAGATAAATTATGTTGAAGTACATTAAAAGCAATCTATAGTTGAGAAACGGGCCAGATTGGGTGTAGATGCAGCTGTGTATATGACTGTATCATCAGCGTAATAATACAAATTTGCATTCCTGATATTTTGATCAATATTATTTGTATATATGGTAAAAAGAAGAGACCCAAGTGCTGAACCCTGTGGAACTCTTTTAGTTACGTTCAAAGTACTAGAAACAAGACCATCTGCTTGCACACACTGGCCCAATCCTAATTCTATTTGTGTACCCCTTCCCTTTCCCCTTGGCCCTTGAAACAGAGTGTGATGGGGAAGGGCTTCGAAATTTACCCCTAAGAAATGGGACAGCACTACAGCACCTGCACACGTCATCAGATGTCATCGCGATCTCATGCTTAATAAGAGATCGATAATCGCGACTGCTGTAGTTATTCCAGTTGTGTTATTTGTGGGTAATTATCTTCAGGAAATCACTGAAGGCATAAATTATGTTATCATAAAGATCTAATGTGGCAATAAGATTGTAACGGTACTGTGCATTTACACAGTGGCCATATTTATCTATGTAAACACACAAAAAACAACATTAACATTATAGCAGACACTGTAAAAAGCTCATTCCCTCCACTAGACATTACTGACAGGGTATTCCAGTGTCATCGAGTGTCAGAATGTTGTGGGACTGCTGTACAGGAGTTATTTTTAGGAATGATAGTTATCGAAATTTAGCGTTTTTAACGGTAAAACACAAACACCATTATGAATATATTAAAACATGTGCTTGTTTGTTGTAAAAATTCATAACAAGGACAAAAAAAATACTCATTGTGCATCTCCTTACTTCCGGGTGCAGCTATGCTGTCGTTGTGGATGATGTATTCTGGGCAAATTTCTTACCCCTTGTTTTCGAGTGTGGTCCTGAAAAATCTCTGTTTGAAGGGTTTTCTAGCCCTCCCCTTTAGCCCTACGCCTTCAAGCTAAAGAGAATTGGGACACCCCTACCTCTTCACGTGAACGAGCAAAACGAGGGGGAAGGGGTTATGGGTAGAATTGGGATTGGGCCATTGATTTTGATTTGTGAGATCATTTTTAAACCAAATTTTTATTTCATGAAATGATTGATTTCTTAAACTTTACGAAGTTAAAACATTGGTATTGTGTTGTGTAAAATGAATACACATGTGTTGTTTTAGCTAAAAGAAAATGCTCTTAGTAACAACATTTTGTTTTTAAATGAGAGGACATCTCATCAGTAGTTTGCAGAATAAAACAAAAATCTAAATTTTCTCAATCATATAACTATTTATTATAAATGCAGAGATATTGATGTGTGTGCGCGTGCATGTGTGAATTTTCCACTTTGACTTCTTATTGTCTGCCACATTTTGAATGCCTCTGCAAAATTTAGCATCACTTTTAACTGTAATGGGTTGTCTGTACATTTGGAGCAAAGTGAGATGAGTGCAGGAGGTCAGAAACCACCACAGGCAAAAGAAAAACAGATATCAGATATTTCAGCAAGAAGTCTGAGAAGCCTTTTCAGTTAATGCTAAATATGAATTTGGTTGGCAGAAAGACATTACATTTTTAATATAATCAGGACCTTCTTAAAACAGAGTTAGTGTCTGCACCGTGCATGATTATAAACTGACTGAGCAGCTTTCCACAAATCAATAATTTCACAAGCCTCTTTTAGTTGTCTGGGATGTGTCTCGTGGTTGGGAAATAATTTTCTACAGTACATTAACACTAGTAATACATAAAAGCTTTTCAAAAAGTGTTACTTCCTTTTATGCACAAACGTCAATCAATGTAAATGACTTATTCTTAATAAGAGTGAGCTGCTATATATAAATGGACTTACATGTAAGTTCTCAGATAATATTGTAGAGTCTCCCTTGGCAATGCATGAAAATTGCTGAATGGTTATCAATAGTTCAGTTGTGGATTAAAAAAAAACACTTTTCAAAATAAAATCATCCCCTAGAGTTAAACTGTTGAGTTTCACCATTTTTTAATCCATTCAGCAGATCTCTGGGTCTGGCACAAGGTTTTAGCTTAGCTTAGCATAAATCATTGAATCAGATTAGACCATTAGCATCTCGAAAAAGATGACTAGTTTTCATGATTTTCATTTTTAAAGTTGACTCGTCTGTAGATACATCATGTATTAAGATAAGGGATGCCCAAACTTTTTTGTATGAAGGGCCAAAATCCAAATTGCATTGAGAGCCGGGTGCTGAAAATAAATATACCAAACTATATTACATTAAAGTTGCCCTGAGTAATTTTCTAAGTAATTTCATAATATTTATAAATAAATAGAAAACATTACTTTGAATCATATTAACTAATGCAGTATAATGTTAGTTATAACCTATTGCATTAAAAACAATCACATTTATACCAGTGTAGTTCAGTGCTGTATAGACTAGTCAAGCAGAATCTGCCCTTGCATTGATTCACTCACCAAACTCTCTGAATTGTCCTCTATCAGTCAGGTGGCAGTATGTACATTTTAAACTGAATATGATTAATTTAAACCATTTATATTGAAACATTTAATTTCAGTGTTTAATTTGTAACTTAACAATAAAACAAACCAATAAAAGGTTACATAAAATTTGAAATGACTATCCAAAGAAGACCAAAGAAAATGAAAAGTTTCTATTTTCTAGACTGCTATGCACAAGAACTATACTCTCATAATGGTGTAATAATCAAGTACTTTATAGAGTAAGGTACTTATTTTATATGAGTGCTTAATTTCTGTTCCATTAAATAAAATTCTCTGCCATTCTGAGAGCGTTTTAGACTAGTTTTGAGACAAACGTTATAATAAAATGTGAATGAACATGCAAACAGTGATTTTAAAACTGAATGAATATGTTCACTGTTCAATTGGAGAGGTTCATTCTTATGAATATTGAGCTGTGATGTATTTCTGTTCTCTTCCATTCTTTACACCATGTCACATTCATTAACATTGCTCTAACTTTGGTTAAAATAATAAAAAGGTTCAAATCTTTCTACTTAAAGAGATAGTTCAGCCAAAAATAAACAATTAATCACCCTCAAAAGGTTTCATACCATTAAGAGTTTTATTTTTCTGTTGAACACAAAAGAAGATATTTTGAAAAATGTTAGATATCTGTAAACATTGACTTCTATAGTAGGAAAAACAAATACTGTAGAAGTCAATCGTTGCAGGTTTCCAACATTTTTCAAAATATCTTCTTTTGTGTTCAGCAGGAAATAAGAACTCGCAGGTGTGTGACAAGTAAACAGAGAGTAAACAGAATTTATTTTATTTTTGGGTGAAACCCCTTGATGCAAGTCAATTGCTACCCGCACTTTGAAAGTAAAAAAAACATACACAAAACATTATGTGATTTTATTTGAATTTTATTTTTAGATCTATTATTATTATCATTATTATTATTATGATTATTATTTTACTAATTTATCTAGTTTATTTTTTACAAATTTTTTTCTATGCATGTATATTTTACTGCTGCACATTTTATATGTCTGTAAAGTGCCTTAAGATGCTCCTTTTAAAGGCTCCTAATAAAGTTTATTATTATTATTATTATTATTATAAGGTGACATGGTGGCGCAGTGTTTAGCGCTGTCGCCTCACAGCTAGAAGCTCACTGGTTCAAGTCTCGGCTGGATTAGTTGGCGTTTCTCTGTGGAGTTTGCATTTTCTCCCAGTGTTCACGTGGGTTTCCTCCTGGTGCTCCGGTTTTCCCCACAGTCCAAAGACATGCGCTATAGGTGAATTGAATAATCTAAATTGGCCGTAGTGTATGTGTGTGAATGAAAGTGTATAGGTGTTTCCCAGTGATGGGTTGCTACTGGAAGGGCATTCACTATGTAAAACATATGCTGAATAAGTTGGTGGTTCATTCTGCTGTGGTGACCCCTGATGAATAAAGGGACTAAGTTCAAGGAAAATGAATGAATGAATGTCTGTAGATACATCATGTATTAAGACCAACGAAAATGAAAAGTTGCTATTTTCTAGACTAATTTATGACATGGTGGCGCAGTGGTTAGGGAGAAGGTCACTGGTTCGAGCCTCGGCTGGGTCAGTTGGCATTTCTGTGTGGAGTTTGCATGTTCTCCCAGTGTTCACGTGGGTTTCCTCTTGGTGCTCCGGTTTTCCCCACAGTCCAAAGACATACGCTATAGGTGAATTGGGTAAGCTAAATTATCCGTAGTGTATGTCCTGGTCCTCCAGGTTGGGGGTTGAGCATTGGGCTAACAACTCGCCTCATAAAAAGTAGACTGTAAAAATTAATTGTTGAGAAAACATAAAAAACAAGGCAACTTGATGCAGTAAGAACTTTGAGTTGTCTCAACTGTTTATCTCAGTAACAATATTTTGTTCAGCTAACATAATTTAGTTTGTTCATGCAATGTTGATTATTGGATTTTACTAATAAAGACATTCCTGCCACATCAACTGAAGCAACAGTTTCTGCTATTGAGTCAATTCATTTTTTTCTGTTTAGTGGATGATTTTTTTTTAATCTGCAAAATAATTAATTAGTACTAGTTAGCTTATCATCCTGTTTTTAAATATTTTTTACTTACAAATGACAAGCACAAACCTACTACTACATTCCTTCTCCTTCGACATAGTCCCTCTATTCATCAGTGGTCACCACAGCGGAATGAACCACCAACTTATACAGCATATGTTTTACACAGCGGATGTCCTATCAGCTGCAACCCAGTACTGGGAAACACTCATTCACACTGTACCGCATGTGTTTGGACTGTGTGGAAAATCGGAGCACCTAATGGAAACCAACACGAAGAAAGGGATGCCAACTAACCCAGCCGGGGCTCGAACCAGCGATCTTCTTGCTGTGAGGCGACTGTGCTAGCAACTGCGCCACTGTGTCTTGCCTCTTACAACTTCTCCAATTTATTTCCATTGAAAGCAACAGATAAACAAGCTTAGTTTTCGAACGTCGCATCACACATGCGCAAATGATTTAAATATCAACATTCCTGTTCAACACAAAAATGTTTGTCCAGAAAACTCTGTTAAACATGTAGATATAACATTTTAGCGAATATTGTTGTCATACAGTGTGCTGAACAAATGGTGATTTTAATTTTTACAGTGTAGATGTTACGAAACACCAGTACGGTGTGGCTAAATTTCAACTTCAATATAAATGACCCTGAGAGTAAGTAAGTTTTATTATTATAAAGACAACAGAAATACTTGTGGCTCCTTATGAAAGAATGAGGTCTTATCAAATGAAATGATTACACGACACCCTTCACAACTAAAAGATTAATTTTGTTTCGGAAGTGTGAATCACCAAATGCTACTGTACAATTTCAGCTTAAAAATCTTTTTTAATGTTCGGCATAGATAACCTGAGGGTGAAGAAATATTAAGCAAATTCCTTTTTTTGGGTGAGCGTTCCCTTTAGATAGAGTCATGCACCTACATACAGTTGAAGTCAGAATTATTAGCCCCCTTTGAATTTTTTTCTTTTTTCAATATATCCCAAATAATGTTTAACAGAGCAAGGAAATTTTCACAGTATTTCTGATAATATTTTTTTCTTCTAAGAAAGTCTTATTTGTTTTATTTTGGCTAGAATAAAAGCAGTTTTTAATAAAAAAAAAAAAAAAAACATTTTATGGTCAATATTATTAGTCTCTTTAAGCTATATCTTTTTCCGATAGTCTACAGAACAAACCATCATTATACAATAACTTGCCTAATTACCTTAACCTGCCTAGTTAACCTAATTAACCTAGTTAAGCCTTTAAATGTCACTTTAAGCTGTATAGAAATTTCTTGAAGAATATCTAGTCAAATATTATTTACTGTCATCATGGCAAAGATAAAATAAATCAGTTATTAGAGATGAGTTATTAACAATATTATGTTTAGAAATGTGTTGAACAAATCTTTTCTCCGTTAAACAGAAATTGGGGGAAAAAAATAAACAGAGGGGCTAATAATTCTGACTTCAACTGTATATTAGTTTTGAGTTCACATTTACCTTTTATCCAACTGTCACATACTATTACGCATTTAGAAAATTATCAAAAAGAAACAAATTCATCCGCACAATTGATTTCTTTTCAGCCGGTTAAAAGGGATCAGCCCTGCATTATTCATGCTAATTTATGCAATCGAATATAAGCCTAATGATATTTTTGAATATGTAAGTGTCTCTGTCAGAGGTAATGAGATATGCAGATAATGATATGCAAATTTGGTGAATTATTAAAGAGGCATAGTCGAAGATTCGCATTAGCTCTCATATTTATTTGAAATAAATATCTTTTTTAATCATTCTATGTGCTCCTTTTATTAATTATTATTAAGTCATTCATTTGAGTTGAATAAAAAGTCATTTATAGCTAAAATATAGACTTTAAATGCATCATTATTCCTTGTCTCGTCTTGTTTAAAGCACACGTCAGATATGTAAAGTGTGAATTGGCAGTCTTGTTAGTTATTTCAAAGAAACTCTATTGTCGGATTACAGTTTAAGTGCAGTTATAGCGCAAGCCGTCCAAATCATCCGGTTTGGAATGAGATAATGGATGGTCTCTGAGCAATTTCAGGAGTTATTTTATTCAGAAATTACAGTAGTTATATTTTATGGTTTGATTCGCTGTTGATTTATTCATCAGTCACACCAACACTCGCTCTCTGCATGTTAGTGCTCTGGTTCTCGCTCTCTTCTCATCTTTGGATCTCGGTGTAACTCTGTCAGTCTGTTTCTCTCCTCTCTCTCTCTCTCTCTCTCTCTCTCTCTCTCTCTCTCTCTCTCTCTCTCTCTCTCTCTCTCTCTCTCTCTCTCTCTCTCTCTCTCTCTCTCGTCTTCCTGTGCCTCATTTGCAATGATTATGTTATCAGGGCAGCCAGGCAAAAGGGTGGAGCAACCATAATTTCAGCGCTGGATTAGGCTGAAATAACGAGGTCACCAAGTTACTGTTGCCTTGGCAACGGCACATCCAAGAACACAGGATGCCATTGCAAATCCAGGACCCGGAAAAATCTTTTTCCCTCTGTCTTTGTCTTTTTTGCTGTGTCTCTCTTTTTTTATTTTGGAAAATTGTCATATTGTTTTCTACAGTCAACCTTTTTTTTTTTTGTAGAAATGGCCAGTTTTATTGATTTAGTGAATGTATTAATTGTCTGCCATAAAGTGCATGCTACAATCAAAAAAAAGATTTTGTTGCCTGTTCAAACTACTTATTTAATTGAGGTGAAACAACACAATTCTTGGGATTTTTTGACAACTTAATGATTTTATGTTCATTCATTTGTTTGCCTTTGGCTTAGTCCCTTTATTTATCAGGGGTCCTCACAGCGGAATGAACCACCAACAATTCTAACATATGTTTTACACAGCGGATGCCCTTCCAGCTACAACCAAGTACATGGAAACACCCATACACTCTCACATTCACACACACACTGTGGCCAAATTAGTTTTTGCAATTCACCTGTACTGCATGTTTTTGGACTTATGGGGGAAACCAGAGCGCCCAGAGGAAACCCATGGCAACACTGGGAGAACATGCAAACTCCACACAGAAATGCCAACTGACCCAGCTGAGACTAGAACCAGCGACCTTCTTGCTGTGAGATGACAGTGCTAACCACTGAGCCACCGTGTCGCTGGTTTTGTGTTCAATCTACTTAGTGAAGTTTCATAAACTAATTTCGAGAGGAGCACATGATATGATTGATCGCAGCTGATCTCCCATATGCAATCATTAGTAAGCCAATCAGATTAACCCAAACTCACTAGGCTAAGTAGCCTTTCTATAAGGACTCCCTTATCTTCGTTTTAGGAAGAAACCCCCCATCCACCCCATCTTTTTCCTCTTTTACCAGGGGGAGCTCTCGAGAAGTACCTAATCTCGTACCTGCTTACATGCTTTTTGACCAGGCAGAAGCCCTGGGCTCAAGTATCTCCGAGCTCAGGTTTCTGTCCCGGGACAGCATGCCAAACTATATTATCAATCAATATCTAAGTGTGAACTGTTGAAAATTTGTTAAGTAAACATAATCTGTTTGTGTTAGGACAACATAAATGAATTTTGTGTGCACTGTGAAAAATTTAGGGTTTCACACAATTGATTTGTGTTGGGGCAACGTGAAGGTATTATGTTAACTTATTATAAGTTGTCATCCCAAAAACAACACAAATGTTGTTGTTTCATTTTAAATAAGTTAATTAAACAAACATTAAACATAATATTTTTAAGTGGGGATGAGACGGAAATATGGTAGCATGGTGGCTAAGTGGTTAGCACTCTCGCCTCACAGTAAAAAGGTCACTGGTTTGAGTCCCGGCTGGGCCAGTTGGCATTTCTGTGTTGAGTTTGCATGTTCTTCCTGTGTTGGCGTGAGTTTCTCCCACAGTCCAAACACATTTGCTATAGCTAAATTGAATAAACAAATTGGCCGTAATGTATGAGTGTGTGAGTGTGAATGTGAGTGAGTGTGTATGGGTGTTCCCAGTACCAGGTTGTGGCGGAAGGGCATCCGCTGCGTAAAACATATTCTGGAATAGTTGGCGGTTCATTACGCTGTGGTGCCCTTTAAAATGGAGACTAAAGGCTGATTTATACTTCTGTTTTGAGTGATCTGCATGACCCACATCGCCTGATATGTGCGTAATCGTGCATTTATACTTCTGCGTGCTGTTTGTGTTGCTCTGTGATAACACTTGCAAAATGCTAGCAGGCAGTGAGGTTTTCATGTTCCTCTGTGTCGAGTTTCTTTGCGGGTGTTTTGTTATTTCTGAATGCTACCTTAATGTACAAGTAGCTAAAACCCACTCATACAGAGGCAGGAATGTGCGACAACTTTGATCATAAGGTAAACACAAAAAAAAAAGTTTCTGACTGGAGCTCCTTTAAGGGACTCAACTCTCGCTCCAACGGGTTCGCTCGGCTCTCAACCCTGCCCACACTCATCGACGCTACCAAGCTGAGCAATCACAAAGCTTGTGCTATGTGTCAATGCGACGTGTAGTTAAATTTTTTGAGAGGTGCATGTCAACCATGATGAGGGGCATGCGACTGCATTGCGGTATACACATGCACTCGACACAAAAGTATAAACCTTTAAGCCGAAGGAGATTGAATGAATGAACATAAAGCAATTAAGCTGCCCCAACCAAAAAAACTCAAGAATTGTGTTGTTGCAGCTCGATTAAAAAAAGTATTTTGAGCAAAAGCAAACATAATTTTTGAGTGTGCAGGGATGAGTTAGAAAGATAGAAAAGCTTCATCTTGATTATGTGTAGCAAAGTTATATTGGTAAATTAGATGAGGTCAATAAAGTGTGTTAAATAATGGAGGAGTCAAGACCTCACCTGGGCATTTAAATACAAACTAATTGTTAATTTGCATGTATAAAACTCATTAAAGTCATGCTGCACTTCTGAATAATAATGTTGTTGAAAGTAATCTTATCATGTGTGATTTTTCTAATTTAATTAAGGCAAGTTGAATATCAATTAAAACGTAATTGAATAGACTAAGCGATTCTATTATGATTTTAATATGAATCTACTTTAAGATAAAAGGTTTCAGGTCAATCTAAGGTATTACCAAGAGGGAAAAAATGTGGATTGAGTACATTTACAGGGTTTTGAAATACTTAATCTTATTGTTAAGTACAGTGTTCAGCATAATTGAGTACACCCCATTTTGACTGTATATGGGTTTGGGTAATATGGGTAATATACTGTATTTAGGTGCATTTAAACAAGACAGATTTATAAAACAGATATATTTATTAAAATCATATTTTAGTCACCAAGCATATTTAGAAATTGAAAGATAATTCAATTAAATTCAAGCTAAATATTGCAAAATAAAATTACAACCTACAAAATTTCAACTAAATTTTTCAATTTTTTGCTTCCCTTGATTTTTCCTCTGTTAAATTTGTATTTAATATTTTTCTATAACATATAAATTTGGCTGTACTACTGTTTGGACTGTTATTGTAAGTTATTTTATTAAATTAGCTACAGATTTGGCTTCAGTACTGACTAATCTAATGCATATGCACAAATATAGCTAATGTATTTAGGTGCATTTAAACAAAACAGATTTATTCAACAGATATATTTATCAAAATAATATTTTGGTCACCAAACATATTTAGAAATTGAAAGATAACACAATTAAACCAGCCTGATCTCATGAGAAAATTCGAGTTCAGTCGTACGAAATTGTACGATTTTAAAAAGGAGGCGTGGCATCTAACCCCACCCCTAAACCAAACCGTCATTGGGGGATGAGCAAATCGTACTATATTGTACGAATTATATCATACGAATTCATACGAATTAGCCACTTAATCAAAAAGTTATGAATTGCCGTGAGATTGTGTTGAATTAAACCCAAGCAAAATATTGCAAAATAAATTACAACCTGCAAAACTTTTAACATTTTTTTTCAATTTTTTTTGCTTCTCTTGATTTTTCAATATTCAAGATTGTATTCAATATTTTTCTATAACATATAAATTTGGCTGTACTAGATTTAGACGGTTATCGTAAGTTATTTTTTTAGATTAGCTCCAGATTTGGCTTCAGTACTGACTAATATAATGTATATGCACAATATTGCATAGCTTCGTTGTAAATATAGATTTGTAAGGAGTGTACTCATACAGTATATGCTGAACGCTGTATTTGTTGGTGAGCTTCTGAAAAAGAAAGTATTAATCCTTTTTAATTTTATTTAAATATATTAGCATTTTATTTTCTTTGATCTTAAACACAATAAATGTGGTAAATGCACCAATAAATGAGTGTTTAACATACAAAAAACAATAGCGTTTGTTTCTGAAAGAACATCATTGTTTCAGCTTGTTATACAGCTACAGTGCTCAGCATATATAAGTACATCCCTCACAAATCTCTCTTTTAATTTAATATTTTAAATATGAAGCTATACACTATTATATTTGTGCATATACATTAGATTAGTCAGTACTGATGCCAAATCTGGAGCTAATCTAACAAAATAACTTACAATAATGGTCCAAAAACCAGTACACTCAAATTTATATGTTACAGAAAAATATTAAATAGAAATTTAACAAAGAGGAAAAATCAGGAGAAGCAAAAAAATAGAAAAATTTAGTTGAAATTTTGTAGGTTATAATTTTATTTTGCAATATTTAGCTTGAATTTAATTGTATTATCTTTCAATTTCTAATTATGTTTGGTGACTAAAATATGATTTTAATAAATATATCTGTTTTATAAATCTGTTTTGTTTAAATGCACCTAAATATATTACTCATATTCACTGAAAAATGCATACAAATATTCATTTTTAAAATGGGTGTACTCAATTATGCCGAGCACGGTATATAAGGAAAAGAAATAGACCTAAAAGAGACTTTTTCTGGATTTACGATTTCTAATTATGTGGTTGAGGGGCAACACAGTGGCTCAGTTGTTAGCACTGTCACCTCACTAAACTAAACTGGCTGTAGTGTATGTACTGTATGTGAATGAGTGCGTATGGATATTTCCCAGTGCTTGGTTGTGGCTGGAAGGGCATCTGCTGTGTAAAACATATGCTGGAATAGTTGGTGGTTCATTCCGCTGTGGCAACCCCTGATGAATAAAGAGACTAAGCCTAAGGAAAATGAGTGAATGAATATATTCCAAGGTATGAATCATTTCGGGCTTGACTATATATTAAATAAGGTCTAAGATCATTTCTTCTGAATTTAAAATTAAAAAAAGTCATTCAGAGCATTTTCATTTTTTCAGAACATAACAGTTGGTCACAATAACAATTTGTTTATTTTTTGTCATTAAAAATCAGGTAAAAAAAAAAAACCATTAAAACGAGCCTGTTGCTCATCTTACTCACGCTTTTTTCCATCATGTGTTTGCTTCCTTAATTTGTTTCTCTCTCTCTCTCTCTCTCTCTCTCTCTCTCTCTCTCTCTCTCTCTCTCTCTCTCTCTCTCTCTCTCTCTCTCTCTTCGTACTTGTTTTTTTTTCTTCATGTTTTTTTTCCCTTATTTGTGCTCTTTCAGACATCTGTGTTGCCATAGGACCACCGTCAGTCTCAGGAGGATGAGAAAACAAGAGAAAGAGGTAGAGCTAATGATAATGATGATAAACTCATTTGCTTTGTTGCAAATTGATTTGTCTTTTTTTCTTTTAAACATGACTAATGCCAGGCATATGCTGAATTTCTGAGTTGTGCGCTCAAAATATTAGGTTGTTTATTAGGTGTGCTCTTATAAGATTGCATGCTTTAATTTTCAAAAATCTAATTTTTTTTACATGCACTGCCGGTCAAAAGTTTGGGGTCAGTAGGATTTTTAAATGTTTTCAAATGAGCTTATCCTGCTCACCAAGGCTGCATTTATTTAATCAAAAATACAATACAAATTGTAAATGAATAAAACAACTGTTCAAAAATTGTTTATAATTTAATATAATAATTTATTCCAGTGATTTTAAAGATGAATTTTCAGCTTCATTACTCCAGTCTTCAAAGTCACATAATCCTTCAGAAATCATTCATTCATTCATTTTCTTTTCAGCTTAGTCCCTTTATTAAAAAAAAATAAATAAATAATATATATATATAATTCTAAAAAAATGACTTAAGATGAGAGCGTGCACTATAATTAAAATCTGAACTGAGCTAAAATGCGTCATATTTCAATTATCATGTGAGGAGAACGAGAGGAGTCGAATTTACAGAAAGAGAATGGCGGACGATTTAGTGTCAAAACACAATGCAAAAGCACCTGTTTGGCAATATTTTTGGTTCAAACCAATGCAAAAAGAGAACCTGAAAACATTAATGAAGCAATCTGCAAACTTTGCCTGACAAAGGTGGCAGCATCTAGAGGAAACAACTAATTTATACACGCATCTTCAACGCACCTACTTGATGTTTAACTATGGGTGGGTCACGGGTAGATAACATAAATAGCCATAAATACGCCACGCATACTCTAATTTTAAAAATCACGCGACCATCATCTCGCAATGTATAATAAGAAATATCTTATTTTTTATTAAAGCGAGTGATTTAGCAATGCCGCGCCATTAATAAGCCAACTGCAGAGAAACAAAGCAACCATCGCGACAACCGCACTTTTTCCAAAGTTCAGCTGTTCTTCTTTGCACTTGATTATTATGCGTTTAATGTTAAAAAATCAATAATGAATAGGCTGTCAAGAGTGTATCCTGTGTGTGTGTGTGTGTGTGTGTGCGTGTGTGCGTGTGCGTGTGCGTGTGTGCGCGCGTATTTTATTACTGAAGTCCCTCTCTTCCAAAACTGAAAGTTGCTTTGTCTGTCTGGCAATATTTCAGCTTTTAATTAAATGAAAAGTTAATTAGAATAGCCAATATTAAAAAATTGCAGTAAAGTAACTGTGACGTGCGGCCACACATCGAATCTGAGGTCTGATCTCATCTCTCTCTCACTGTCATCCAGACATTGATACAGGCGCCACACAAGTCAAGTCGCAAAACTGAGGCCGGTACCAGCTGACAGAATAGCTGAAGCCTTTGAGAAATCTGTCAAAATACAGCACTGAAATAAACAGGTATGAATGTCTTTGAGCCAAAAAGTCTATCTGTATTATATCTGTAAAAACGCAATCAGAGCCAATATGTAGAAGTTGTGGAGCCTAATAATTATATTAATTCTAATAAAATGAAAACCAAAAAAAAACAATTCATTGCATTTTTCGTTTGATAAAAATATATACGGAAATGAAAAAAATGAAAGGGTGGCTAGTTTGTATTAATGTGTTTAATATTAATAAAAATATACTTTGCCTATTTAAGCTTAACTGTTAAATATACCGCCAATAGGCAAGCCATTCAAAAATATTATTTTACTGTGTACTGGGTTATAATGTATATTTTACAATAAAACTAAATGTAGCATGTCTCGCTGTCATTTAAAACATGCAATTCATAACACACCAGAGCTGTAGTCTATGCAGTGTGTAAACCTACAGGGAGGTGTTGGTCAATAGTCATACTGCGCACCACGTTATTGAACTCCAATATCTCTGAGGGAGATTATGTTACCATATACCAGATATTACCAATATTAACTTGAGAGATTTTACAAAAAAAAAAGTATTTTAAAAAGGAACAACACGCAAATTGGCAACAAATAAAACTGTTCCCGTGGAGTTCAGCACTTTTCATCTTGCCAGTGTATGCTGTGTAGTGTGTATAGCGCCCTTATGAAGCGCATGTTGGCAATTTCTGCAAAAGTGAAAGTGTAATACGCACTCATTTATAAGCTATTTATAAGCAGAAAAAAGAGGAAACCCCCACCCCCACGTCGATACCGGTATTACCGGTCTTGTCACATGTCGATTAACCAGTGGGGAAATTTCCTCATTGTCACAACCCTATCCACAAGATAGGATGTGTGCAAAGCAACTAGGATTTGAAAGATTTTTTCAGCTCTCTATGATCATCTGCACCTCAAAAATGAGGTTTAAAAGTTTACAAAAGACAGTAAAATCGTTACGCAAGTCGTCACCACAGCCACATAGCATCATGACAATTATAAAAGAAGATGCTTTAATCCCGGTTTGTAGACTTAAATCAGGTTAATTTTGTACATTAGCATAACAGACATCCATACAGCAGTGGATATTAATGTGTATCCTGTCACATTTACTGTGCAAATCTAAACGTGTGTGTACATGTGCAAACCTTAGAACGACATCATGTGCGACTCATCATTGCAGAAAGGCTTGAATTAACTACAACAAATACATCAAATAACCATTGGGAAAGTTCTCACTGTGTTAAGGGAGATCTGCTTCATTTGTGTCTGTCACTGTGCTGTTTATCTACATGAGAAACAGCAGGTGAAGGCTACATCCATTAGAGCGATCTCTATGGCTCTGACAGGCACATAGGAATGGTGGGTGGGGAGGACCAGCTCATTTATATTAAAGGCACAGGCAACAAAACTGCTACAGTGTGCTTAGAGTTGAAAATCTGCATGTTCAGAAAGGTACAATAAATAATCTGATAGGTATTTTGAGCTGTAACTTTACAGACACATTCTGGAGACACAAAAGACTTTAAAAAAGAGGTAAAATATGTGCCCTTTAAAACAAAACAACATGTTTTGCTTGTCTAGAAAATAATTTTTAGATATTTGGACTAGAAAGAAGACAAAAATCTATGTAAGAAAAAGCAATTTTTGCACTGTAGAAATAATATCTGGATCGGATGGATGTTTCAGGCATGTCTGGATCAGTGTTATCTGTTAAACAGAATAAATCCCTTTTGTAGGAGATTATGAGCTTTGATATGTATATCATCTTGATATCAGGAAAGTATTAGAGTCTTCAAACATTCTCTTTAAGTGCTTGCAAAAGTTCTGATTGAGTGAAATGAGCGACTCGGAGGCTGTGATTGGCCGCGGGCCTGTTTAACAAGCTGGCTTTTTGCCCCCTGTAGTGTGGTACATGGCCCTCAAATGACCCCTGTCATGGGGTCTGTAGTCTCAGTGCCAAACCGACATCAGTGCTGGCCAATGTGGCACAGCGGCAGAGAGAAATGACCAGAACGCTCATACTGGGCACTAATGAAAAACATCAAGATGTATGTGACAGCAGAGGAAAACAAACCAGAGTTGGGCGAGAGACTGAAAGCAGAGGAATTCTGGAAGAGTAGATGGAGAATCAAGAGAGAGGCGGTATGTGTGTGAGAGAGAGAGATGGAGATTCAAGAGAAAGAGAGGCAGTATGTGTGTGAGAGAGAGAGATGGAGATTCAAGAGAAAGAGAGAGAGAGGCAGAGAGAGGTCAATGTTACTGTGACTGCACAGAAAAGCACAGAAAATCCCCAAAGGAATTTTTGAAGGCTTAAATCCAAAAAAGAAAGAGAGAAAAAAAGAGCCTGTCTTAGACAACACGGATAGAAACTGATTTGGTTCTCAGATGCTGAAATGACTACATGTGCATGTAATGTGCATGGTCACATCTGTGCCATTCAACACGCACATCAACGAGTGCCATTTATTAGAAAGATAACACACATATTTAGTCTTTTTTTTATTTGCTCAGGTTCGAATGATCATTTATACTACTACAGTATTGGTGCAGCATTAACCGGTGTGTTAAATGCCTGTGGTTTACTGCACCATATTTATTTATTTTTTACCCAAAGGTGTAACATACAGTTAAAGTCAGAATTATTAGCCCTCGTGAATTATTAGCCCTCCAGTATATCTTTCCCCCAATTTCCCCAAACACCATTACACCACCACCACCTGCCTGAACCATTGATACAAGGCAGGATGGATCCATACTTTCATGTTGTTTTACTGTGCTCAAATTGCTTCATTTACTCAAATAGATTAAGTTCGCAGTACTCATTAGAATTAGTTTTTGAACTTAAATGGTTTGTTGCAATCAGTTTCCTCAAATGGTTTGAGTTACTTTAACTTTTTGGGTTTTACAGTGCAGGACAAATTATTGACCCCCAAAAAACAAGCTATTTCTTTACATGGGGTTTAGTATGGCTGATGGTATTGCAGTGTAAAACTCATAAGGTAACTCAATCTTCAGCAAGCATTTTTTGTTTTTAAAAGAAGTATAATAGGGGCGGAAGTATAATAGCCTAGTGCTTAAGTGGTTAAATGCGCCAACATATAGCACCGAACCCGAGTTCAACTCATAGCTCGAGGTACTTTGTTGATCCTTCCCCCCTCTCTCTGCTCTGCATGTATTCCTGTCTCACTTCCACTGTCTTATATAATAGAGGTAAAAATAATAGTAATAATGAAAATAATAAGGGGTATTGGCTGCATGGTGGCGCAGTGGGTAGCAAGTTCGAGCCTCGGCTGGGTCAGTTGGCATTTCTGTGTGGAGTTTGCATGTTCTCCCCGTGTTCGTGTGGGTTTCCTCCGGTTACCCCTACAGTCCAAGGACATGCGGTATAGGTGTATTGGGTAGGCTAAACTGTCCATAGTGTATGTGTTTGAATGAGTGTGTATGGATATTTGCCAGTAATAGGTTGCGGCTGGAAGGGCACCCACTGTGTAAAACATGAATTGAGATGAAATGAGTTGAAACCGCACAATTCTTAAGTTCTGTTTGGGAAATTTGTTAAAACAATGAAGTTTACTAAATAGGTTTGTGGTAGGAAAACATGAAGGAATCCAGCATGTTTTACAGAGTAGATTTTTGCTGACAGACCAAATTTAGCCTTGTTTTAGATATTTACATGTCCATTAGACATCTATTACAGTTTTTTACAGATGCTAGGCCACATTTCTCAATACTTAGGTCACTTTTGCAAAACTCCTCACACAATTCTCCTAACCGACTTTCAGTTTGGCAAAGCTGTTCACTTCACATTCAAAATGCACTACAACTACCAAAACACTTAATTCAGGTCTCAAATAAACTCATTCACCCTGAACACTAACAAAGGTTGACAGCCGACAAACACACTTTGTCACGCACAAAACAATGAGCTAAAAAACACTAACAACATGTTGCATTTTTTGTGTAAAACAAGTACACATCTCTGTTTATAATTGCAATATATATTGTTTATAACTGCAATATATGTTACTGGAATGAATCTGACATGAAGCAGAATTCCTCAATATTTTATGTTGTTTATTTATTTATTTATTTTTACACTAAATAATTCCAAAATACAAGAATTTGTATACACTGTCCACTGATACAGACACAATAGTAATGCTAATCTACTCGGTCTTCTCCATTTGGCCACAGGTTCTCATCCACATCACATTTTATGGGCAATACACCTATGGAAGAATCTTCTGGCATGCCTGATCCATCCCAGCCACTCTTTTTCCTCTTACAGCCACTTCTCTATTTCTGGCTGGGTCCATGTTTACATCACAAAACAAACCTATCCAGCAGTTGTCTCCTTTTGTAATGCAATTGAAATAGCAACACCTGTGTAGATGTTCATCTACAGGGAGAATCAGCTGTGGCTGGTTAAACTGCATTTTTAGATTTAAAATATGTTTCAGTAAAATATTGCTGTTGAATTTTGCTCTTAATCAGTTTTGCATGATGTTGTTGTTTTCAACAGAAGTTTAACCGTTTTGAAAACAGTATGGAAGCACGTACAAAATGTCGTGGGGTCTGTTCTTCGTACGTGGATTACCCGGTTAACTGGATTTGGTTATTGACGATTTGAAACGATCCAGTATCGTTTCGTTCTTCAAAACCCATCCGAGAGTTGTTGTCATAGCAACAGTTCTGGTAGCTTAAACCTGCTAGGAAGCAGGCTCATTTCATGTAGGATTAGATCGGGTCAGTTTAAGCAAAGATAATACTGAAAGTATGTACCGAATGCTGATATTTTCTTACACTAGTAGTTATATACACTATATTGTTTATTAATTAAGCTTGTGCAATCTGCACTCCAAAATAAAAGTACAAAGACTACCACCTGGTGGTTAAAAGAGAACATTTATCCATATGAACTTTTTAGATCGCTTTAGTACAATTTGTGTGTAATAGACATGCACAATATGTGACTTAAACAATCATATAAGCAATAATACATGAACATGTTTTGACAGCTAATATGACGGTGATTTGATGCTTCACAAAAGCTGCAGACACCTTTACCAATATCAAAATGCTTTTGTAAACATCCAGTTATTCTTTACATTGATTAAGAAACCGGCTACTATTATACCACTATGGCTACTATAATAAAGAAAATCCGCTCTAACTGTAAAACTTAATGAATTGCTAAATACTCGTGACAGATGAAAGTGTAAAGCCTGCAGCCCACAACAAATGTGGAAAGTTATTGCGTGTCATATTTAACAAACTGTTTCCTATGAATTTTATGTAATTTTGCTCACATGGATAATTGAATATTAATCAGATGATGTCATTACGCTGATGTACCGTCAGCCAATCGTTGCATTGCTGATCATGATTTCGAGGATCGATAGATCTGTCTTTCACAACACTCGCAGATCAGTTCATCCAGACATTTTAATCTGATTCACAAACTTGTTTGAAGAACCAAATTAGCCAGAGATCAGTTATCAAGATTAAATGATCCAGGATCTGTCAAATCATCTTAGATCATTTAAGCGAGGTACAAAGAACAGACCCTTGTACACAAAGATTTTTGTCAGTTGTGTCTGAGTGAGAAAAGAATTCATCAAATTTGAGAGATGTAGTCACTAAATGCATTTTGTGCCAAAACATTGAGAATTGATCCTCAGTTTAGCCCACATGGACTTCTGTTGTGCTCACTCTGTGAAGTGACTTGCAAAAGTGACCTAAGTATTGAGAAATGTGTCCTAGCGTCTATTAAAAAACTGTAAACACAAAATTGCTTAGTGGCTCCCTACACTGATGATTCACACTGTATATTTTTCAATCCTTGGTATACTATTTGCATATTTGCTGTGTCATTGGTTCGACAATCGCAGCATGTGACCTGTTTACATAAAGGCTCTAACATTACACATCCTCACATTATATACAGTATATTATAGTCAACTATTAGATTGATCCCCAATGGCCTTTTCTTACAATAAAGGGTAAAAAAACGTGTCACTGAGCCGCTTCTGAAATGCAAAACATTCCTTACCTGGGGTTAAATGCAGTGCAAAACATCATGCTTATAATTTGTATGTCTAATGCAATTCAGCCATTTTAGAGGATGTGTGATTTAAGTGTCCAGATCTTTTTGGGTTTATACTTACAGTAAATGTACCGACAGGAACTTTCATTTAATGCATTAAAGAAATCTTCATCCAAATCAGCTGCTATTTTTCAGTCATAAGCGCAGTGTGTAGAAGCAGACTGCTATCTTCCAACAACACGAGTTCAGAATCTGCTAGGATGATAATCTCATCGGGGCTGCCGGGGTAATCTCTAGTTCTGTGAGTGTGTGTGTGTGTGTGTGTGTGTAATCTGTCGATAGAGGGTTTTGCCTTCCTCTCTCTCTCTCTCTCTCTCTCTCTCTCTCTCTCTCTCTCTCTCTCTCTGAATGCCTGCAGCTCTGGCTGGTAATGTTCGTACAGTACAGTTGTGCTGCTGTGTACAGTATCTGCACTTATAGATGCTTCCTCATTTACTGTAAGCATCGCATCCGTTACAAATGTGCATAGTATGCATAAATGCATCTTACCTTGTATAGAGAGAGAGATTTTACAATTTGAAGGAAACATGCAAAGTGTCAATTAGTGGATGCTGCAATATAGGAAAGTAAATTATTGTTACATTTATTAAAATCAAAACAAAGGATTGTTTATTAATTATACACAATTTTAGGATTTAGGCCGTTAGAAATGAGAAAATTATTTATTTATTTATTTCTAAATAGCTAATTTCACTTCCCCTTTTGGACACTCTTAAAGGCATAGTTCACCCAAAAATGAAATCTCTGTCATCACCTATTCAAAACATGTTTGACTTTCTTGTTCACCGTTCTGGTGGACATAAAATAAGTAATT